>NC_081562.1:40298431-40663305 GCF_022355385.1 Mustela nigripes | reverse complement strand
TTTCTTTCTTTCTTTCTTTCTTTCTTTCTTTCTTTCTTTCTTTCTTTCTTTCTTTCTTTTCAAATGGGTAGTATTCACATTACACATAAATTGCAGTAATGGAAAAAAATGAAAACTATTTTGCTATAGTCTGGGAGAAATTTTGTTAAATAATGTTATTATATGGGTCGTTGATTTCTTTAGAGTCTTTTGAAGAGCATCCAGGCTATTTCCATGCTTTGTTTATATGGGGAAATGGTTTAAATAAAAGAATGATCTGAACTATTTTTGAATTAGGCCAAATATTTATCTTATGGCATTATTGATAGAAATTTTGTCATGTTCCTTGAAAATCATGACATGTTTATGGGGATAGCAATTTTCTAGCCAAAACCTTACTCATGACGTTCAGTTCTCTGACTTAAGAGATGATTGCCCTTTTTCTCCTGCTTTGCCATGCGTACTTGGCATAAGCCTCAATGAAGCTGAGTCCAGATGAACGTATACAGTCTTCCTGCTGTGATGAATATACAGACGTGGCATATATTGTTTTCTATCCTTCAACAGATATCTGACTGTCTGTGTACCATGGGCCAAACACTGAGCAGGGTACTAGCATGCATCAGGGACAATAGCATGGTCTTAGCCCTCTTGGGAGATGGAGTGATAGATCAAACCTCTTCCCTCAGTCGCCTTCATTTACCTAGCTCTGCCTTTTCCTGCAGTGCCTATCAGTAAAGTAAACTGAGGAGTCTATCATTGTGTGCCTTAGCCCTTCACTTCTGCAGAATCATGCCACTTAATTGTCTTACTTAGTGGTATCAGCAAGTACTGACAATGTTGGGATAGATACAGGATAGTGTTGTGCTGAAGGACTGGGATGAGGAGATGTCCTTATGAAGGCTGGCATGATGCTTAGGCCATGTGGAGTCACGGAGCAGAGATTTAGCAAATCACACTATGTGCCCAGGCCTCTATTGGCTGTTGGGAAATCAATAATAAACAAGATAGAGATTGTCTTTGTTCACTTTACATAAATAAATGTCACATTTCGAATTATGACAGATACAGGGAAGGCTTCAAATCTTCTGGCTCCTGCTTCTTATCAAACCTGCAGGATGGCCAAGTACAAAACCAAAGTATGGTTCCTTGGTTGCTGTATGAGCATGGAAATAGAGGGTTACTGGGCAGATGCTCCTTCTGTGTCCTCATATACATTAAGGGCTTATCTTCTTGGGAGTCCAAACATTATATATATATATATATATATATATATCTCAGTTACAAAAGTTCCCATGATATTTTAATTGTTTCCTTTCTGCCTTTTGCAATTTAGTGAATGGTTTCAGTACAGTGATGAGTCTTTTTCATGTTAGATTCCCAGTGTTTGGGATTTTAAGTAATGATTTTAAGTAATGAATCCATTCATTTGAATATGAAAATGCATATTTGTATTTCTTTGTCTTTTAAGTTTTAAATACACCAAAGAAATTATTACTTTTTGGTATACATTAAATGAAGATAGTAACACTTAGCTCATTATCTTACTGAGTAATCAGATGAGATCCTGTATAGGACATATTTTAACATTATTCCAGGTACTTATGTAATATCTCAAGAAATATTAGATATTGTCAACATTAAATAACCCTACATTCTCAATCTAATGAGGAAAAGTTTGGCACATTTTAAAAATTATTCCTTTTATATATAATCCAGGCAAAGACCCTATATGTAGGGACCTGTATATTTGTCTATAGTCTTGTCATACTTGATCCTTCCTTTTTTCCTTTTTTTTTTTTTTCCTTTAAAGAGCAGAGATTGAAAACATTCGTGGTGTCTTGCATGGAAATTAGCTCAAAGATGTTCGATTCTGGAAGGAAACTTTGAAATTATCTTTTGGGATATGTTCAGATTATGAATGCATAACTGGAACTACAGAAAAAGTTAAAAATGTATGTAGACTGCTTTGGGAGGAATGAAGATATCGAGTAATATTTGAAGATTTAAATATTATTTGCAGTAAATTCTTCCTTCAGTGCTGTAGGAA
The DNA here is from genome assembly GCF_022355385.1 of Mustela nigripes. NCBI lineage: Eukaryota > Metazoa > Chordata > Mammalia > Carnivora > Mustelidae > Mustela > Mustela nigripes. The sequence goes on along the minus strand of NC_081562.1, from coordinate 40,661,276 downwards.
TCAGCAATACACTATGTTTGCCACTAGAAGGTGCTAGAGGGAAATGAAACTAGCTCCTATGAATGCTTTGTGGTACGTTTTTCCTTTTACTCTTGCTGTTCTGTCTCTTAGGTAATTTCCTATGCTCAGTGACAGGGTTCCATATGGTTTCAATACGACATCTATGAAGTTTCAGGGATTTGGGCATATGCAGAAACAAAAACAGATTCTTAATCTGTTTATTAACAAGGAAATAACTGGAAAAGTCTTTAGGAAAATAATTGTATGAATTATTAGAGAATGTAATGTTCATGTGATTGGTAATATTTTATATGTCTCTTTTAAAATTCTTCTCTCACATCAATTTTATGAGGAAAGTTTGTTTTATGCTAATTTAAACTTCACATTTTTCAAAGGTCATTTTATCCTGCACTCAAAATATGATAGAACTGAGAGTGGTATGTACTGCTGAAAGTATGATTTCAGAGTGCATTTTCTAATCTTGTAAGTAAATTCATTATCCTTAAAGACTCTGCTGTCTTCCAACGTTCCTCAATATAAAATATTACCAGGTGTCCTGTGTATTTTATTCTCATAGTATATTTCAAGACAATTTAAGCATCTAGGAGATGCTGGTATTAAAAAAAAAAAAAAAAATCATTGAGGATTTTTCCCTTTTCTTTCCCATTCAGCAGCTATGACATGCTTCCCAGACTCCAAAATCCAGTGGCTTTGGGGGAAAAATGCTTACATTTCTGAGCCAGATAATTCCCCACTTTTTTCTTCTTCTTCTTCTTTTTTTTTTAATTTCATGTGTTGAGTAGAAATAAGATAGTCTGTAGTGCAGTACTACAACTATACTGGTAAGATAAGACTAAAGGCTGGGAAAGTAGAAGTTGCAGAGAGCTTGCCTCCAAAACCATACAATATTTGAAAAGGAAAAAAAAAGTGAAGTCTCCTGTACACAAATATTTTATTGTATTAGCTTCCTATTGCTGCTGTAACAAATGAGCTACTGCAAACTACAGGTTTAAAATCCAAAATATTTTATCTTAAGATTCTGGAATTTAGAAGTCCAAAATGGATCTGCTTGGGATAAGAATGCATTTTTCTTGGTGTCTCTGAGAGAATTTATTTACTTGACTTTTTCAACTTCTAGTGGCTGTCCACAGTCCTTGGCTTGTGCTTCACTTCTGTCTTCAAAACCAGAAGTGGCTGAAAAGCAGTGGTCTTTCCTATCCTGCTTCACTCTGACTTTTCTGCTTCAGATACCATATTAAAAGACCCCTGTGACTACATCAAATAAATTTTGTCAATGGATTAGCAACTTTAATTTCCCCTTTCCCATGTAATAAAACATATTCACTGGTTCCAGGGATTAGAATGTGGACATCTGTAGAGAGGGGATCATTTTTGTGCCTACCACATATGTTTTGTGCAGTTTTACAGAATTAGAGAACCATGTATATAATTTATATTTTGCATTTTTCACCTATAGTTCTGATTCGCATTTGCACATATTCACACTTTTTCTGTGTTTTTTTCCCACAGTTATAGAATACTACATTGCAAGAATTTATTATAAATTATTTGCCTCCTTACCTAATGCCCATTTCACCTATTCACAAGACATTTATTGTGTACGAATTATGTGAGAGATATTCTGCAAAGAAATATGGATTTAGGGGCGCCTGGGTGGCTCAGGGGTTTAAGCCTCTGCCTTCGGCTCAGGTCATGATCTCGGGGTCCTGGGATCGAGCCCCGCAATGTGCTCTCTGCTCAGCGGGGAGCCTGTTTCCTCCCTCTCTCTGCCTTCCTCTCTGCCTACTTGTGATCTCTGGCTGTCAAATAAATAAATAAAATCTTTAAAAAAAAAGAAATATGGATTTAGTCATAAATAAGACAAAACCTCTGCCTTTGAGTTTATGAGAAAATGGGAAAGAAAGGAAAGTAAGGAATTAATTAAAAGATTATTAATTAAAATTATGACATAGCATGAAAATGAAGAATGGGGTGCTACAAAAATGAGAATGACATTCCTAATGCAGGGAGTAAGGTATGATTTCATGTGACATCTAAGCTGGGACAGAAAGGGTAGATGGATATATAGGCTTGAGGAAGTGGGACAAAAAGAAGAGCATGAGTGAAGTTCACAAATCAGGAAGCTGCTGGCCCATTGGAAGAATCTGAAGAAGTCAGACAAGTCTCCTTGATGAGGGCAAGAATGGCTTAAGATAAAGATGGAAAGGTAGGCGGGGTCTAGATCAAGACTTAACATGCCAGAGTTAGAATGTTGACCTTTCTTTTAAAGTCAAAGGAAAGCTATTGACTGCTTTTAAGCAAAGGAGAAACACAGTAAGGTTGCATTCAAAATGATCACTGGGGCTGCAACACTAATCATGATATAAGGGAATAGAAGTAGAAAGGGGTAATGGGGGACTGTGTTGAGAAACATCTATAAGTTTTTTAATGAAGTGGATGGTCAGAGTGGCAGGAATGACTGGAAGGTTGATTGCATTTACTAGAATAGGTATAGGCAGAGAAGAAGCAGTTGCAGTAGGAAGATTGAGCTCACCCTTCAGGACTGAGTTTGAGAGGCTTTTGAGTCATAAACATGGAGGTTCAGTGGAGAGTGTAATAATTCATTTGATGTCTGAGAGTTTATTCTGGGCTAGAGCTCCATCTGTGGATGTCTTTAGTCTATGGAAAGCAAAAATAAGCATAGCACTGAAGTAAAGAGAGGGGAGAAATGGGGTTGCTTCCTATTTCAGGTCTTAAAAGGAATAAATAACATGTTTCCCCAATAACATTTTTGCATAAATATTTGACTATTTTAATATCACTTAGAAGTAATATTTGATTTAAGTAATATTGAAGGTATAAATATTTTAGTATTGAACTGTAGCTTGCATGGCAAATAGGCAGACCACATTAGGGGAAGGCATTCCAGGGAGAATGGCGTGAGCAAGGGCCAAGAGGCATGGAGAATGTATATTGTTCAGCAGAGTTTGGAAGTGTCAGTATGAGGAATGGATACGAAGTTATGCTCAAGTTTTTAGCCAGGGGACTGGTTGTAATGGGTTTTGTTTTTCATGTAAGAAGAATTCAGTTTGCTTATACATGACTGATATTTATTTAATACTTAGCATGGAGCTGTTTGTTCTAAGACTTTCACACTTAATACATCAACAAGCCAGTGAGTTAATGACATTTTATATCTTAGATCACTAAGGCACTGAGAAAGTAACTTGCCTTAGTTACATAGCTGAAGTGAGGCACCTGGGTAGCTCAGTCAGTTATGCATCTGACTCTTGATTTCAGCTCAGGTTATGATCTCAGTTCCCTGGTAACATTTAGCTGGGGTTGCTCAAGGGTTCTCTCTCTATCCCTCTCCCTCCATCCCTCCTCCCCCCCCAAATGAATAAATAAATATTTATATTTGGGGAGTTGTTATATATTGGGGAGTTGTTGCACTGGGACTCAAGTCCAGGGGGGTCTGTATTACATAGTAGACAACCACTTTTGCCCAATATTCTTATAATTACTCTTTTTTGGGGGAAACTACTCCCTTATTCATTCTAATGAGGGTTGGCAATCATCTCCATTACCATTGGTTATCAGAGTTGGCAGTGAGCTCTAGCTAGCCTCATCAGTATCTTTCTTTAGGATTTCAAAAATTGGAAATGCAGGAGTAGAAATCCTTGGTCCTCTGGTAGCAGAGCTGGTAGAATGTATACTCCAAATTGAGTGACTGTCATTTCAGTTTTGTGGACATGGTTTAGCTAAAAAACCTGATACACTAAGAAAAAAAGGGAAGAGACCTAGTGAGTCTTTTGTGGTTTTGTTTGTTTGGTTGGTTGGTTTAGTGAGTCTTTTGAAGTTTTTTTTGAATCAACCTGTGATTCATTCCATTATGATGGGGGCAAGCATCCCCTTTCAGCAGTTCAGTCATATGAATAAAAAAAATGCCTAAAGTTGTTCGATTTGGTTACCATAGCTTGTGAGAAAAAAATGTTGCATTATTTTTCAACAGGCAATAACATGAAGATTTGTGTTTAGGAAAGTTCACTTTGCAATAACATGGGAAGTATGAGACTTGGGATAGAAATAATGTATTTAGACTATTTCTGTGACCTAGTTAAGTTGGGGAAAAAATGAACTAAAGCATTAGTGGCATTGAAAATAGAGGGGAAACAATTATATAGAGCTTTTTAGTTCAATTATACCTATTTAATTTTTTTATTAGATTGGGAAGGATAAGGGAGGTGGAGGAAATACCTAAGTCTTTAGCCTGGGTGAAGAGTTGAAGGCAGTGATGGCTTGAGGGTAGAGGAAACAGTGAGTCCAGTTTTGTAAATGATGCCTAGGCTTGATACACATAGGTTTAGACAGTTGTCAGTGTATTGGTCTCAGAATGCAGAATGTCATTGTTTATCCTTCCTGAAGCAGCTTTAGTGGCAAGAAAAGGATAGAAGCTTGATTTCATAATTGGAAAGGAAGAGGAAGTCTTCTACTTAAACACGGAAGATTGAGTTCACATGTTTGTTTTTATTTTCTCTGAAATCCAACTAAAATGTTAGCAAAGAATAAAAACCTTCAAGTAAAAGAGATGGGGGAGGATATGAGTGAGATTTATGGAGAAAAAGGAGTCCTAGTGCTCTAATGGAAGGATTGCAAACTGGTGCAGCCACTGTGGAGAACAGTATGGAGGTTCCTCAAAGAGTTAAAAATAGAATTACCAGATAACTCAGTGATTTTACTGCTGGGTACTTACCTGAAGAATATGAAAACACTAATTTAAAAAAGATGTATGTACCTTTATGTTTATTGCAGCATTGTTTACAAGGGCCAAATTATGGAATCAATTAAGTGTCCATCGTTGGCAAAAGGATAAGGAAGATGTGGTATAGATATACAATAGAACATTATATGCCATAAAGAAGAGTAGTATCATGCCATTTGTGACAACATGGATGGATCTAGAGCGTTTTGTGCTCAGTGACATAACTGAGATGGAAAAGTACAAATATCATATGATTTCACTCTTATGTGGAACCTTAAAAAAAAAGAATAAATGAATAAACAAAAAGAAGAATCAGACATATAAATACAGATAACAAACATGGCTGCCAGAGAGGAGGTTAGTCAGGGATTGGCAAAATAGACGAAGGGGAGTAGTAGATGCAAGCTTTCAGCTGTGGAATGAGTGTCATGGGAAAAAAAGGCACAGCATATGGGATATAGTCAATGATATTTTAATAGCATTGTATGGTGACAGATGATAGCAACACTGGTGAGAGTAGCATAACATACAGATTTGTCAAATCTCTATGTTGTATACCTGAAACTTATATAACACTGTCAACTGCACTCCGTTGAAAAATTAAAAAAAAAAAAAGAAGATACTTCAAAAAATATATGATACTAAAATTTTACCACTCACACCACTTAGAGTCCATCTGATCAAGGGACTAGATCAAGAATGAAGATAGCATGGCATTCATGAATGAAGAGGTCTAGTACATAATAGTGGTGAAGAAGTCCCAGAAAAATGAAGTTGAAGATAAGGGTGATGCCTGTCTACGAGGCTAGTGCATCAGCCAGTCTGAGTAGGAGTAGGAGGAGAGGGCGCGAGAGGAAGGTCTTTGAAATGAAAGAAAAAGTTGAAATGATGGATCATCTATCCTATGTGCTGTACCTCAGAGATTTATAGAAGAATTAGGAATATAGAAAACTATGCAGATTTTTCAAAGAGGCAATTAATTCCAAGAGAAACAAAACCTTGTATAACAGAATAAATGAATTTATGATGTGATACATGACCCAGCAGTAAACACAATTACTTAGTTACTATAATACAAACACTGAATATTGGTTTCTATCCAAACTATGATTGTAGAAAGCTCACAAGGGAGTAAAATTTGGACTAGGAGAGAAGCATCCTCATCTGTATAGGAATTCAAGAGATTATTGAACCTTGAAATAGTAAATAGTGTGGATATTGTTTGTACATTTGAGATAAATTCTAGAAGAATGACTAAATAGTTAAAATAATTGCCTTTAAGGAACTGAACTCATTGATGACACAGAGGACTGTTGTTCCTATTAAAATATTTCCAGTAGTATTTAATTTTTTAGAAAGTTTGCATGTAATATTTTGAATATAAAATTATATTTATATAATAGTAATTAAAAATTAGAGCTTGGGGTGCCTGGGTGGCTTAGTCAATTAAACATCTCACTCTTGATCTCAGCTCAGGTCTCAATCTCAGGGTGGTGAGCTCAAGCCCTCCATCGGGGTACATCCTTGACATGGACCCTGCTTAAAAAAAAAAAAATAAAATTTAGCAAATGGATGCTTAAGGAAGTGGGGATTACCAATGTAGGATGAGAGTAGCTAGAATTAAGCTGTGAGGCTCAGATGAAAGAGAAGTGAGGAACCATTGCTGCATTTAGCACTGAAAGGAAGGATGATTTTAGTATGGAGAGGTATGAATTGATGTCGTGCATAGAATTCAGAGACTGGAGGGGCACCTGGGTGGCTCATCCTTTAAGTGGCTGCCCTCAGCTCGAGTCATGATCCCAGGGTCCTGGGATTGAGCCCTGCATCAGGGTCCTTGCTCAGCAGGAAACCTGCTTCTCCCTCTCCCATTCCCTCTGCTTGTGTTTCCTTTCTCGCTGTGTTTCTCTCTTTGTCAAATAAATAAATAAAGTCTTAAAGAATAGAGACTGAAAAAATTATAAAAGAAGAGAGTTTGAAAACAAGGCAAAAAATGAAAGAACCCACAAATTAAATTTCCTGAGTAGTAAAGTTTGCATTGACATCACCACAGACGATTGGAGCCACTGCAAATTTATATTCTTCTTCTTCTTCTTCTTTTTCTTCTTCTTTTTTTTTTTTTTAAAGATTTTATATACTTATCTGACACACAGAGAGAGAAATCACAAGTAGGCAGAGAGGCAGGCAGAGAGAGAGGGAGAAGCAGGCTCTCCGCCGAGCAGAGAGCCCCATGCAGGACTCGATCTCAGGACCCTAAGATCATGACCCAAGCCGAAGGCAGAGGCCCAACCCACTGAGCCACCCAAGCACCCCTATATTCTTCTTCTTTACCAAGGCTCCTGGTGCCTTCTCCCCACTCCCCCACAAATTCAGTAGCCTACTCTGCAGCTATGTGCAGGAGTGATGAAGTTGGGCTGTATCAGTTGATGAAAATTTCCAGAAAAAGGTTATGGCCTCGAAATAGAATGAAGAACAGATGGGGAGGGATTAAGGAAGGGAGCTGGACCTTAACTGAACTTGAGAAGAATTGGACTCAGAGAGTACATTCCTATACAGAGGGAGATTCGAGGAGAGGTTCTCCTCACTGCTGCTGAAGATGCTTCCCTGAGTGGGTGACACCTAGCTGCAGGACCTCAACATTGCATCTAAGTTGCTTGATTGTTTTTGTGAAATACTCCCCAAACTTACATAGAACTCAGCACTTCCTGTCAGTATTAATACATGGAACATAGGATGTATGGTGCATATATAAAAGATGTATATGACAGACTGATAGAGAAAATCTGTAGACATCAGAGAAACTAGTCCATGAAGATTCTTATTGTCACATTGAAGACCTTTAGTCTTTAACCTGATTAGCTGTAAGGATCCATTGAAAGATTTTAAGTGAGAAAATAATGTGATTGGATTTGTTTCAGAAAGGTTCTCTGACGTTGCAGAAGATTGTTGGAAAGATCTGAAAAGGGGATGCAGTGATGAGAACACTGAGACTGACACTCCAGTAGGAACAGGAGGAGGCAATAAATATGAGTGAGATGAGGAAGTAACATAATTAGATTGAATGGAAGATTGGAAGAGGGGAGGATGAGTCTGATTCCTTCCATTTTTGGCTTGGGTGACTATGTGAGCAAAACACCATTCACCTATATAAGAATACCAGGAAGAAGAGCATTTGGGAGACAAGGAAAACATTAGTTTAGTTTGAAATATATCAATTCTGTGTGATCTGGGAAACTTCTAGTAGAAATGTGCACAAATGTTGTGAGGATGAAAGTTAAGAACCTGGTGCAGAAAATCTAGCCACACGTGTCAAGTTGATAGATTCTCCGTTTTTTACATTTTGTCTTCCATGAGCAAGTCATTTTTCTTTTCTCTGAATTCTTGTTTTTTTTCATTTCTTTGTTCTTTTCCATTTGAGTACTTAAATTGGTTCTGAGACCCAAATTGCAATATGTGTGTATGGAGGATTCTCCTACACCTCCAAAAAACAGTTCTTTGATACCAAGAGGACACCAGCAGGGTATCTAAGAATTCAACTCAATTTTAATACTACTAACCCAGAGATAGCATCCAATTCCACAGGTTAAGGGTTTGGGTCCTAGAAAACTACCCCCTGGCTCAATCACCCCCCAAATCCTGTCACCCTAACACACATACACAACTTCAGATGCAAGAGCCCAGGCTGTTACCTGTACTTCTGACCAGCCGGCTATAGAACTGGAGGTTCCCACAACCCCTTCCTTAGGCCTCAAACACCAATTGCAATCTAGGTTGTTACTTCTACTTCTGACTGACCGGCTGCAAATTAGAGGTTCCCATGACCTCCTTTTGGGTTTAGGTAATTTGTTAGAGCAGCTCACAGAATTCAGAGAAACACTTCACTTACTAGATAACTGGTTTATTATGACAAGATATAACTCAGTGACAGCCAGATAACAGAGATGCATAGGGCAAGGTCTGAGGAAAGGGCCATGGAACTGTGCATTACCTTTCCATGCATGCCATGCTCTCTCGTTTCCATGTGTTTACTAACCCAAAACTGCTTCTTTTAGGTTTTTATGGAGACTTCATTGCATAGACACGATTGATTAAATGATTGGTCATGGATGATTGTTTCAACCTCTCTCTTTTTTTCTGCAGAAGTTTGGGGGTGGGACTGAAAGTTCCAATCCTGCTATCTATCACACAGTTGGTTTCTTTGACAACCACCCTTTCTTCCTTAGGTGTTTTCCAAAAGTTTCTCATTAACATATCACTTTCCATACTTATGAAATTTCAAGGATTTGGGGAGCTTTGAGCCGGGCCCTGTGCATGAAGACCAAATACACATGAGAAATGTATTCATTCATAGGACCGAATTATGTATATCTCAGAAATCACAATATTGCAATATTTTATCTTCATGATGAACTTGAAATCATAGGCCATGTCCATTTGTCCATCTAATCCTCTAGATTCCATGTACATGCTATCCACATGGTAGTTTTTAAGGAAAATCTTGCTGATTGCTCAATCTATACTTGAGAAACACTTGGCATGGAATGAAACTGAATTTTAAAGGATTGTCTGGTGACTCTTATAAAAGTCAGAGTTACAGCAATTAAGTTTGAGGTTTTCAGTTTGCGTATTTGGATATAATTTTGCAGCCTGAGCAGATGATCTACAACCTGGCCTCAAAGATCTGCATGCAGTAAATTGTAAGATGTGCCTTATTTTTATTATTTTTTTTAACCTCCAAATGTGGAAGGGATGAGTCAGCCTATCTTGAATTTTAAACTGCCAGTTTCAGGGACACTACACAACCCAAAGCCATGCCTTCAGGAAATTACTATTAAAAATATTCTCTCCTAGGCAGGGCTGACTAATATGTCAAGCGTGGCCAGTTCCTTTAAGTAAAAACAAACATTAGGAAGAAAAAAATCAACAACAGAATTACTACTGAAGACAGTGATAAGGTTACTTCCTTCATTTGCCTTTGAAAATCCTGTTTTGTTATGTTTTTTTTTTCCTGCTGGCCTTGATGTTTTATAAGAGTCATATATAACTCGTTTTACCAAGGACAAGAGGAAGTTGAATCAATTTTCTCTCTGAAAAAGCAAATAGTATGCAAATTGATACATCAATGTTAGTGAGTACACTGTGTCTGTGCACTGGAATGGTATCATAAGCCTTCCTTTGCACAGATACCAAGAACATGGTATTATTCATATAACTTCATGTATTTAGACATAACAGGATAAAGAAGACATTGTAGATGAAATAAATAGAAAATTATGCAAAATTTGACAGGGTCTTTTTAAATCTTGAATAAGACTTTGTTGAAAATGATATTGAAAATGAGTGCACTGGACATTTGTTTATAATATCATTTTAATAATAATAGGAGTGCTAGAAAATGATATTTACCTTTGAATATAAACACTTAGTTTAATTATTCTTAAATAGGATTTGAATTTCAATACACGTGAGTATGTGTAAAGAATATTATTAATAAATGAATTAACCTAAAGGAGAGTGCAGGCCATTATTCACAGTAGGAGCTCAACAATGGTTAGTGAATTTGAATGATAAAAAGATAAGAAGGAACACGTTAAACCCTCCTGTAAACAGAAGATGCCCCCTAGCAGGAGTCCATTTTTGTCTTAGGTTAATTAAAGACTTCCTTAGTATTTAGAGTGATTAGTTTTCTTTTTATAATTTTAAATATTCAGTTTCCTGAATTATTAGAAATATTTTATTATTGTTATGAGAAGAAAATAAATTTTGATTTTGGGAAGACAGATCATAAAAACCTACTTCCTTACATGGGATTTTACCTTGAAGTGTGATTTTTCATACCTGCTTGAAACCTGCTTGTCTAATTCCAAATACAACCACTAATAAAATGAAGTACTGTGTGCAATAAATGAGTGAATGCCACTACTTCAGCTTAAAAGTGAAATAAAATCTTTAAGAAGAATTACCAAAATCACAGTAGAACATTTTGGAACACCACCATTCATAGGTTTGACTAGTATGCTTGTAACCTTCTGATGTCTACACTTCCCATCTGCTGTCTGAAGACAGATTCTAAAATGTATGTATCAAGTTTGTTAGCAGTTCAGCTAACTTATGTCTTCTTGTATTGTATCTTCCTTATATTTTGCAAAGACACTTGGGAAAATCTGTCGTCATTGTAGTTGACCGACGTTGTACTCTGTATGATATATCCAAGGAAACATTATTCATATCATATGGATTAGAAGCTATTTTTTATTTGTTCAGTCTTACCAAATACTCATATATTACTAAATCAGTTTTCTCCCTGTGTAGATCAACATACACCACACGTCTATAGGGGCAACAGATAAGAAAATCCTTCCTCGAGGCAGAGGCTGTTTTAGTTTTTCATTGCTACATAATAAATCCCTCAAAACTTAATATCCTAGAAAAACAATCATTTGCTTATATTTCTGGAATCTGGGTTGGGTTCAGCTGAATGGTTCTTCCTCTGGTCTTGCTGGTAAGAAACAACGTGGATGCATCCAATTAGACTGGGGGCTGGGATCCATTGGACCCCTGGGACTGCTTTTCTTTCTTCTATGAAATCCCAAGACCCCTTTATGAGGTAGCTATAAAGGGGTAGCTATATCTTCTGTGTGTCAGTTCAGAGTTCTCATGAGTATAACAGTTTAGGCTTAGATTATAGTTCGAGTGAAACAGAGATTCACAGGGAGAGAACTCCAACAAGAACATGAACACAGGAATCTGAGTTTCACTAGGGCCACCAATGCCATACTGTTGTAAAGAAGTTAAATTCAATATGTAGTGTATATTCTCACAGCTCTTGGGAGGCATTGTAGGTTACCATAAGAAACTTGGCTCTTTCCCAAGAGAGTGGGGCGGACCCATTGCTATGATTTAGGTGAATGAGGGTCATGATCAAGGTAGGTCTCTTGGGCAGTGATGGGGAGGATGGGTTCAGAAGAACAAGGCTATCAAGGAGGCCAATTCAAAAGTAGTGTAGTAATATTCAGGTAAGACGTGGTTTGAGCCTAAAAATAGGCTGCTCTTTTTTTTTTTCCCCCTTCCTCCTAAAATTTCCTTCAGTCTTCTTTTAACTCGGGAGAGGGTGCAGAAATAAAGATATGGGGTAAAAGAGAAATTTAGTATGGTTCTTTGTTAACACTATCCACCCAGAGGAGGGAGGCAGAAGGAACTTTTTGTTTTTAAAAAGATCTGTTGACCTTGATGTTTCTTTGGATGTATAGGCAGAAATATGTACTAGTCACATGGCTATGTGGGTTTGGCATAAGAGAGATCTAGAATGGTGATCTCTCAGGAGTTGTTAATTTTGGAGTTGTTAAGATTGAAATGGTTTTTTGAAGCCTTAGGGGAGATTGAACTCACCTGAGGAGCCTTTACAACAGTGCTTTTTAAGGAAGAAGGCAATATATCAGGATTCACTAGGGGTCATTGGCAAACTCTACATTCTAAAACTCTACCTTGCCTCCCAGTATCACAGGGGGTGGAGATGGAAGCATGTGCACTTAGAAAGAACTCCCAGGTGCTGCTTTTATATGCCCTCTCTCCCAGGGGATGTGGGCATTGATACTGTTTGAAAAGCTCTCTGGGATATTCTGATGTATGCTCAGGTTTAAGAACTAAAGGCAAATGAAAAGGGAAGAAGGGTGTTTCCAAATCTGAGGAAACAAAAGTCAAGGGACCAAGGTCAGACCTGGTAATGTTATCATTACATTGGGTCAGGAACAGCTAATGAATATTTATCAGCAACTTTCTCAAAATAAGGATAAGATTTATATATGTAATTTCAGGGAAGGGCTCATAGCCATTAATTGGGCTTTTCAACTATTAGTAAACCCTTTGCCATGAGAAATTCATTAACCACTATTTTTCTGATATAGGTGTTTCCAGTATTTCCCATTGATTTGATGATTAAGTCAGTCCATTTTCTGGAAGGGTTCAAACGTTTCCTATAGTTTTCTTTTGGGTGAAAGTCAGTTTCATTACCTCTCCTCAATTCTGCAGCTTTTGCCTTGCTCTTCTCTCTTCTCTTCTCTTCCCTTGATATCCTGTCCCATCCTTCTTAATGTGGGCATCCTTTAGGAGTATTTCCTGTCTTACATTTATTCTTCTTCCTTAGGTACTTGAATGTATGCTTTAACTTCAGCTTCCTTCTGTGTGTTCTGTAGTTGGTCTCTCATGATAGGCAGTCTAGTCCACTTCTGGATGGGTTCTGGATTCTATCAAACATTTAAAAATGTTTGGTAGAATAGGTATTAATACCTATTCTCAAGTTGTTACAAAAAATAGAAATGGAAGGAAAACTACCAAACTCATTCTACCAGGCCAGCATTACCTTGATTCCAAAACCAGATGAAGACTCCACTAAAAAGGAGAATTATAGGCCAATATCCCTGATGAACATGGATGCAAAAATTCTCAACAAGATACTAGCAAATCGAATCCAACAGTACATTAAAAGAATCACTCACCACAATCAAGTGGGATTTATTCCTGGGCTGCAAGGGTGGTTCAATATTCACAAATTAATCAGCGTGAGACACCACATTAATGAAAGAATGGATGGCAAATCAGATTTAAACTGGTGATTATGGAATTCTCTCTCTCTCTCTTTTGGCTTTATTTAAAAACTTCTTATAACATTCATCAATCTTGTCGTCTCTTTTTACCTCTTTACCTTTTTAATTGATCAGTTAGTAGAATGAGAAATGCCAAGGGTTGCTCCATCTTCTTTAGCTTATCTGTATTTCAGTTCCTGATCTGCGAATTGGAGAGTTGCAGCCTCTTCCTTTTGAGGTCGTTGGGAGGGTTATAGAAGGTATTACATGTAGGGTACCCTGTACACTGGTAGCCACTTAGTGAATGCTCTATAAATACTAGTTGTTATCACTGGTTCCTAATGACACTTCCCCTTTAATCCAGGTTTGTTAGCATTTCTAAATAAATTTGCCGAAGTATAATTAACGGAAGCTAGACCTAAAAGTGTGCAAGTGGGCACACACACAGGCACACACAGATACATTTTGATTTGGGTGATGGTTACACAAGCATATGCATATGCCAAAGTTTATTGAGCTTTGTACTTAAGATGTATGCATTTTCTAGATGTAATCATACCTTAATAAATTACTTGGAGAAAAGAAGTATAATTGGAAGTAGAATAGCAAAGTGGTTAAGATTGTGGGTTCTGGAACTGGGTTTAGGTTCAAGTCTTGACTTAAGCACCAATTAGCTGGGTGATTTGAGATGAATAATTGGCCTCTGTATTTCAGTTTCTTCTTCAGTTAGATGTTGATAAAAATACCTGAGAGATTTGTCGTAAACATTACAGGGAGGTAAGTTAAAATAGTGCTTGGTACATCTTACATAGCACATAAATGTTAACTGTTAAGTATTTTTTGATATATTTTCTTAAAATAAGGACATAACACATTTATAAATATATATCCTTTCCTATGTAATCCCATATCTTTACTTAGTTAGCACCTTTTTTCATGCAGAGAAAAAAGGTTTTATACTTTTTTGTAACCTCTGTGTATATCCAGCATTTAATATGATGCTGCATATACTAAGAAGAAAATCACCATTCACTGACTAAGTGCACATTGACTGGTAAGATCATATGAGATAAAAAAAAGACAGTTTTTATTGGAAAAACTGATTAAATTGAGTGTTACTAACTAGTAGTGAAAATTGTATCTTACTGATTTAAACCAAATTCACCCAAAGCATAACTATTCCTTTAACAGCAAATTTAAAAATGATACAAAAATAAGTTTGTGAGAAGTAAACAGATTTTATTTTAACCTCAACTATTCTGCTCAACCTTTCAGATCCCAGAAAATTACAGTAATAATAAATTGGAATAATGTCAGATGATGGAAAATTCAAATCCACATGGATAATTGTCTCTTATAAGTAGAGAGTGGCTATGGTTCTGGAGCTTTAAACATTAAATCTAAAAGACAAATGTCCTCGTGTTTTATAATGATTCACACAGTGACTTTTTTTTACTATAATTTTAAATTATTGAGGTCAAATTTTAAAACAAAGTGTAACATCTAATTGAAGTCATCTGTATTAGAATAATGTCATCAATGCCTTAAAAGAAAATTTATATCAATTATAAGTTGATAGTACCCATTGTCAATTAATAATATTGTCCAGTCTTTCAGTTATATAGTTAAAAAAGAGATGCCACTTTATTTCTAGTTTTTGGTTGGGAACTGATAATTACATTTATTGCCTACTAATTATTTTTCAGTTCCTATGCTTGGTAGATTTTACATGTCTTCTGTTATTAGAACTTTTGCAATATAGTTATTATCTCTATGTAGACTTGAGAAAACTAATAGCACTAAATTTAAAGCTTAAAATATGTGGGGCACCTGAATAGTGCAGTCAGTTAAGTGTCCAACTCTTGATTTTATTTTATTATTTTTTTTATTCTAAGATTTTTATTTATTTATTTGAGAGAGAGACAATGAGAGAGAACATGAGAGGCGAGAAGGTCAGAGGGAGAAGCAGATTCCCCATGGAGCTGGGAGCCCGATGCGGGACTCGATCCCAGGACTCCGGGACCGTGACCTGAGTTGAAGGCGGTTGCTTAACCAACTGAGCCACCCACGCACCCCCCAACTCTTGATTTTGACTCAGGTCATGATCTCAGGGTCATGCAGAGTCTGCTTGTCCCCATTCTCTGCCCCTCCCCCCTCCTCTTGTGCTCTCTCTCAAATAAATTAATAAATCTTTTAAAAAATAAAGCTTAAATATGCTTCACTGAATCTGTGGATTTTCCCTTTTTCATGTGACATTTCTAATATGCAAAAAACTGATGCCGAATATCAGAATGCTTTAAATATTAAGCAAATAGCTATTTAGAAAATGATTAGATGATATGTAGTAGAATAAAGGACATTATAGAAGTCAAAACATATATTGTTGTTTGGAAGAAACCTGATTTTGCACAAAAAAAATCCATAAAAAAACATGTGCTATATATTGGACTTAGGGTTATTCTTTTACACATTAATTTGAAATGATATGTTAAATAGTTCAGTTTAAAAAAAAACAGAATTACAATGGAATTAGAACACATTATACATTCCTAGGGCAGATTTTCACTTAAAGGAAATATTTCAACCTTTGTACTACACTGCCAAATCCTATTCTCCAGTTAAGATGACATCTAGAGTATGGGATCCATCCATAGAGGACATTTTTTAAAAGATGAAATGGAAGGGTAAGAGGTCTTGAATGTTTTCCAGTGAGGAGAAGCTGCTGTGATTGTCTTGGAAAAGAGAAAGCTTGTCAGTAGGCTGCAAGCAGGCAGAAGTAGAACCAATGGGTGAATAATGCTGGAAAATGAATTATGCCTCCTGGAAGAGAAGCGTCAGCTCTTCCTAGCGCTATCCAACCATGATGCAAGCTGGTCTGCAAAGGAGTGAACTCCCAGATACTGTGAATACTTCAGCATAGTGATAGCATATCAGGGATGCGAGGACTAAGGATTCCTACTTGGGAGAAAAGGACTGGAAGAATCCTGAACAACTTTCTGGCCCTTAGTTTTTCAGATAAAAAGAAGTGGTCAAAAGTTTGGCAGATGGATTGTGTGTTATCAGGGTAAAAGAGATCCACCCCCCCCCCAAAAAAAAAAGGAGAAGAAGAAGAAGAAGAAAATCATTAACATGAGAAGTATTCTTTAAAATATCGTTCCTCATGGCAGTAAAGATTGGGACTATCATTGATTTTTGAAATAACATTAACAAGATCCATTTGGCAGAGATGGCAAAAGAAAAGAAAGTGAGAAAAAAATGGAGAAATGGAACAAAACAGAACCTGTATAAAGTATGACACACTTAGCAGTTTCAATTTTTTTTCTCACCTACGTCAATTTCTCCATTACTTTCTATTGTTATATGTATAATAATCTGAGGTTTGGGGCATAGGTTGCTGCTAAAGCTATTAATTTCTATATATGTATATTCTATCCTATGTACTTTTAGCTTTTTGTGCTGTTTTCAATTTTGTTTTTACCATTCTTACTACAATTAGATAACCTTTATTTCACTGGTTTTTATTCTCACTGTGAACATTTCTTCCTCGTTCAAGATCTGTTACATTTGACTCATTACTCAGTCACCTAAAGTACATGTTCTTGTAGTTTGATAAATATCTTTCTCTTACCTTTGTATATGAATAAAAATGTGGCTAAATAGAAAATTATTGGTTGGCTATTAAAATTATAGGCATTGCTCAGGGGTTTTATTTTTTTAAGGAATTTGGTTTTGCAGATGGGCATGATGACAAATTAGTGTCTTTCTTTTTTCATTGGTAACTAATTTTTTATTACTTCATGCTTCTTGATGTTAATTGACCTTTATACAGAAGAAAATCTAAAAATTTTGGTTTTAAGCTCTTAATTAATTTGTTTCTTTGTTAAAAACACAGTGTTCCCTTTTGATGTTCAAATACAGCTTCATGAAGTTTCCTTTCATAATTATCATTTATTCTTCAGTAAATATTGAGGATCTCATTGCTTATTTTTCTGGTTTCCTCACTCATTACATATAAAAATCTTTGATTAGTGATCTGTTGTGCATCCTCTATATAAATTATCCTCCAGCATAGTGTTTAGCTCTTTGCTTTTTTTTTTCTCTACTTTGAGTTTTTCAAGTCTAACCTCTATGCTACAGTTTTTTTTTTTTTAAGATTTTATTTGTTTATTTGACAGAGAGAAATCACAAGTAGATGGAGAGGCAGGCAGAGAGAGAGAGGGAAGCAGGCTCTCTGCTGAGCAGAGAGCCCGATGCGGGACTCGATCCCAGGACTCTGAGATCATGATCTGAGCCGAAAGCAGCGGCTTAACCCACTGAGCCACCCAGGCGCCCTCTATGCTACAGTTTTAACCATAGCATGAGTTGTGTTCTTAATTCAGCTGGTACAATTTTAGCATCCTTGCAGCCCTTCCTCATTAAACTAGATTATCTCCTTTTATTGCCTTTGCTAGAGCAACATAAAAAGTACAACATTGTTACAAAATTAAGTGTATACCTCCCATGTGAACATAGCAATTCACTCCTAGGTATTTACCCAAAGACAAATGAAAGCATATATCTACAGAAACACTTAGACTCAAATATTCATAGATACTTTAGTCAGAATTTCCAGACTGTGAAAGCAGCCTACATGTGCATCAGCAAGTGAATGGATGAACAGAATGTGGTGTATCCATTAAATGGATTACTACTCAGCAATTAAAAGAAACGAATGGGGGTGCCTGGATGGCTCAGCCCGTTAAGCGTCCGACTTTTGATTTCTGCTCAGGTCATGATCTCAAGGCCATGAGATCAAGTACCACATAGGGCTCTGGACTCAGTAGGGAGTCTGCTTGAGATTCTCTCTGTTCCTTTCCCTCTGCTTCTCCCCCTCACCCTCCTAGTGCACGCTCTTTCTCTTTGTCTCTCTAAAATAAACAAATCTTAAAAAAAAAACAAAACAAAACAGCTAACACATACAACAAGATAAATGGGTTAGAGAATATGTTGATTAAAAGAAGAAGTGTGTAAACCTGGTGATTCACAGACCTGTACCCCTGGGGATAAAAATATATGTTTATAAAAGAAGCCAGATATAAAAGAGCTACATGCTATAGTTCCATTTATAAAATCTATTAAGGAACTTTTACATCTTATAATTAAAAAATCAACCGGGGGTGCAATAAAAATTGCAGAACACGGGAAAAGAAACACCATTCTGAAAATTAACATAATGACCATATCTTTATGTCATTTTCTATAGAAACTAGGAGCGTATTTTTAAAACACTAATCATCGCTATAATAGGGGATTGAGGTGGAAACTTTAAGGAGAAATTAGCCGAGATAAAAGGATAGCATTATTTAATGGTGCATATTGATGGATTGGCAGACTTAATATTATTAAGGTGCTTGTTGATTTTACTTAAGCTGATCTGTTGATCTCTTGATCCAAAAATAATCCCAGTAAAGACTCTAGCTGCTTTTCTTGGTGTGTAGAGATAGACAATAATATTATGAGAGATAGATAGAGATAATAATTATTAGAGATAGACAATAATAATTTAGGAATGCAAACCACTTGAATAGGCAAAGGATTTTTAAATGGGTAAATAAAGCTATTTACTTATACTCTTTGATTCTAAAACCTGCTCTAAAGCTAGTTATTCAAACAGTGTGGTACGATGAAAGCATAAATTTATAGACCAGTTGAAGGGATTAGAGAATACAGAAATAGACCCACAGATGGTGAATTGATTTTTGACCAATATGCTAAGGGCATTTGATGGGTTAAGGAAAGATTTTTCAACAAATGGACCTCTAACATCTATAGGTTTTTTTGTGTGGTTTAAAGAGAACCTACTGCTCCCAGGCTGCAAACGCTTTTCTTTCCTTCCTTCTTTTATCTTTTCCTGCTTGGGCTTTAGGCCCAAGTAGAATATGAAAGATTGGAGTAAAGGACAGGTGGTAAAAGAAGATGGTGCTAGTATTTACATAATACAAAAGTATCTATCTAGGGTGCCTGGGTGGCTCAGTGGGTTGAGCCGCTGCCTTCGGCTCAGGTCATGATCTCAGGGTCCTGGGATTGAGTCCCGCATCGGGCTCTCTGCTCAGCAGGGAGCCTGCTTCCTCCTCTCTCTCTCTGCCTGCCTCTCTGCCTACTTGTGATCTCTCTGTGTCAAATAAATAAATAAAATCTTAAAAAAAAAAGATGTATTATTAAAAAAAAAAAGTATCTATCTAGATCTAGTTTTTGAGTTCTTTAGTTTCTGAACATGAGGCTATAAGAGTAAGTGAGAAGCCTCATGTATAGCAAAAGGGCTTCTCTATTTAATAAGGGAAAGTGTATACAGGACACTTTCTCCGCAATCTAATTTCTGGGAGCTTGTAGAGAATGGAACTTCCTAAGAGTGTATGTATGTCTTGGTCATGCTTAGGTCTTTTTGTTTATTTGTTTGTTTTGTTTGAAGATTTTATTGTTTATTTGACAGACAGGGAGAGAGAGAGAGAGCACAAGCAGGGGGAAGAGTAGAGGGAAAGGGAGAAGGAGGCTCCTCGCCAAGCAGAGAGCCTGATGTGGCATGATCCCAGGACCTGGGGATCATGACCTAAGCCGCCCAGGTGCCCAATAATGCTTAGTTTTTGACTATGATGTGGAGCTGTTATTTTTTTTCCCCCAGTGTTTTTAATGGTAAATTGATTTTTAAAAAGCAGGAGGAAGGTGTCCAGAAACAAATCTAGGTTTAGGATTAAGGTGGTGTCCTTTGTTTAAAAACTAGTGTTGCCATAATTTTTCTGATTTTAAGCTCATTGGACCTCATCAAACAAGGTAGTAGTTAAAACCAACACTTTTTTAGTGGTTAGTATACTGTATCTTTCATTCTTTGTGAAACTGAGGCTATCTCTTGCCCTCTCAATAACCCAGTAGGAGTTTGGACGACTTAGCCAGATAGAAATCATTGGCTCTCATGAAAGCTGGAAATATCTGTGCCAGCTGGATGGGTGAGAGAAAGACATGATGATAAAGGAGCAAAGAGCAATTGATGGACCCAAGTGCGTAGGGGAAGACTGGCGATAAGACCAGGAGCAAAGATAAAATACATCAATTTGGAAAGTGGAGCTGAATGGAAGGATGTGTGCAGATAAAGCCAACCACATCTTTGAGTAGGGAGGAAGAAGATTGCAAGATATCTCCAGGGATCATGGTCTTCTCTAAATTAAGGAGTGTTGAATGTCTAATAAGTACTCCTTGAATGAGTTGAGGGCACTGAGGGAGGGAAGGAAGACAGACGATTTGAGGGTACTCAGAAAGTTTGAGGTCAGCTGTGGAGGAGAATGCAGTCATTAGTCCAATAGGACCAAATCAAAGGCTTGCTGAGTAATAATGAGGTCTCATTGGAGTTACATGCCTATTCTAAGTCAAATAGGATGGCACTGTAACCTTTCTGGTAGTCTTTGACAGAGAAGTGGGACGATGGGACAATGAACTCTCAAGTGTGTAAGAGAAAAGGGATCTGTATGGGAAAATGGGGAAGGGATCAGGATAGCGCTACTATGAAAACTTAGACTAGAAACCCATGCAGACTCCACAAGATTAACTAAAGACCTAAGGTCAAAATATAGAAAGTTAGCGGGATGGCTGGGTGGCTCAGGCGGTTAAGTGTCTACCTTTGGCTCAGGACATGATCCCAGGATGCTGGAATCGGGTTCTGCAAGGGGCTCCTGGCTCACAGCATGGAGCCTGCTTCTCCCTCTCCCTGCTCCCCCCTTCGCTCACACTCTCTCTTGCTAATAGCTTTCTTTCTCAAATAAATAAATAAGATCTTTAAATATATATAAAATATATATATTTAAAGATTTATATATATAAATCTTTAAATAACTTTCCATATATATATGGAAAGTTAGTCTAGGATCCACTACTCAATAGCAGTAGCCTGATTTCCAGTTGGCAAGCTGATACTAACAACAGTAAAATCGCAATTAGAAGAAAATCTATGTTTGTAGTGCAGCTTCTACCATTACTCTTAGTTGAGATCTAATCTGCATATTTTACCTATATCATTCATTGACAAACATTTTCTTATAGAACTACATAGCATATATTTTTGGCTTTGCAGACCATATTTTGTATCACAGCTTCTCAGATCTACCATCATAGCATGAAGACAGCCTTAGTTAATATGTAAATGCATTTACATGAAAACTGCAGGAGGTTCCCCAGAAACATGAAGAGATCCCCATTAGAAGTCAAAACAAAGAAGTCTCAGTGTAAGCAGTGATGTAAGTCCTTCTAAAAATAAACTTCCTAGCTCATGGGTTGTTAAATAGCCTTTTTCAGCCTATCTACAGGTTTGTATACCTCTGTGCCTGTTTGTGGGTGTGTTTATGTGTATGTTTTATTACATACCTAATACTGTTTCAGGCCTTAGGAGAAATACATAGAAATAAAAGAAATAATTTGTCTTCTAAGAAATGTACATCTGTCTGGAGAAGAAGATGGGGAGAAGACAGAAGATCAGGGCAAGAGAAATGATTATAAATTATCATGTAGTTGGGCAACAAATTACTGCTAAAAAAAAAAAAGTGACTAATAACTTTGAGTACAAAGTGCCTGTATACCAAGCAGGAGGAGGATTTCTCTGGCTTTGGACTTGAAATTTGAGATAGTAGCCAACTGGGAACTCTTTTTCTCACATACAGCATTTCAGTTACTCTCGTGCTTTGGAAAGACAAAATAATGACTCATTTTTCCAGGATTATCATTTCAACTGCTTAGTTCTGCTAAATGTCATGTATCCTGAATTATTATTAAAGGTTGGAAAAAACCTAAAAATTAAATAGACACGTTTCAGACTCAGTTGCACTTTAACAGGTATGGTAATGGTCTCCTGAAACTATTTGATGCCTTGAAAATAGTGTCTTGGTATATTTGATATAGACTCTTTTTTCTCCTCCTCCTCCTCTTTCTCTTCTTGTTCTTCTTTTCTAAAGATTTTATTTATTTATTTGACAGAGAGATAGAGGGAGAGCACAAACAGAGCTGCAGGCAGAGGGAGAGGGAGAAGCAGGCTCTCCGCTGAGCAGGAAGCCCAGTTCGGGGCTTGATCCCAGAACCCTGAGCCGAAGCCAGATGCCCAACTGACTGCGCCACTCAGGCACTCTGACTCTTTCCTTTTCTTAAGTAAAAATCTTTCTGAATTGTAAAATGGATTTATGTGAAATTAGAGTAAGTCTGCTGAATATACATTGTGAAGTTTTATCTAAGAAAAATCAAGACTAGTGGATAAGTCTGTATAGCATTCGCCAGATTAAAATTATCAGTTTAAATTGTTAAACCTAATATTTTTAGAAGGTAGCATGTAAAAAACTAAATGACAGTATTATAAATTTGTTTCATTTTGATATCATATAACAATATGTTAGAAGGACCCAGGGCTGGCACATGCACCACAATGCTTATAGCAGCGATGTCCACAATAGCTAAACTATGGAAAGAACCTAGATGTCCATCAACTGATGAATGGATAAAGAAGATGTGGTCTGTATATACAGTGGAATATTATGCAGTCATCAAAAGAGCCCACGAAGTCTTGCTATTTGCAATGACATGGATGGAACTAGAAGATATTATGTTAAGCAAAATAAGTCAATCAGAAAAAGACAATTATCATATGATCTCTCTGATATGAGGAAATTGATAAATAAGACAGAGGATCATAGTGGAAGGGAGGGACAAATGAAAGAAGATGAAACCAGAGGGAGACAAACCATAGGAGACTCTTAATCTCAGTGAACAAACTGAGGGTTGCTGGAGGGGAAGGGGTGGAAAGGATGGGGTGTCTGGGTGATGGCCATGGGGGAGGATATGTGCTGTGGTGAGCTCTGTGAATTGTGTAAGACTGATGAATCACAGACGTGTACCCCTGAAACAAGTAATACATTGAATGTTAATTAAAAAAAAAAAGAAGGACCCAGCACTAGCAGTTCTTACTAGTGATTCTTCAATCAAACACAATCTATGATTCTTTTTTTTTAAAGATTTTATTTATTTATTTGACAGACAGAGGTCACAAGTAGGCAGAGAGGCAGAGAGAGAGGGAGAAGCAGGGTCCCCCTGATCAGGGAGCCCGATGTGGGGCTAGATCCCAGGACCCTGGAATCATGACCTGAGCTGAAGGCAGAGGCTTTAGCCCACTAAGCCACCCACGTGCCCCACAATCTGTAATTCTTGATGGAAAATCAGAGCATCAACTATTCAGTGTTATGGTGGTGTCTCTATAAATCTGCTTGAGCAATTTGGTTGACACAATCAATATACACATTCCATTTCCTTTACTGTTCCTTTACTCATTGTCGGATCTCAGATTTCCATAGTTCTAGCTGACGAAAGATTGTATATCCAACTTTAAAGATTATGGATAAGATTCCAATTGGCCTTCTAAGTTAATTGTGATATTAGACAAGTGCTAGAAACCATCCTGCATTGTTGGCAATGAACTCTCAATGCCACAGAATGAAGTGGGAAGGAGTCTCCCACTGTAGTCTCACCCAGAACTATTGAAAAGAGACGTTATTCTTTAATGCTGACAGACATGATGAGGGAAAACCTGATATGAACTACATTTCTAAAGAGACTGATTCGGACCCAGTTGTGCTGATGGACATCAGATGAACAGAGAGGAGATGTATAAGGATTAGACCATGAAGGGATCCCCCTGAGACTGGGTTTCACATTATTCTTATTTTTAAATTATTAGAACTTATCATAACTTACCTTATAAAAGATAATGTAATCAGCATTTGCAAAAGATAGAAATATAGGAGGGAGCATTGATAGGATGGATGAGAAAATCGGTGCACTGTTAATGGGTTGAGTTGACAGATTGCAAGAAATTATGGGATTCAATTTAAACATAAATATTTATTTTAAAAATCAATTTGGCCAATTTCAAGAGAGGGGAGACAAAGCTGACTAGTAAATGATGCTTCTTAAAACAGTCAAGCTGGGGCTTTTTGTTTGACTGTAAGGTTAATAGGAGCCACTAGTGTGAAGCAACTGCTTAAAATAGAAACCTTAGACACAATAGAAACACAGTAAAGATGAAAAGAAGTCACATCATAGACTCCATAATACTTAGGCTGAATCCACAGGCTTGTATTGTCTTCCGTGTGCCATGTTTCAAGAGAATACTCGGTAAACCAGAGTTGATCAAAAGAAGCTGACCATTTCTTTTCAAATATTGGAATTGCCAATGGAACAGATGCTAGAATTATTTTCTTTCAACTAAAACCTTTAAGGAGCCAACTTGATTCTCCTGGGAAGTCATGGATCCCTGCAATCAAAGAATGTAGTAGAGCGGATTCTTTGGTTTGGTAAACATTAAATGGAATAGCTTCTGCTTTCCTTTTAAAAGTCAACGATGCCATGGTTATTTTTTTCTTTTTTTTTTCTTTTTTATTTTTTATAAACATATATTTTTATCCCCAGGGGTACAGGTCTGTGAATCACCAGGAACTAGAGTGTATCATGCTTAGTGAAATAATGTCAAGCAGAGAAAGACAACTATCATATGATCTCCCTGATATGAGGAAGTGGTGATGCAACATGGGGGCTTAAGTGGGTAAGAGAAGAACCATGGTTATTTTAATATAGATAAAATTTTGAGAATGCAAAAAGAAAGACAGCCGTTGGTAAATACCGAGATGAGTATTCTTAGTAAGCTTTCCACGCTTCCTAGAGTATGTTGTGCGGACCTCAGGTCTCCAGTTAAAGACTGGAGTGGACTTCAAGAATTGTGACGTACAGCAGCACGTGGTAGAATAGCTTATCACAAGGGATACCGTTAGCATTCAAAAGAGGTCAGAAATAGTGGCACAGGGACTTTCCCCCAAATCAGGCAAACAAAAAAGTCAAAACAGGAAACTCACCAAAGATGGTAGTATATCCACTTCAAAGTTTTTCACAAACTAACAGGATTACAGTTCTTTACATTATAGTTCATTAAGAATTGAAAAGGAAGGTGCTTCTGGTTACATGATAGCCCTTCTGATTTGCTTAGTGATTCCTACAATCTCAAGACCAGTTGCAAGAATTGTCTAGAATTCTCTTTTTTGTTTATTTTAGAGTTGATGGGCTAAGGAGTTCTGTTGTTTGGAGTTTCACAAAGATGTAGTAGGTCTTAGTTTGAACAAATTGATGCTTTTATTTCTTTAGAATCTACTAAGCCTATATGAAAGTTTAGTTTGGTGTGGGATTGGGGCAAAGTAAACAGGACACTTGATAACAAAAGAGACAAAAAAGATGATGAGTGTGTTACACCCTTAGAAGCCCTTCTGCTTCAAAAACACCAGTCTTGTACAGAGCTGTCTTTGAAAGGGTTCTTTTTCTCCCCCTCTCAAATCCAAATCCACCCCTGCCCAGACACATGTACAGATACATACATTCTTTTCTTTCATAATCTAGAAATATTATATGAATCTGAGAATTCACGTTGTATTATTAAATCACTCAGTACAAATAACACATTGTTCAAGTTTTTTTTCCCCCTCTCACAACTGGGTTTATAGTTAGTTGTTCTGTGACATTAACACATTGCAGTTATTCTTAGTTTGTTATTAAAGAAAATATTGGAAATATTAGATATCTTCAGGGAAAATTAAAAAAAAACACATTACCAGATGGGTGAACATTTATCCTTTCCAAGAATATAAAATTTGTGACTCATTTTTATCTTTGGTTTTCCACTGTAAAGAATGGGTGTCAGCTTCCTATGTAATTTTGATTTGTTTATCCAGCAGTTTTGTTTGTCCGTGCAGTTTTCTGTGTGCCAATTGTGGTCGATATTTGGTTTCCATAAAAGGTATGAGTTTTCTTTGAGGCTATCTTTTCTTGCTATTGCCAAACCCACAACTGATGCACCATTACTTTGACTTTTGTTCTTAATTTAAACTTGGCGTGGATCCTCTTTTTGGTGTAAAACATGAAACAAACTCCATTTTGACATGGAATCTGGGGAGGAAACTATTTGCCTGACATTCTCTAAAGGAATATATAGACAGGATGTGTGTGTTGCTCTTACAGGGACAGAACAGCTACCTGAATGTGCCGTAATTCACATGTTCAGGGTTGGCACTGCTTTAAAGAAAGAAAGAAAGAAAGAGAGAAAGAAATCTAAGCAACGTCCATTTTTCTTAGTTTTTAGGTAAAAGTAGATAAATGTTCATCAGAATATCTCAGTTTAATGGAATGGAGAGCAATCCAGGAAAATTAGTACCTTTTTTTTTTTTTTAAAGATTTTACGATTTATTTGACAGACAGAGATCACAAGCAGGCAGAGGCAGAGAGAGGAGGAAGCAGGCTCCCTGCTGAGCAGAGAGCTCGATGCGGGGCTATATCCCAGGACCCTAAGATCATGACCTGAGCTGAAGGCAGAGGCTTTAACCCACTGAGCCACCCAGGCGCCCCGAGAATCACTACCCTTAAGCCCAGTGGCTTTTCACTGCTGCATTTCTACAGGACTAGATAGAATTTAGATATAGACTGCCTGCCTGAGTTTGAATCCTAATTGGACCACTTAGATACCTAGACAAGTTACTTAACCTCCCTGAGTCTTTTGTTTTCTGTAAAATAAGGTATCAAAAGTTTTGGTTATCACGGAACTTTCGTAAAGATTAAATAAAGTGACTCAGTACAGTGATTAGTATAGTGTATCATTCTTCTCCTCCCTGTCTCTCAATATTTGAATGTATGAGTTCTATTCCTTTTTTTTGGCAAGATTTGGGATTAGCATCTTTAAAGAGGTAGTTTTGGTTATTCTGGTTTCATTACCCCACTGCTCCAACTTGCCAACTCATTGACATAGTCTTACACTCCTTACACAGTAAACGGAATAGTAACCCTGTGACTTGAAGGTGTTAATACACCTCTACGATGTGAAACTTTCAATTATATTTTATGAATAATTTAGGTTTTATAAGTTCAGTTCATCCATGTTTTGTACAATTTTCAAGCTGTTTTCTGTAAGACCTATGGTGAGACTAGAAATTGAAAACATACAGAAATAGTAAAAAAGACTTCCTATCAACCTTGACCTGTCACATCAATCCATTTTTTCATATTTTAGAACCTGCAGAGTGGAAAAAACTACTTATCATGTACTTATCATTTTCATGAGCTCCCTGCCTTGTATGTTGTAGACACCTAATAAAAATTTTTTTCAACTGAAGTTTATGACCAAGCTTTTCACAGGAAAGGTTCCTTTTAAAATATTCTTGAAATCTCTTCTTTCTAAAGTAGATAACCAGTCAGAAGTGGAGAAGTAGCAATTGCTGAGCTTAGCAGTAGCCAAAAGCAAACTTCATCCCTAAGTCTAATGACAGCTTCTTGGAAGCAGCTCATGTGCGTTTCTTCTGTCTCTCTTCTTAAAGACAATCCCTAGGTCTGGATCTGCTGCTGATTTTGCAGTTTTTACTGGTTAAGTCATATTGACAATGATGATAGCATTAAAAATGAAGTGTTGCGTTCTTTTTTATCCATTGCCACAGTTTAGTAAAGGCAAGAGAAGGGGAGATCCATTGGCATTATTCTACAATACCAAACTCACTGCTTTTTAAGAAATGGCACCAAAGTTGTATGCATTACATAAGAAATTCTTGTCTGAAGCAAAATTGGTTTATAGATGGGGTGCCTGGCTGGCTCAGTTAATTAAGAATGCGACTCTTGATCTCAGGGTTGTGAGCTGGAGCCCCACATCAGATATGGAGCCTACTTAGAACAATTGTTGTACCGATGAAGATCATTAGTGCTTAATCAGCTAATCACGCACTGAATTATATTTAAACAAGAATTGAATAAGATGTTTTGCCATTCTACTCATAGTTCACTAAAAATGATCTGGATTTCTTTGAATTGATCAGACTCCCATATTTAGTGTCATTAAATTTCACATAATTAACTGATTTTGAGATTTGTTAAATGGAAAAAAATAGGGGAAAAAAGGCTGAGTTTGTTTCAGAAACAAAAATTTTAGGTTTATCACTGAAATTATTTAATACATGCTTCTGAATGAACTCTTCAAAGGCATCCCATAGACATCTCATCATTTGGTATCACCAAAACTTTCTGTCAGCTTGATCCATTTCAAGTTCCTTTTTTAGCCACTTATGAAGATTCTTCACCTCCTCAAGTTGATATTGACAGAGCATTAGGAATACCAAAGTCCCCAGTCACATGAAACCAGTGTCAAATACATTAACCGAATTATCCACTGGCCTAATTACGCGTTTGTGCTCACACAGGAAAGGGATAACAACATATATGAAAGTGCTTTTAAAGCTGTACCCCAATACATTGTATGGCTATTTTCATTTCCCCACATTGCATTATTATGATGACCTTCAATGCTCCTAAAGGACTACCTTACCTAGTCTGGTCTTTTTCTTCCATGGTCTCCATTCATAGCACGCAGTTGTTGCTCTCAATTTCTTTATAGCACAGACATTGAGGTTAATTTATTATCTAATTCTTCTCCACTCAAACTCGGACAGCTGTAGAAAGCAGGTTTCTAAATCACAATTTCTTGTTTCTTGCTGCTTCTAAAACAGGCAGGAAGGCAACCCTGGTGACTAGTAACAGTGAGACTTTGTGAAATCCTCGGAAAATGTTAATGTTCATTTTGGCTATGCTTCCAATGAATTAACTGCTAATGTGAAACTTTGCCTGAATTGCTTGTGAGACCAATGATTCTATGAGGTTTTCCCCCCTTGCTTTGGAGAGAAGTGCTGCCGGAGTCATCCTTATGATTCTGTTATTTTGCTCCTAGTTTTGCACTAAACCCAAAGACATGGTCAGATAATGATTATTGAAAAAATAAACAAAACTCATAGTTGTTGGAATGAATAGAGAATCTTTTATCAGGAGATTGAAATATGATATACTGAATGATTTTTTATCAATGTCAGGGTAAGTTTCTTTTCTGAGTTAAAAAACAAAAATCTTTTAATGTAATTTTTCCTCATTTCTCAGTTAGTTGTGAAGAGGATAGGTAGACCTTCTCAAATAGATGTAAACCTCACCATCTTGATGTATTTAAGTCTCTTCCTTTTTTCCTGAAATCTATCCTATTCACTAAATCCTTTTCTTCCCCCAATAGACTCTTCCTGACATTGATAATGATCTCCTGTGTCACAATTCATGGTCTCTAGTTTACATTTTCCTAACAAGCCTCCTCTAAGATATAAATGAAATATATGACTTTAAGTTATTATAGACTACAGATATTCTGACCCCTTTGCTCATTCCTGCTATGTACCAACTACATGCTGGGCATGTGAAGGGCACAAAGCCCTCTGCTTCTCTCTGCTGACAGTTACAGTCTTGAGAAACTATTGGATAATAAGCTTTACTGGGTTGAAATAGTAAGTCAAATTTGAAAGTATTTTAAATATTTGAAAATAAAAAAAAAATTTTAAAAATCTCCATATGTGTAAGGAAAGCATAGGAAAAAGTCTAATATACTTAGAATGGGCTTTGGAACAGAAATATCAACTTTTGAATCTTAGTGCAGTTACTTAACAGGTTCAGATCATACTTTTTGCATTCTCATTTTATTCTCTCTGAAATATAGAGATAACAAAAGTATCATTCTCATGATGGTATGTGAAGACTGTGTGAAATAATATGCACAAAGTCTACCAGCAAGTATGTTCTTAATGCATTGTGCCTTTTATTATTATTAATGTTATTAAAACCAAAAGCTTATGGGAAATTAAATAATGTTATAAAAATTTGGAAACCGTAGGATAGAATCATCTTTCACAATGTTGGCTCAGATGGTTTTTGAAGTTTATTACTACCACGCTTATTTAACTGTCAAATTTATTTTTAAAATTTCAGTTCTCTCTCCTATCTCCAGGAAGCATGTATTTTTATTTTTTCACTCAGTATGTTGTCCTACTTGTTATTCTAGACATGAGAATAAAGGAGTGGTTGGAAATGTCTAGATTATCTTGGCCATTCTCTTGTTACACTCAGTGATGTCCGTAAAACAAGCTTCTTCAGGAGCTGTGTAGTTTATGAGTCTGGAATGTCATGTAAAAAAGAAATATCCATAATTCTACATTTTATGGCTCAAGATTATATAAAGATTCTTGGTTGGCTTTTTTGGGGGGATTGAATATTTCAGTAATGGTTTAAAATTGATATTCTGAATTATTCTTATTATATTATTCTTATTTTCTTGTTTGAAAGTAAGGCTTTCCTAATAATGAAAATGTAGAGGTACTTAGGACGTCTATGAGATACACGATATCCACAGATTCTCCCCATCTATATTTAGTTGGTACATTTTAGCTATGCTATTTATTTAACTGTTCCCTGCCATTTGAAAAAATACATATATTTGGGAGAACTGTCTCATTCCTGAAAAGACATTTCTTAATCATTCAACTTGCTTGAGACTCCTAACTTCATTCGTAGCATAAGATTTTAATCACTACTACCATGAAGAAGGCCTTGCAGTTTTCAAATTATTCAGCATTCATCTTTTACTTCTGTTAGGTGACTTTTGAAAGTTTATACAGCAGGGATGAATTCACGAAGTCACAGCTTTATTTCTCATCCATGTTAAATATTGTCTGAGGCTCCCCTTTGTCTTGGGACTCATGCTGAGGAGCTACTATTATCAAGGCCATGCCAAAATCAGAGCAGATACATAAAGGGAGATTGTGAGAGTCTGGACTGGCTCTTACAGCTTCTGCTCTCCGGAGGCATGAGTCTCATTTCTCTTCCCCTTACACTTCATTAGCCCAGATCAGTCACATGGCCAAGCCTGAAAACCGTGAGATGGAAAACATTATCTTCCTCTAGCAATTGGCCTGGCGGGATGGTAGTTGGGGGATGGTGCTTGGCGGCGGTGTCTAGAATGGTTAATTCTACGGTCTACCACACTAATTAATTACAGTCTACCACGCTACCTTGATATTGCTATTTTTACACATCTTCAAATGTGCCTTTCTCTCTCCAGTTTGAAACCATCATGTATTCATTTCTTAAACATATATTGAATACCAGCTGCTATCTGCTCTCTATAGTAATTGTATACTTTAATATGAAGGATCAGAAACTCAAAGAAAAAACCTGTTGACATTCTTAGCTCTTATTCTCTGTTATGTCTATACATACTGAATAATTTTCATGTTTTCCTTGAAACCTTCTTCTCATTCACTTTTATGATGCCAAATTTCAAATGACTCAAAGTTTTTATGTAAGAGAGATAGGATTGGAATTCTACCTTTTGATTTATTAGCTATGTGATCTTGGTCAAATTATTTATTCTCTCTGACCTTCAGTTTCCTCAACGGTAAAGTGGAGATATTAGAGCATTTGGGATTAAATTACATAAAAAATATAAACCCCTTGGTGCAATGTGTGATGTGTTACAAATCCCTGTGCAAGTTATATCTTGTGTCACTGCCATCAGAACTCTCTAAGACTTCTGATTTCACTCAGAATTAAAACTGATGTCCTCTTTTGTTCTGCAGACTCCAAAACAATCTGGCTCCGTGGCTCTCTCCCTTATTCCTTTGCTCCAGATATCTTGGCTTCTTGATAACCCAAAAACACACAAAGCACACTCCAGGTTCGGTGCCTTTGACACTGCTATTCCCACTGGAATGTTCTTTTTTTTTCAGTATTCATGAAACTTATTTCATTTTATTCTGCTTAAATGCCATCTCCTTAGAGAGGCCTCTGACCACTCAATGTAAGGTATCAATCCTTCTATTACTCTATCTTCTGACCTTGACGTATTTGGCTGTTTTGATTTCTCATCACTTTGGCATTCATATGTGTTTGTTTACTGGCTTATGATTTTTCCTCCTTCTGAAATTTAAACTTTATAGAAACAGAGACTTTCTTTTTTCTTACTGTTCACTTTAGTACCTACAATGGTACCTGGCTCATACTTGGTGCTTCATTAATGATGAGTAAATAAATGTATCTTATAATCATCAATTAAGAGAAAATATACTAAGACTGACCAGAAGGAAAAGAGATAGGGGCTCCATATCTCCTTTTTGTCACTGTATACACAAAAACTGGCCTAGAAAAGATGATTGAGACATAATAATTGAATGTGTGTGTGTGTGTGTGTGTGTGTGTATGTATTCCAAGTCACTACCCAAGTAAATGCAGTCTAAATAGTTAGAAATTACTGGCAATTTCTTTATAAAGAACTATAAAACATAAATGATGATAGTACTTCCTAAAAGGATTTATTTTGCATTTTCTTTCCTATAGAAAGAAACTGACTTATTTGAAATGTAAACTACATAAGCTAACAAGAGAAGTAAAATTGCTCTTTTCCTTGGAAAACAGATGAGGAAAAAAAAAAAATCAGTGTTTTGAATCCAGAGCAAAAAACTCAATAATAATGAAGTTAACTTTATGATATTTGAAAAGTTTAATAACCTAAGGTTTTCTACTTAATAAGCTAAGATTTTTCATTTAAGCCAAAGCATATGTTGAAATGTCAACATATAGTCAATATATAAATTGTTATGAAGTCATTTATATTTTTAATTCTAATTCTTTGAAATCCCTTGTTATTTATGATTACCACACATCTCAGTTTGGATTGACCACATCCAACATGTGATCAGTTGCCACTTGTGACTGGTAGCTACCATATTGAATATCACAGTTGCAGTCTAAATTGCCATACTAATAAGTAAGATGATTTCTAGGATGGCACCTTTAATCCACTTGTTTTGTGGACGAAACTCTTGATTTTTGTTGTTGTTGTTGTTGTTTGTTTGTTTTTTGTTTTTAGTTTTTTGGAAGTTTAGTATAAAACAATGTTTCATCATTTTTAATTTCCATTTTTGATTAGTAGGAAGATTTATCATAAGTATAGTTTTGAGAGCCATCTATGTACTAGGATTATTGGGGTTGCTTTATAATTGTTCTCAAGCTCTTCACAAAAAAAGTGAAATGTGTTAAAAGGAATATGGGGCCCAGAAGGGTTACAAAATTTGTCTAAATTCACACAGCTTAAAATGGTGGAGCTGGGATTCAATTTCAGAACTATCTTACTTTTTTATTTTTTAAAGATTGATGGATTTAGAAAGAGAAAGAGAGCATGGGTGCATGCACACAAATGAGTGGAGGAGGGACAAAGGGAGAGAGTCTTTAACCCAACTGCCTGCTAAGTGTGGGGCTTGCCCCATGGGGCTTGATCTCAACACCCATGAAATTGTGACCTGAGCTGAAACCAAGAGTTGAAGGCTTAACTGACTGAGCCACCCAGACACCCCAAGAACTATCTTACTTTTTTACTGACTCAGATATGTTTATAGGTCTAGTGTTCTTGAGACTCTAGAGATCTATAAATTGAACTTAATTTAATAGGTAATGAAAATACGTCAACTGAAATAAATGTGAGGCTCTAAATATGGCCCTCTGACTTTTACAGGACATATTTATTCATAGTAAAGTAGTTGGTCTGCCCAGTACTGCTGGTTTTCTGGATTCTGAAGCTCTGTCGCATAACTTCTGCTTAAAATTATGCTTCAGTAGTCAATGGGTTTCTGCACGTAGCAGATACTCAAAGAGCAAATTGAAAGTGATCATATATATATATATATATACACACACACACATACATATATGTATATATATATATATATATAAATTTATATATAAATATTTTTTTATTTCCTTCGCAGGATCAGTTATAAGTCCAAAGGAACGGGAACGTTTTTAATGGTAATTTGAACAGTCTGGACTTTTAAACATTATGAACATCAAAAGGTCTCTGGTATAGGGTATGTTCAATGTTTTGAGTCTCAATTAGAACCAATATTAAATCCAGATATGGCAGGAAATATCCATGTGTATGAGGAAAGCAGTGTGTTTTTTAAGTCCTGAGTAGCAATGTAAAAAAACAACAACAACAACAAAAAAAAAAAACCAAAATCTTTTGAATCTTACTCCAAAATAATTTTCCTTTTGTCAGGATTTTAGTTACACATTAAGGTGGGGATGATTTTTATTCTGAGGAAATATCTTGGCCTTGGTCCACTGTCCTGAATGGGGTAGGAGTGGACAGATGGATTTCTGGGGAACCACAGAGCAGCATGAAAGTTTGCTTTGGAGACAGGGTTTCTTGCCATAAGTGTGAATTTCAAAGTAAAATCTTAACCTGCATTAGCATCTCTAAGACTTTACTGTTGCTTTTGGCTATTGTTTAGTGTCACTTGTATTAGCAGCAGCTGAAGAGTTTGAAAAGGCATCAGTAGTCTTGTTTTTAATATTGCTTGAGCTGTCAGTAAGTGGAACTTCAAAGCCATCATTATGAAGAAGTTGTATTGAAAATGAACTCCATTTCAGATGAAATTCTTGGTAAAAGCAAAAGAAACATTATCAATCATATAAGGTCTATTTTGTGACTCTTTTTTAGTGTTGACTTATAGGTTGGACAGTATGGTATGATTCTAGGACTACACAGAGCCTCCAAAGGCAGGGAGAAAGGGAGATGATCACAGCCCTGGGCAAGTAGGGTGCCAAAATAAGATCAAGCACAAGTATGATTCAAGAAACTGGGAATACTAGGAAATAGTATAATTAGTTCATAGTGATAGGGTGTTTCCAGATAGATGGACCTGTAGGAAATGAATTATGATACGTCAAGCCCTGATCGCTTTAAAGCAGAAGAAAACACACCCAGCTACTGCTGATTCTCTGACAGAGGTCTTAAGCTTACCCCAGCTTACCCCAGGTGACTAAAGTTGATAGTCCCATCTCTGCAAGGGGTCCAACTGGTTGAGCACATCAGCAGAAAGTATAGGTATGCAGAAAGTGGCAGGGACTTGCCTGTGTAGCGTGAATATGGAATACATTTTAGAAGCAAAGTGCTATTCCATAAACAGTGCATTGCATAAAGTAGAGGGGTTTCTGGGTGCCCATCACTAGATGAATTTCCAAGTATAGTCCTTGTCCCAGAATGGTTTACAATCTTAGGCATAGTAATGAATCAGGGAAACATGATGGGAAATAGGGCAGTACCCCATTTCTGTTTACAGATTGCAAAAGACAAGAGTAGGAAACTTTTCTCCCAATGCATAGATTTTAGGTAATGAAGGAAAATATGGGCAATTTAGGACTCATATGATAGGAAGAGCACCATATCTGGGAAGTAGACCCATGGAACCATAAGAAAGTATCACTAAGGTGCTGAAAATCTGAGCCAAGATTTACTCAGAACCTGTAAAACAGAGGTAACAGTGAGTCCTGCTGTGATTGATTACTGTGGACATTGGTTCTACATTAGATCCAGTAGAGAGACAGAAGGTGTATCTATAGATTAACCCCTAAGGTTGCTCCTTAATGCAATGTGAAGAAGAAAAATAATTTACCATTTTAAAAAGAAAAAGCCAATTGAAGATTATATTAGTACTGTGTCTGACATGTGGATATACTCAACCTTCCTTTCTTTTACTATTCTGGTCTCTGCTAGGTTGTTGTATGTTAGGAGAATATATAGTGGCACTCTTAACAATCTCATTTGAATTCAAATTCACTTAGAAGTCAAATGTAAGTTCAAAAAACTATTTGAGAATATCTTAGGTTTATTAGTAATAGTAGTTTATTAGTAATAGTAGCAGTAGTGAGAATACCAGCAGTAGTAGTAATATTTTAGTGGTAATGGTAATAGCAGTAGTTTTAGTAGTAGTTTTTTGTTTTTTGTTTTGTTTTGTTTTAGTAGTAATTTTAAGCAGTAGTAGTTTTTTTTTGCATTGTTTTTTATTTTTTATTTTTTATAAACATATATTTTTATCCCCAGGGGTACAGGTCTGTGAATCACCAGGTTTACACACTTCACAGCACTCACCAAAGCACATACCCTCCCCAATGTCCATAATCCCACCCCCTTCTTCCAAACCCCCTCCCCCCAGCAACCCTCAGTTTGTTTTGTGAGATTAAGAGTTTTAAGTAGTAGTTTCAAGTTATAAGAATACTTATAACTATGTGAAGTGGTGGAATTACACGAAGATGGTAATTAACTGGATGCCTCAGAGGAGAGAAGAGTGAATAAAATAGAAACCAAGTAACCTACAACCAACACTGTATGGTTTCCTATGTTAAGTGGGAACATGCATAGTCATTGCACGAAGCAATGTAGTTTAGTCTGTGTAACAGAGTAATGGAAGAACTGTGATCCTTTGCTGCTAAGGGGGCTGAGCAAAAGTGGTTCTAAGAGGGAAGGTCATAGTGATAAATACCTACCTCAAGAAATGAGTAAAGTCTAAAGTCTCAAATTAAACAATTCAAGTTCATAGCTAAGGGAACTAGAAAAAGAAAAGCGAATCCCAAAATTAGTAGAGGGAAGACAATAACAGAAAGCGACTTTGTTATAACTAATACCACAGAAATAGAAAGGATTGTAAGAAAGTACAATGGACAATTATATGCCAACAAATTGGACAACCTAGAAAATAATAAATTCCTATAAACATACAGTCTACCAAGACTCAGTATGAGAAATAGAAAATCTGAAAAAACAAAAACAAAAAAATTTAATAATAAGGAGCTTGACTCAATAATCAAAATCCTCCCAACAAAAGAAGCCCAGGGCCTGATGGCTTCATTGGTGAATTTTACCAAATATTCAAGGATGAATTAATACCAATTCTTCCCAAACTCATCCAACAAATGGAAGAGGAGTAAACTCTTATAAACTCACTTTACAAAGCTAACATTACACTGATAACCAAAACCAGACAAGAATACCACAAAAAAGGGAAATTACAGGACAGTAACTCTGATGAACATAGATCCAGAAATTCTCAACAAAATATTAGCAAAGTAATCAACAGTACCGTAAAAGGATCATACACTATGATCAAGTGGGATTTATGGGATGCAAGCATGGTTCAATGTCCACAAATCAATGAATATCATACAACACATTCACAAAATGAAGGATTTAAAATCATCATCATCTCAAAGGATGCAGAAACAGCAATTTGACATAAGTCCACACCCATTTATGATTTAAAAAAAAGTCAACAAAGTATTGAGGGAACATACCTCAATATAATAGAGGCCATATTATGACAAACCTGCAGCTAACATATTCTTTTCTTTATTTAGAGAGAGTGCGAGCTGTTGGGGGGGGGTGGGCAGAGAGAGATAGAGATTTTTCTTTTTCCCCTAAGATTTTAGTCATTTATTTGGCAAAAAGAGAGAGAGAGAGCAAGAAGGGGGAGCAACAGAAAGAGGGAGAGGGAGAAGCAGGGAGCCTAATGCAGGGTTCAATCTCTAGACCCTGGGATCGTGACCTGAGCTGAAGACAGATGCTTAACCGACTGAGCCACCCAGGTACCCTGAGAGAGAATCTTAAGCAGGCTCCGTATGGAGCCATACACAGAGCTCCATCTTTCAACCCTGAGATTGTGACCTAAGCCAAAATGAAGTGTCAGATACTTAACATATTGAGCCATTGAGGCACCCAGCTAACATCGTATTCAATAGTGAAAAAGCTGTAAGCTTTTCCTCTAAGATCAGGAACAAGACAAGGATGCCCACCCTAGCCTTATTTAATGTGGTATTGGAAGTTCTAGCTAGACCATTAGGCAAGAAAAAGAAAAAAGCAATCAAATTGGAAAGGAAAAAGAAAACTATCAAAATTTGCAGATGGATGATAGTGTACAAGGAAAACCCTAAATGCTCTTTCAAAAAGAATTTTGGAACTAATAAATGAAGTCAGTAAAGTAGTAGCATACAAAACCAATGTGTGAAAATCTTTTGCATTTCTATGGTGTATTAATGCACTATCAGATAAATTAAGGAAACAATCCCATTTACAATTCCTTGTATAATCCTATTAAAGAAACACTGCACTAAGTAGTGGGAGGATCACTTACCAGGTTGCTGTCTTAGAACTAGGACAAAGCCATTAAGCCCTAAGATAGGTGTGAGTCCCTAAGCTCCTCAGAGCATCCCACTGACCCCATTCTTGGGATAAAGAATTAGAGAAGATCTTTAACAGGAAAAGTAGGAGTGGATACCATGTGGTCTGGTCTGGGTTTGGAGTGTCATACCGAGATAGCACTACAGACCTTGGCAGTTTCCAGACACCAGAGAGGAACTTACAGAATTTTAATGGAGTGATAGAGGTTTTAGTTTTGCAAGATGAGTAATTTCTAAAAGTCTGTTGTACAGAATAGCACCTAGAGTTAATAATACATTGTGCATTTAAGAGTTTGTCAAGAGGATAGAGCTCATGTTAAATGCTCTGACCACACACATGCACACACATGGACACACACACACACACGAAGGAAACTTTTGGAAGTGATGGATAAGTCTATTACTTGGTGGTGATGGTTTCATGGGTTTGTGCCTATGTCCAAACTCATCAAGTTGTATATATTAATTATGTGTAATTTTTGTATATCGATTTTATCTCAATAAAGCTATTTTGAAAATAAAAGAAAAAGGAAAAGAAAAAAGAAAATTTCCAGGAAGCAGTTTCAAATGTGGAAGGCCCTGAGGGCTGGGCCTTTCTTGCCTAGTTTTAAAAGGTGGTTTTACCTACTATAGCTATTTAATTATGGGAAAATAATTTTTTCTCTGCCCTAAGTCATCTTTTCTTTTCTAAACTTGTCCTCCTGATGTTGTTAACTCTTCTCACAGGTGAATGAATGCCTTCTGAAATGAATGCTGAATGCCTTCAGCATTTTAGATGCTGCTCTTTTCTGTGTGTGACCATTTGTGCACAATTCACAAATTCAGTTATACATAATATTATTGGCATTGTTTATGTGTTTGTATGACATTCATATACTGGATAATGGGATCTATTGAAAATCAATAAAATCACCCCAGTTGTCACTTATCAAGTGCAAATATTACCACATAGGCTGTCATAGAGATTTGGTGTAAGATTTAAGACCCACACATAGGACCCTAACCATTTTGTAACTGGGACCAGTCATTAATGATTTTGAAAGGAAGGTAAAAAGAAACTGCCTATATCTATTTAGGGATCCAAAGACAGATTTAACCCTGAAACATTTCAGGATCACTTTAATAAATTTCCAAAATAGGTTTCAGCTGCCTTTAAGTTGAGATCTCAATGATTTAAGCATGACATTAATTTTTTTATTACTTAATGGGATTATAGAAGGAGAGAATATTAAATTGGTTTTACACTGATTTTAACCCCAATAAAATATTTCATTGTTAATAGAATTATCGCATTTTCTTCTTTATTTTCTTACACGATGTCTGTGCCTCTGAATTATCTACAGGACCTCTCATTTTTAAATGGCATAACTGGGTGCATAAATTGCTATATATCCATGTCCGTGTATAGGTGACATTTGTAAAAGCAAGTCTGTGTCATTGTTTTGGACACTATCCCAGCTCATGTAATATATACCTCATCCAGGAAGTATCTGGGTATGCACCAGCAAGCCAGTCCTCCCTATGCCCTCTTGTAAAATCTCTTAATGATGTGTTGTCAGTTATGGTAGGTTAAGAAACCTGTTTAAAACTTCATGAGCATAAAACATTACGAAGGCTATTAAATTTAAAAATGGTATTTGGAAAGTGGAAATCCCTAGAAATCCTAATCCTTTAAACTTTCTTCTTTACTAAAATCCTTTTGGAATAGCATAATATTTTTATACCCTGGGTTAAAGGAAGATTTCTGACAGCAGTCTTGCTGTCAGACCTGAATTTTTCAGAACCCAAAGTTCTCTGCCCTTTCTGAGGCCCTCAGCCACAAATCCCTTTCTCAGCCACTTTGGCCTCAGCTCTATGCTCTGTTGCCTTTCTAAATATCCGTGTTGGCTACTTGCCCCATAACTCCAAATTTGCTCGCTGATCAAACTATCAAAAACTAATTGTGAGAGGGCCTGTGAATCCTAGGTACCATGACAATCACTAAGGTGATGAACATACATGATGTATTTTGAGATGCCTTTGAAGAGCTCATTCTCCTGGAAGAGTCCAAATTCCAAAGAATGTGATAGTTGCTGCAGACTAGTAAGAGTGCAGAAGCAGCAGCAGCTTAAACTGTTTCAAGAATTCAGTTAAGATGATTTTTAAGCTACACTGCCAGGAAATCAAAGAAGAAAAGGGCCATCCACGTAAAAGAAATGGCATGAAGAACCATATGCAGTTCTAAAGGAACATGGGATATTGGAGGAGCAGTATGGCTCAAGCCTAGAATTTGTGTGGCAGGTAGTAAGAGCTGAGTCTTGGAGAAAAGGAGACTCAAGTTCGGCTGACAGACTTAAAGTAGAAAGAAGACAGTGAAGCCTTGAGGAAACTCACTGGATAAGAAGAGAATATTAACATCAGAGAATGGGAGAAGAAGGAGAACCAAGAGTAAATTATAACATAGAAATGGGAAGAGGGGCGCCTTGGTGGCTCGGTCAGTTAAGTGACTCCCTTTGGCTCAG
Source organism: Mustela nigripes (assembly GCF_022355385.1). Lineage (NCBI taxonomy): Eukaryota > Metazoa > Chordata > Mammalia > Carnivora > Mustelidae > Mustela > Mustela nigripes. The sequence continues at coordinate 40,620,483 of NC_081562.1, read as the reverse complement.
GTCATGATCCTGGTGTCCTGGGATCAAGTCCCACATCAGGCTCCCCGTGCAGGGAGTCTGCTTCTCCCGCTGATCCTCTCCCCTCTCATGCTCTCTCTCACTCTCTCCCCCAAATAAATAAACAAAATCTTAAACAACAACAACAACAAAAACAGGAAGAGAAAAATGCAACAAAGAAGGAAGGAATCCGTGGTGAACTTTGAAGGAGGCATGTGAAACCAAATGTGAAATGACTGTTGAATTTCAGAGCAAGACCTATTCTGGCTGACTGGTTGGGAGAGAGCAGTTGTTCTGGTTGAGGAATTTAAGGAATGTGAGAAAGAAGAGATGTTGAGTGGTCTCACATCTTGAAGGAGGAGAGAAAGGAAGTGACAACTGAACACTTACCCAGGCAGGCTTGTTTTGTTGCTGTTGCTCCCAGATAGATCGCATTTACATACATTTATCATATCAGATCCCACTTATCATACAAGAGAAATGATGGAGCTAGAAAAATGGAAGATAGTGAAGACACAAGACATGGAAAAAATTACAACTGGTTTTAAGGGGGATGTAGAAAATCTGTCAGTTCCTTTTCCATATCAACATTACCCATTTCCTTCTCTTCATTTTCTTGTCCAGTGAAACTTAACTCCCCTTTTGGCACAACTGTAATCCACCGACAACACTCTTCTTCTTATGTCAGTTTCAGAACCTGGCTTCCACTTTCCTTAGTGGTTGGCCCATTTCATTCCCTGTTTATCATGGCCTAATGCATATTCATCAAATCACTGTCTAATGTAGATAATGGCCAATGTACTGTTTTGTTTGTTTGTTTGTTTACATTCCAAGAGGATGATTGTAGCAGTAAAATATATTGATAAGTGAAGAAAGGAAAAAAGGGGATAGCTACATGGTCTCAAGACAAGACACTTCAACACTCTGGGCTTTAGGTCATCTCCTATTTTTTAAGACTTTATTATAATTTTTTAGGGCAGTTCCAGGTTTATAGGAAAATTAAGGAAGGTACAGGAATGGCCCATATGCTCCTTGCCCCCATACATTCATAGCATCATTCACCAGAATGTACATTTTTCTTTTTATATCAGGGATAAACCCACAATGACCCATCATAATCACCCATAATTAATCCATAGTTTGCCTAAAATTTCACTCTTGGTATTATACGTTGGAAAAATGTATGTTACATATCCACCATGAAAACATACAATATAATATCACTGCCCTAAAGTGAAGTGCCCTCCATGCCTTGCCCTATTCATTCCCCTACCCCCTCCCTACCGCCTGATAATCCCTTAACTTTTCATTGTCTCCATAGGTTTTGCATTCCTGGAATGTTATATAATTGGAATTATATAATATGTGGACTTTCTGAATTGTCTTCTTTTACATTGTAATATGCATTTAAGTTTTCTTTTTTTGGTTAAGACATTTTTACTGATTTGTCAGAGAGCAAGCAAGCACAAGAAGGGGGAGCTGCAGGTAGAGGGAGAAGCAGGCTCCCCGCTGAGCAAGAAGCCCAATCTAGGACTCTTTCCCATGATTTTGTGATCATGACCTGAGTCGAAGACAGATGCTTAACTGACTGAGCCACCCAGGCATCCTGTATTTGTTTTCATTATGTCTTTCCTTTATGTCTTGATAGCTCATTTCTTTTTACCACTGTATAATATTTCACTGTATAATATTTCATATTACAAGTTTCTTTTTCATTCACACATTGAAAGATATTTTGGTTGCTTCCAAGTTTTGGCAGTTTTGAATTAGGCTAGTAAACATCCACATGCAAGCGTTTGTGTGAACATGAATTTCCAACTCCTTTGCGTAAATACCAAGAAGAGTGATTACTGACTGCATGGCAATAGTATGTTTAGTTTTATAATAAGCTTCCAAACTGGTGTATCATTGTGCAGCCCCAGCAAGTGGCAGAGTTCCTGTCGTTTCACATCCTCGCCAGCATTTCTTGTTGTCAGTGTTCTGGATTTTGGCCATTTTTTTTTTAAGATTTTATTTATATATTTGAGAGAGAGAGTGAATGAGAAAATGAGCTATGAGGGGGGTGGTTGCTGGGGGAGAGAAATAGTAGTAGACTCCCCGCTGAGCAGGGAGACCGATGTGGGGCTGGATCCCAGGATCCTGGGGATCATGATCGGAGCTGAAGGCAGATGCTCAACTGACTGAGCCACCCAGGTGCCCCTATTTTGGCCATTCTGGTACATAGATGGTGGTATTTCCTTATTGTCTTAATTCGCATTTCCTTGAGAGCATATAATGTGGAGAATATTTTTATGTTAATTTGCCATCTGTATATCTTCGTCGGTGAGGTGTTTGTTAAGGTTTTTGACCCATTTTTTTACTTGGTCTTTTTGTTTTGTTTTCTTTTTTTTTTTTTTTTAAGATTTTATTTATTTATTTGACAGACAGAGATCACAAGTAGGCAGAGAAGCAGGCAGAGAGAGAGAGAGAAAAGGAAGTAGGCTCCCTGCTGAACAGAGAGCCTGATGCGGGGCTCAATCCCAGGACTCTGGGATTATGACCTGAGCCAAAGGCAGAGGCTTTAACCCACTGAGCCACCCAGGTGCCCCTGGATTTTTGTTTTCTTATTGTTGAGTTTTAGGAGACCTGTATATATTTTATATAACTGGACTTTATCAGTTTTTTTTTTTTTTTTGAAGATTCTCTTAAGTCTCTAGCTTGCCTTTTTTGCTCTCTTGATATTGTCTTTTGCAGAGCAGAAATTTTTCATTTAATGAAGTTCAGCTTGACAAAGATTTCTTTCATGGGACGTATCTTTGGTGTTGTACCAAAAACGGCATCACCATGCCAAGGTCATCTAGGTCATCTTTTGAGAATTTTGTAGTTTTGTGTTTTTGTGTTTATATCTGTGATGCATTTTGATTTCATTTTTGTGAAGGATGTAAATTCTCTGTGTCCTACTTATAAAAGTGACTATATTGATTAGGTTCTACTTAAGATGTAATGCAGCTTAAAAATATGAGGGTTCTAAAATTAGTAAATTAAGAATTTTACTAAAAGGGAAGAAAAGACTATTAGGAGGTGTGGTGGAAAGTTAGAGAGGTAGGTTCAGATTTTGGCTTCTGGTGTTGTAGTTTTATACTCTTACCTAAGTTCCTTAAACTCAAGAAGTCTCAGTTTGACTTCTCCATAATGAATAGGTGTCGAATTTCCTATAGGACTATTGTGGGAACCACAGGAGACAATCTCTGTAAAGTAGTTAGTGCAAACTTGGCACATGTGGGTGCCTAATAATATTTGAGACTCACTTCTTCTTTAAATTCATTTTGCTCATTGATACTGCTTTGCTTGGGAAAATACTATTAGCAGATACTGAATAAAAATTTACTGTGAATTAATATATGTTCTACATGACTTATTGTATCTAATCCTCATTAAAAAACAGATATTTTCATTGCCATCATACAGTTAAGGAAGCAGCATAGAGAGCTTAAATGGTCTGCTCAAGGTAACTCCTATAGGAAAGAAGCAAGCTCCGATTTAAATTCAGGCAAGTCAGTTCCAGAGCCTTTGTATTTAACTACCACATGTAGTTTCTGTGTATTTATGAAAAAGTTCTCAGTCAATTCTGTGTTTAATACAAATTACATTTGATACAAAGCCCAGCTTTATATGGCTTCCAAGCTTTCAAATATAATTTCTAGGATAACTTTAGACATATGTAAAATGCACAGTTTGTTAGTAATAACTAACAGAAGAGCCCAGCTCCCAGAGTGGTCATACCATTTGTCAGAAGCATTTTCTGATAGTGCAGTAGTTACTGTATTTGAAAAGGGGAATGTTGATCTGTTTTGTACAGTTAGCCAGATAACTACTTTGACATCTGAAACTTCTTCTGTACATTTCCTTGTCCCAAAAGAGTAAATAGTACATCCACATCAAAGAGAAGTCAAAGGAAAGTTTGAGGAGACATTCTGATCATGGGTTAATAAATAAAGATATTGCCTTCTTGTAAATTAGTAAAATCAAACTTGAATCATTATAGTGATTTAATAATGTTCTCAACTAGAATGGCTTATTTTGTAATTAAATTAATGTCTCTGACATTAGTGTTAAAATATATTACCATTTTAGAAAGTCAGCTGACTCAACAATGAAGTGATTTTCAAAACAATTTACCATCATTATTATTAAACATTAATTGACCATACCCTATATTGCTTTTGATCCCACTTAACTTGATAGTGAATATTGTTAATTAAAAAAACAAACCTGTCAGTTCCTATTTTGAGGTAGTAAATTACCATCAGTACGTATGTCTAGTGAAATGAATGTTGGACCAATAACTGGGATATTTGAGTTACTTTCTTTTAAAACAGAGCTAGAGAAATAAATAAGAAGGAGAAGTTGCCTTTTTAGAGAATGTGGTGGACTTGAATTTGGGTATGTTGTATTTGAGATACCAGTAGGCATAGGAAAATGTAAGATGCATGACAGCTGTGAGGACTAGAGTTCTTGATTTTGTTTTGTTTTTTCTTTTGGGGAGTGTGGGGGGAGCATTGGAGGGTATTAAGAGCCTGAGGATAGAGGTGGTGTTCTTTGTTTTGCGAGAAAAATAGTGGCACTGAGGAGAACAATCACAGAAGTGAAGAAATCAGAAATGAGGAAGCTAAAATGCCTGTGGGAAGAGAGTAGATTTTCAGTTTACAATCTTAGAGATGGGGCATTTCTAAATGAAGAGAAGTCTGAGTTAGAGACCTCCGGAGGTTTGCTGCTGAAAGTAGCCTTGGAGATGGATGTTTCTGGGGTTGAGCATGTCACGGAATCAGGCCAATCAATAATTTGTCCTCCCAGGTAACAAGGGGAGTGTTATTTAGTAGGGACTTTTGTCTGAACTTCTCTAGATATCTTGAAAAATTGACCCAGAAAGTTGACTTTGATTTTGATACACCTTGTCCCAGTAGTTGCCAAGAGCTTCAGATATGAATAGTTAATGGTGTAGCCAAGCAGTCACACTTACCCCCAACTTTGAGGAGCCTGTCCACTCATTCCTTAACTTTTATCTGAAGTCTTAAGGCTTCACCATTTGGATTTAGATTAATCCAGAATGTGACCAGGTATGAAAAATTTATACCATATATTCAACATTGATATCTATTAATAATAGCTAGTATTTATCATCCTTTTAAGATGCATCAGGTATTGTGTTAGGGGTTTTGCATGATGATCTCATTTAGAACTTACATCAGCCCTGAATTTGGCAACACTATTAGTTCCACTTGCAGATGGGGCTTGGAGAGGTGTGTAAGTTGCTTGAGGTAACAGTGCTAATTCAGGACAAACCCAGTATTCAAATTTAGGTATGTCCGATCTATAAGTTATACTGATTCTGTGAAGTGTTTTCAAGAACTTTGCCCCATACTTTCTGAGCAACACATCATAAAACATAAAAATGATTTCAAAAGAAAAGTAAGGGGAGATTGCTTTAATTTTGAAATCTTTTAGTTAATTAGGAAAAAACAAAAACTTGCCACCAAACTAAATATTTTTATTCATAAACCTTTGATTTTAACTCGACTTGCCACTCATTTTGTGGCTGTATGTTTTTCTAGAAGGAAATTTCAGAAGCAAAGCTTTGTTAAGTGTAATGATAGTGTTAACATTGATGGTGACTTCGCTGAACAAAATTAGTAAGAAGATGCTGGCAGGTAGGGAATTTTATATTACTTGAAAACTAAGCTGAGTTTTTCGGTTTGGTTATCCTTTTATCTTAAATTTCTTCTTGGTTTGAGAGGTTCTATTTCAATGGATAAACCTCACAGTCACATGAGAAGCTGTTTTAAAAGGAAAATCCTTGATGGTTCAAGCAGTTGGAATCCGTGTTGAATTCTTACTGAGGTTTAGGATGACTGTTGATGGCCAAAATGTGCTTGTGGGACACACATGTTACATGATAGCACCCAGACCTGACTTAATGCACTAAACAGATTGCTAGTCTTTCCTACCAGCTGTTCCTGTCTCCTTTAGTTGTTTGCGTTATGACCGTTCATGAACAACAGATAAATTTAAATGTTTCAAAAGCATATATATTAGATGAAGACCTGTAATAGTGAAAAAATAGGCTAGTTTCTGACCTTCTATCATCCCAATTTTTTAATCATCTTTAATCACAGAAACAGGTGAATGTTCCTATTAACTACAAAGACATCCAATAAAATAGATATTTCATTATATGATATATATCTGGTTGGCGTTTGAGTAACAAAACAATCAGAGATTTCTTTTTTCATAAACTATTGATTTTTTAGTCTCATCTTATCAGAAACCCCTTTGCCAAAGTCATCAGTTTTATACTGTTTTCTCTAGTGATAGTGTTCAAAGATAAGAATGTATTGAAATTACTGTAGACAAAAGCAGAAAGGCTTTGATTGTTACTGCCTAGATTTCAAAAGAAAAGCAACACAGATGACATCTTATATTGGAAAAATTGTATACTGTCTCTGTTATTTGGCGTGGGTTTTTGCAAGATCTTCTACACATTTTAAAGAAAAGTCACTGCAAATCATTCTGTTCATTCTGTTCAATCCTCCTTATCAAGTACCTACTAAGTGCTGGGAACATTTCTATATACTGAAGATATACAATCTCTGGCTTGGTGAAGTGGAAAAATAATTCTTGTCCTAGTAGAGTTTTAAATTTAGTAGGGGAGTCAGATAATAAGTAAGATAAATAAAGTAAAATATGTAATATGTTAGACACTGGTAAGATCTTTGGGGGAACAACGGCAGGAAAGGCAAGTAGAGATGGGTGTTGAGGGACATGAGGAGGTATACTTTTAATAGAAAAATTCTCATAGGTTAGTTTTCAAATATGTATTTTGACAACTTCACATGCAACTGTGCCTCATATACATAGTATATAGCTTGATATTTTACCAACTTGATTTTTTAATTACACTGTATCTTATTTTTAAATATGTCAACCAATCCCTGCTGTCACATTAATGAATAAAAAGCAGTAGCTTTCACAATGATAAGAAATTGGCCATGGGTTAAAAACGCTTGAGTTCATATAGTGTATTTTTATTAGTATTACAGGATCATTGTGGATGAATTCGGTTTCCTGGGGGGATCAAATAGCAATTTCTAGTTGTGATTTTTATGTTCAGGTGAACAGCATGCACAGTTGCCAAGCTATAGAGGCTAGGAAAGTAAACATGTCATCTACTTAGATACTCAGATGGTAAAATTCTTAAAAACTGCACTAGGTCTATTAAGAAGTACCTTCTGTTATCCAATCATTGCTCTCCTTTCCTCCACTTCCATTAAGAGATAGAAGGGACATTTGGATGTCTTCTTTGCAAAGATTAACTAGTCGGGAAATGACAGATGTTGGCGAAGATGCGGAGAAAGGGGAACCCTCCTACACTGTTGGTGGGAATGCAAGCTGGTGCAGCCACTCTGGAAAACAGTACGGAGGTTCCTCAAAAAGTTGAAAATAGAGCTACCCTATGACCCAGCAATCGCACTACTGGGTATTTACTTTAAAGTTACAAATGTAGTGATCTGAAGGGGCACATGCACCTGAGTGTTTATAGCAGCAAAGTCCACAATAGCCAAACTATGGAAGGAACCTAGATGTCCATCAACAGATGAATGGATAAAGAAGAAGTGGTGTGTATATATATATATAATGGAATACTATGCAGCCATCAAAAGAAATGAAATCTTGCCATTTGTGACGATGTGGATGGAACTAGAGGGTATTATGCTGAGCGAAATAAGTCAATCAGAGGAACGCAATTGTCATATGATCTCTCTGATATGAGAAATTTGAGAGGCAGGTGGGGGATTATGGGGGGTAGGGAGGGAAAAAATGAAACAAGATGCAATCAGGAGGGAGGTAAACCAGAAGAGACTCTTAATCTCATGAAACAAACTGATGGTTGCTGGGGGGTGGGAGGATGGGAAGGGTATGTGTTATGGTGAGTGCTGTGAAATGTGTAGTAAGCCTGATGATTCACAGACCTGTACCCCCGGGGCAAATAATACATTATGTGTTTAAAAAAAAAAAAACAAAACCTAACAACAATAACAAGAAAAGAGATAGAATGGACTTTGTTAGCCTTCATAAGTTAATGCTGGTCATATCCTTGCTTACTTGTTTGTATAATCAGTACACAATCAGCAACATAGACTAGCTACATTTGGGATAATATCCTCTTAGAGGATATTATTTTTGTATTACTGCTCCAAAATGCTTATCAAAAGCTGGAGTGAGAAAGAGTATTTATGGAAGATTCTTTGAAGAAGGTAGACGTCATCCATTCCTGTAGACTGTGTATTACAAACTGAAAGGACTAGAAAGACCAAGAAAATATCAAAATTGAATGAAGGCAACCATGGGACCTATGGGCTGCTGGAGGTCACATGCCCATTAAAGGACAGTTACTCTTCAGCATCACAGAATACTCTTGCAGGTTGATTCCTGCAAGCAGATGATTGCTTTGAAACTCTGCATTTAAATAGACTATAACCTCCCTCTTATTAAGATAGGCTGGCAAAGACTATATACCCAAACCACATTCTAATCTTTGTTAAAATCTAATATCTGAATTGTAATGTATTGTGAATCTGACAGTCTCCATTGAGAAAGTTAAAAGATAAAGATTTGTGAAACATATGATTCTGTTTACTGTATTTACAGTGTCCTCCTAATAGGACCTCTGGGAGAAATTTCTGTCTGGTCTTAGTACCAAGATTAGTTGTGCTTCTACTGTGAATAAAAATAAGTAGATTTGCAAACTACCATTCTATATCAGGAACTGATGGCTCTGGACATGGATATTCTATTTAAACAGTCTATTTGCCTCTGCAAAAGTTAATTTGAGTTCATGACCAGTCTCTAGGAGATGGATTTCATCTTACAATACATAATTGTCTTTAACTTCACTTTTGACTTATCTTTCTTATTTTCATGTTCCTTCAAATTAATTTCTTTATTCATTTATTTTGAAATGTATGTCTTGTCTTATTTCATGTAGCTATATAGACTACCTTAAAATCTTTGGCAACAGATAAAATTAAAAATAAATCAAGAAACAGCTTCCAAGATACATGTTGCTTGAAATATTTCTTTCTCACGATAGCATTGCACTCCACGTATTTTGAGGTAGGTCACAAATGCCAATATTTTGGGGTCAAACCTAACTAAATAATAATAGCAAACTGTTACATTTTAATATTAATTGTTGATAACTAGATGGTCCTTATAATGTGATCTTAAATAAGAGCCTTGTTCACTTCGGCAAATGTGCTAAAAGAGGTAAATTTACATCTAATGCTGGGAGTGGCATGTAAACAGAGGTTTGTCTTTTTACATGTGATGGCCACTAGTCCTTGTGGTAGCTTCATATGAATTAAAAAGAAGATATTTTGTCCTCCCAAAGAATACATCTGAAGATCAAGACTTGTGCTTTTGTCATCCGAGCATGACAAGGATTTTAGTCCCCATCTCTCTTGAGCCAGGAACTACTAGGGCAAGTACAACTTGCTGGACCATTCACAGAGCCCTACTGGTGTGTTACATGTGAATTTCACCTGCCCTATGTGTCTTGACCACTGAAAACCAAACTAAAGGCTGTTGAAGTAGATTCCAGGTTGGCAACATTTTATAACCCTATAAATAAAAATAACTAGCTCTTTCACAGAAAAGGAAGGTAAGCAATAGGATACATATGTCATATTACAAATTAATCTTTTGATATGTATTGAAATTTTCCTGTATTTTATTTTATTTTATTTTTTAAAGAGTTTATTTATTTATTTGACAGACAGAGATCACAAGTGGGCAGAGAGGCAGGCAGAGAGAAAGGAGGAAGCAGGCTCCCTGCTGAGCAGAGAGCCCAATGCCGGGCTCGATCCCAGGACCCTGAGATCATGACCTGAGCCGAAGGCAGAAGCTTAACCCACTGAGCCACCCAGGTGTCCCATTTTCCTGTATTTTAATAGCTAAATCCTTTCTGTGGGTCACAGACCTTTTGAACATCTGGTGAAAGCCGTGATCCCTCTCTAGGAAGACGCATGAGGGATAAGCATATAGACTTTCTACTGAATTTCTGCAGGTTACCAAATGTAGGGGACCAATTCCAGCTGTTGTTACCAAGAGCTTCATTCATTCAACCATTTGTTCAGTAGAAGAGTGATGATGGCCTTAAGAAGGTACGGTACCTTTCTAACCTTATGCCTCAAAGTCACCAATCCCTAAGCTCACTAGAGTCCTGCTCTATGATTGCACCACAGATAAACATGGCTTCTGAACCAGTCTAAACAAGAGCAGAGAGTTTTACACTCTTCAAACAGAGGTTAATAGAAATAAATGTGAGGATTCTTTTCCTTATCCATTTGGCCCAGTTCAGATTCTGTTTAGCATATTCCAACGTTTAAGCATATATTTAATAGGAAAGCAAGGATTGTGGGGCCTGGGTGGTGCAGTCTGTTAAGTGGCCATCTCTTGGTTTTGGGTCAGGTCCTGATCTCAGGGTTGAGAGATGGAACCCTGCATGGGGCTCTGTGCTCAGCAGGGCGTCTGTTTCAGATTCTCTGTTCCTCTCCCTCTGTCATTCCTACTCATTTTCTCTCTCTCTCTCTCTCTGTGTGTGTCTAAAGTAAGTAAACAAGTCTTTTTAAAAAGTAGGAGGGCAAAAGATTGGGTGATCCATGATACATTTATTCCATGAAATATTGTGTGGCCACTTAAAAGGATGTTTGGAAAGAATTATTAATCACCTAGTGGAAAAAAATCCTTTATCAACCTGTTAAGATATAAGGCTGAGGATGGCTGAGGATGTTAAGAGTTTAATCAGGATGATTGCAAGTTGTGTTTTTTTTCTTTAAATAAAAATATCAAAAATATTAGCCATTATTTTTGGTAAAATTATAATTTTCATTGTTTTACACTTTTATTTTCTAAATTGTTGCAATAAATATGTATTATTTTATATTAAAATTGAGGGGGAAAGTTCATTTTAAAATGACAGAAAGTAGTTTGCTAGAACAAGGAAGATATATATATTAGTAAAGTAGAAAATTATTGTCTTTAAGCAAAAGAGTTCTCAATCCTAGCTAATAAATGTGTATGTAATTACATAGTGTCAACTGTTCTCTTTGGGACAAAGAGACAGAATCAGTTTGTCTAGTGATTTTTGAGATTGGATGTCTCAAAGACTAAATTAAACTATAATATTTAGTGCATGTGTTGGAATTGGTATTTTCCTCAAATTATTAATAAAACACATAACATTAGTAGACTTTGAAAATGTAAATAAAAAAAGAAGTCTCTTAGGTACAAGCCTGGGTCACTCTGTAACAAAGTGAGAATGTATTATTGAAGTTCATACTTAAATTTTGTTTTTGTATGGACTCTTTTAGGGCAGTTGGTCACATCGTTTCTCCTGCAAGTGTCAGTTTTGCATAAATGTTGTGAAATCACTGACATTTGTGGTTTGGGGTTGTAACTTTGTCACAACCCTAAAAAATCACACCCAGAGTGTATAAATTAAATTTTTGGTTTCTACCCTTGAGCTGGGTGAAAGCAACACTAAAATAACATCTCAAGGGGTATAAAACTAACCATTCCACTAAAATGGACATATTCTCAAGTTGAATTCTATATGGTCTATATGTAAACTCAAACCTTCCAGGAGTGCTGAAGAAGAGAACTTTATAAACTGTTTTAAACAGCCCATTGGTAAGAACTATGTACAGTTCAACTACCATGTATCAAAATTCCTTGAAGTTCTATGTGAATAAATATGAATGGTACCTCATGGAATTGGGCACATCCTGGATGTTGTTAAACAGACAAGGAAGACTTTATTCATAACTATTCCAATAGGAGACATGACTATTGCAGTGAGGCTCAAGACTATACAATAGAAGAGAGAAGCGTTTAGTGCTACTGAAACAGTTTGCTTTGAGCTAGTGGGAAAGTTCTGGAGGACATTAGTGGAGAGGCTGGTCAATGTGTTTGTTAGCTGATGGTGTCTTTAAATTAGATTGCTACTCCCACAGAGGCTGGGAGATTGAGACTCAATCCTTCTTTGTTACATTTCAAAGGGAAGGCTCCCAGGTTCTTGGAAAATATATTCCCAAGTAGTAGAATAGCCTAGAGGCCAAGGGAAGAGTTACATCTTAAACGGACAGAGAAAGAATTGACAGTAGCAAGTATTAAGTAAATTCTCCAGAAAAGAGAAGACAGAAAAAGAAATCTGTCTAAAGTTTAATCAAATTAAGATAATCCTTAAGGCCCTCTTGGTCACATTTATTTTCCTTGTGGGTAATGTGGAGATAGAAAGTTCTCATCATGAAAACTGACTTGCAACCTTGACTCTTGCTTAGGTATATTTTTTGAGTGTTGGTTCTTCTTATTAGTTGTTTATACTGCATAAAAATTACCACACACTTAGTGGCTTAAAACAATATATTTATTTTTCTCATAGTTTCTGTTGGTCAGAGGTCTGCTTAGGATCTGTGGAAATCAATGTGTTGAATAGGACTGTGTTTTGTTCTAGAAGCCTGACGAGGGAAGCATCTGCTTCCTCTACTTGCTTGGCTCTTGGCAAGATTCTTGGCACTTCTCTGGGGCTGTAGGATCCATGCCATCTTGTTTCTTCAAAGTGGGAAAGGGGAGAGATACTAGGGCAAATTGGTTAGCAAGAAGTTTTGCATATTATAGTGTAATCCTGGGAAAGGTGATGACGCCTCATCACCTTTGCTATAGTATAGTCTGTTGGTTAGAAGCAACTCACATGTCCCATGCACACTCGGGGGAGGTTTTTACACAAAGGTGTGAACCCCAAGAGGCCACCCTAACAGTCTATGCGCCACTTCCCTCATTTGTAAAACTAAAGCAATTTCACTAAAAATAAACTTTTAGATTCCTAGGAGTACTCCAAGTTGCATTTGGAACAGTTTGGGGAGATGGATAGAGGTGTTAGCATCGTTATAGAGCTCTGGTCCCTATGTTTACTTTAACCTAAGCAGCATGTTGAGATTCTTTATGAAATTTGTCTTGTCTTACCTTTTCTTTTCTTTTTTAATTGCTTCCCCTTCTCCTTCTCTCTCTTCTCTTCTCATTTTCTTTTCTTTTTCTCTTCCCATTTCTCTCTTTCCTTCCTTTCTTTCATGAAGCTCTTCTGTTTCCTTAAAATATAATTTTAAAATACATTAGACCAGATAATAATTATGATCACCTTAGTTGGAAAAGCTATGACTCAAATGAAATTTAAAATGAAAACTTGCTTCATAAATTAAAGCTTAGCCTCATGAATTTGACCATAATTATGATGTGACTTGTCCTAGGAAGAACTTAAGACTCTCTGTCTTGAGCAAACAGCCTTTAAGCCCGTAGCTCACCCTGCATAGAGACACATAAAGACAACTTAGTCAAACTTTTCTGCACAGGTTTTATCCTCTGTACATGCCTGAAAAAATTTTTTAAAGATTCTATTTATTTATTAGAGAGAGAGCAGGGTGAAGGGTGATGGGGAGGGACAGAAGGAGGGGGAGAAGCAGACTCCACACTGAGCAGGGTGCCCAATTCGGGGCCTCGATCCCAGGACCCTGAGATCAGGACCCAATCCTAAGGCAAAGCTTAACTGACTGAGCCACCCAGGTGCCCCGCCTTGAGGTTTTCATAGCTGTATCTTCTCCAAAGGGATCATCTCACTTGCAACAGGAAAGCCTAAGAAAATCCTAGTGGAGCTTAAAATAGTATCCAGATGAAAACAGACCAAGTCACATGTTGCTATTATTCTAGAATATTTATGACTTAGTTGAGCTTTCCCCATCTGAGAACAAACTTGAAATTTTCCTCCTTTTATTTGCAGTTATCTTTTCCATCTTAGTGTGAAGATGGAATATATGCTGACGCAATGTTCCAGGCGGTGTTTACAGACTCTCTGGAGGTGAAGTGGAGGTGGGAGGGAGCAAGAGAGGAAGCAGTTCCTTAGCGATTGTTTTTCTCATTATGTTGTTAGACGGCCCATCACAAATTACCCATGGAAAATATTTTTTACATTCATTTATATCATCAAGTCTTTCTATATGTGACTGTCTCTCTGTTTTTCATCTTGTAATATTAAGGATGCCCTTTTACAAGGTGCTATATTAACTTCAGCGTTGGCTATAGATTCCAGCTGCTGTTTAATGTTTTACTTATTACGACTATTGGAGCCAATCCTCTCCTTTGTACTTGTAAAGTATAAACACATGACCTTCTTAGGTCTGGTAGGAGAACCTCCCCAGATGGAGTGCCCGAAGCTTGCAGTTATGAAGGAAGAAGAGCAAGTGTAGATCTGGTGGCTTCTGATGGCCAGCATCTGACAGCCACATTCCGTTCCCTCAGGATGTGCTGGGAACATGATCAGGCAGTAATGCACTTAAGTGAATCCAGCAGCTGAACCTACCACAGAAGAGTTTGGTACAAAGCGGGCATATGGAGAAGAGAAGACCACAATGTGATCTTCCAAGGAAATCAACATCTAGTTGAGTTGGAGAGGTGTGAACTATGCAGCAAGAAAATAAAGTGGTATAGGACTGAAAATAATAGGCAGATTATTTTAAAGTCAGGAAATGGGGCAGGCTTCATGGTAAAAAAGGCATTTGATCTGGGTCGTGTGGAGTATATAGGACTGAAAATGGAGTTTATAAGGGTGAGACTGTTTTACATCAGAGGAAATCATATTACTAAGGGAATATCAATTAAGGGTATAGCTTATTGGTAGACACATGCACTTTAATTTGCCTGGAGTTCAGATTCCATGTGGCTGAGAGTGGTAAGGACAGAGGGAGAGATGAACCTGGAAAGGTAAATAGAGGCAAATCATGGAGGGCTCAATTACCAGGTTAGGATTTGTTGACTTTTTCATGGGTGTGTGTATGTAGGGGCAGATTGAAGTCAAAGTGTAGTAGTTAAAATAACAGATTTTGGGATCAGAATAATTTGGTTTTCTGTTCTGATTCTGCCACGTACTGATTATGTGAAGCTATATATATGCCTCTGACTTTCAGGATATTTTTTTTTTCATCAATAGATGAGGACAGTAATGCCAATTTAAGAGGGAAATTCTGAGGATCGAATAAGATTATACACGTTAAATTCTTAGGCTAGTGCCTGCCACCCAATAACAATACTCTGTGAGCTATGATTATGCTAAATACAATATGATTATGCTAAATAGAAGGATGTCAATCCCACAGAGTCAGCACAGCTACTCTCTTCAATTGTGGATGTGAATATAACATTCCCTGTTTCCCTGTTCACACTAGCCTATTGCTAAATGGATTAGAACACTGGGCTTGGCAGGGAGTCCAATGATCTCATGGAGAAGAACTCAAACTAAAGTCATTTAGGATGTGCAACAGAATTATCAGTGAAGGAATAATCTAGAAGGACCAAAAAGCATAGAGAAACTAAAGAATATAGAAGGACTGTGGAATTCAGCCTAGAATGAATTCCTTGAGGTGGCAAGGCCGAGAGAGGTTTTTTATAGGAGCCTGCCATTCTGAATTAATAACAGCAGGAACATAAGATGGAGGAACTGATCAACATATAAAGATACACACCTTGAATGGAGGCTCAATCTATATATTGGTTAAAATCAGTATCTGAAAGTGTTGGTAGATGGGTAGATAGAGCTATCAGAAGTTAGAGTATGCATGGAACACAAAACCAGGACAACGTAACTAAAAGAACAGTAAAACTACTATCATCTAAGGCAGAAAGTTAGCTGCTAAGGGCATGTGAAGGTAGAGATACAGGTGAGAGTCAGCACTAGAACTCAGCTTATGCCAAAAAGTCCATTTGGTCATGAAGCAATTCTTTGAATTAGTATCTTATGTTACCTAAGGTATTGTGTGGGTGGAGGAGCAGTAGGCTGGATCAATTTAGGTGGAGTTGATGTTAGGAGATAGATCAGTCAAAGAATCTTAGTATCAAGTCATAGACTAACTCACAAAAGCAAAATGGAAATTAATGAGGATAATGCAAGTTCAGTGAATCAGTGGGGAGCTAGAGGTCCAGACTTGGAAATGGACAGGAACCATAGGCACAGCAGAGCGCTGATCAGCCGGAGCCAAAGTGAAGGTCATGTGGTTTTCACGTCTCCACTCTGACCCCTAGCTGCCCCCATATTAATTATGGTATCACTTGCTATTTTAAAAATGTTGGAGAGCCTCAGATTGGCCTGTGGCCTGAAGAAGGTAATGAAGATATTACTGTTTTGGTTTCCTTAGTGGGAAGTAAGCACCATTTCTCAAGATAATATACAATGAGGGGAGATCCCCGAAACAGAGATTGGGATGCTAATTGGAAAAGAGTTGGGGTTTGGGGATGCCTGGGTGGCTCAGTTGGTGAAGCGGCTGCCTTTGGCTCAGGTCATGATCCCAGGGTCCTGGGATTGAGTCCCACATCAGGCTCCCAGCTCAGCGGGGAGCCTGCTTCTCCTTCTGCCTGCTGCTTTCCCTGCTTATGCTCACTCACTCCTTCTCTCTGTAAGCTTATTAATATGCATAGAGTGCTGGATATGTGTGAGCTATTTACTCTGTGGCCTTTCTGATGAAAGTTATAATGGTGGTACTAATGGCATAGTACCTTCGAGAGGCTTTTTATCAGGGGCACTTTGCAAAGGACAGACGTTGGAAACACAAGAAACCAGTGGTCATCCCTCCTCCCCTTTTACTTCTGGTACAAATCCCTTACTAGAAAACCCTATGTATATTGAGATGAGGCGATGTTTTGTCATATTAAACCTTAAACAAGTTAAGGCTTAGCAGAATCTGAGTGATCTTTTTTTGATGAGTGTAGATTTATAAGAATTTTGGCTTGGAGTCTGAGATCAAATTCTCTCACCTAAGCTGTGGGAGCCCATGAAATCTTTCCAGTGAAAATCATTGCAGTCGAGATTTTGCCAAATAGTCTCTTAAAAACACACACACACACACACACACATACACAAACCCCTCTAAGTGATTCCTCAAAAATAACTGAAATTATCTATTTTGTTATGCTTCTAACTGCTGTGTGGTACTACTTATTTCTATTTGAAAAGTAGATGATAGAGAATAAGATAATTCTGATTCCATTGAAATAAGAGAACACTGGTATTTTATTTGCTTCCCCCCGTCCTGAGTTAAAGCTTTGTGTTTTTGGATTGTTCATCATATACTCCTTTGCCTGCTATCATTTCCAAATGTTGACTATTATACATGTATTTTAATATTTTTCATATGTCATTTTAATGTTGTTCATATGTTAAAACTGCAGTGACTTTTTTGTCCTTGTAACACTAGGATAATTTAAAGAGAATGTTTTTTTGAAACATCATTTTATTTCATTGTAAAATGAGCCAAATAAAACATTTTTGTTCATTTGGGCAGTAAGTCAACAGCCATGTATTTCAAACAAAAAAAAAAAAAGTGTGATTTCTTTTAACATTTTGAAGCAGTTCAGATGGAGGCAGCATATGAGGTAGACCCTTGAGAAAGTTCCTGTTCAAGCTGATGTTACAAGTTAGGGGCACAGATGGAAGGATTATACGAAAGAAATCTCTGAATCTTTAAGTCTCTGCTCTTTCCTAGCCCCACATTGCTGGCTTCTGTCATTTCTAATGGCTCAAGGTCCGTCTTTTCTAATCCTCCTCATGGTGGAAGTTAGGTCTTAAGAGTATCACGTGTTCTTCTAAGGGATGTCTTATCCTTCAGGCTCTCAGCATACATCATCCCCAGTTCTGTTACCACTGATTGTTTCATTACTTAAAAATATCCAGGAAGAAGAGCTTTGAAGTTTTAGAACTATGCGTTACTTTAGGTTGGTTAAAAAGTACTCCCTTTATTCCCCCACCTGCTTGGACTGTGACTTTCTCAGGTTGAAGAGCTGATGGACACCAGTAGCAACTAAGGAGAAGCACAGAAGTTCTTATTTGTGTGGCTCATCTGTCACACGTGTCCTTTAGGACCAAGAGCAGCTTTGTAGATGTTTGAAGGGAACCTTATGCATAGACAACTGATGTGATCAACATATTTTATTGGCATTGCTGTTTTGATGACATGTTCATCGTCTAATGGGTCTGAAATCATAAGCCTTTACCTGGTAGTGATTCCTGGAGCTAAGTTAAGTAGTTTTTATAAAGAAACTTTCTTTTTTGTTGTTGTTATTTATCAGTCTTTGGGAGACTATTTATCTATATGTGATTTACCAGGTGGTATTAATATGGAGTATACACAAACACACACACACACACACACACACACACACACACACTTTAAAATTATTCATGGACTTATCTTGATAATACTTAGGTCTAGATTTAAATAGCATGTTGTTGGAGATAATTTCAATATCATTATAATGTTTATTAGCCCCATTATTTTGAGGCAAAAAAAAAAAAAGTAGTTGAGATACATTGTATGAGAGTTAAAGAATTTAGACTCTGCTCACATTGTTCAAGTCCTGATTCTAGAAGTTATTAGCTCTGTGACCCTGGGGAGGACATTTAACTTACCTTGGTGGCCTCAGCTATAAAATATGGATAATTCTCCTAGAATTATAGACCCAAATAATGTCCTGACTATGGATTTCTTAGAAGTATTTTGCATGTATTTATACATCTCTCTTTTTTTGTTGTTGTTAGTAGAGAGTATTCAGAATTATGTTGAGATGTTTCTAGTAAAATTAGAAATCCTGAATGTTTGGAAGCAATATCAATAGGTAAAATTATGCCACATTCTGTTGTCAGTCTGTGATAGACTTCGCCTTAAGTAAATACTGAGTGTGGTCAGCAGATAGCATGCTAGGAAGACCAGTCCTGTGCTGATCTCCCTTGTGTGGTCTTGGCCAAGTTTCTTATTCCCTCTCTACCCCTGTTGCCTCATCTATAAAAATGCTCACTTGGATTACATGATCTCTAAGGTGTCTTTCAATTCTAAAAGTCTATGAATCTTCCAATATACTTTGACATAATGAGTTTTACACATGGACTATCTTGAAAGCATTTAGGTTTTTTTTTTTTTTTTTTTTTTAAAGACTTTTGCAGGTGTTTCCTCTTCCTCTTCCTTCTCACCTCCCTTTTCCTTCTCCTTCCTTCTATTATGTTTAATCCGTAGAGATTCCAAATATGACTACTGCCTTCAGGATGGTGAAATCATAGGACTTCCATTTCCAAGACACACTAATTGAGATTCCATGAGATGAAATCCTTATAGTAGATCAAAACAAATACAAAATTTAATATTCTTCCTCAGTGGTTCATTATCTTCTCCATTCCCTTGCTCCCTGACCTCAGCCCTTCCTTTTCTTTCCCTTACCTCATATGTGGTGTCCTCTTCTGTATCTTTGCCAGCTAGAGCTCTGGCAGCCATTAGAGAAGTGTCCCTCTTACCTCGTGCCCCATTCACAATAGTGTAGTAACAAAAGTCATGACCATATTACCCAACTTATCTGATGGTTTATCCCCTCCTTTCCCCTTCTTTTGTCACAGTGTTAGTTCAGGCTCTAAGCATTTCTTGGTATGCTTTATTCCAATGAACCTATTTCCCTTATTCTGATCTTAACCCCCCAACCTCCCCTCCAATATATTCTCCATTTCTCTGCCGGAGTAGGATTTCCTGAAACATATATCTGATTATCATATCTATCCCTTAAGAAATTTTTTTTTTTCTAGTTTCTTACTGGCTCTTCATCAAATGCTTCTTGCTTAAGTTGTCACTTGGTTTATTAGTCATTGGCCGCTCCTTTTCCTCCAGCTATGACTGAACTACTTTCTTTTTTTTTTTTTTTGTCCTTTTTTTCTGGCACCTACTGCCTAACTTTCTCCTCCTGTTCCCACTGTTTGGAGAACATTTCTTCATGTGCGAGGTGATTACCCATTAGCTTTTCAAGATTCAACAAGTCTCTGTTTTGCATATTATAACTCTGAAACTTCTTTTACTACTACACCAGCTTCCACCAGCAGGAATAAGCTTGTTTTTGGTACCCCTACTGTCATTCATAATAGAAATAACCATAGAGGAAATGATAGCAAATTTACTCACAAAACTGAGATGCACAGTGGACCCATTCTTTTTCTTTAAGCAGAGTTGGTTTCCTTCTTAAAGGCCCACACTGGGGGAAAAAAAAAATAGATAAGCTATATAACGATGGCTATTTAGGCGATTCTCAGCATCTCTAGGAGAATGTATGTAATCTTGGATCGCTCAGTCATCTGCTCCCGTTCTAGGGACAGGGTTTCCTAGATTAGTCTGAGTATAAGGTGATAAGGATTGAGTGACTTGGATAATCTCATGGGTAAAAAGGTTGGGGTTCTTGGGTACTGAAGCTTCTGGTTTCTCTGATCCTAAAGGAGTACCTTTGTTCACCTGGCTCTTAGTCTTTGCAGGTGAGGACAGCTACTAGTGCACTGGGTAGACTAACTTTGTGATTTGGATAGAACCTACTTTGCACCCTGGTTGACTAGACCTTGGCTTATCTTAGTGGCTTGCTGGCCACAATGTCTTCTGTCTGGGTCTGGGATCCTGGACATTGCCCCTAACCTATGGGATTTACCACCAAGAGGCCCTTAGTGGCCCAGTAACTTAATTCAGAGTCCAGGCAATGCAGGTACCTTCAGGAGTGCAAGTTAGAGGCTCTATCCCTGACTACACCACTCTGGGCAGCCCCTACTGACTGAGGCCCACTTTATCTTTATGCTTTCCTCCATTTACTTCATGTTTTATTTTTTTGTTTGTTAGTTTTGTTTTATTTTTTAAAGATTTTTATATATTTATTTGACAGAGAGCATCCACAAGTAGGGGGAGCAGCAGGCAAAGGGACACACAGAATCAGGCTCCCCACTGAGCGGGGAGTCTGACTCAGGGCTCGATCCCAAGACCCTGGAATCATGACCTGAGCCAAAAGACAGACACTTAACAGACTGAGCTACCCAGGCGCCCCTTCATGTTTTCAAAGGCATTCTTATCTACCATCCCCCTCTCCACATATGCCCTATTAGTGTCCTTCCCCAAAGGAAGAGAAAAAAGGGCAGCAATCTTGGTATCAACTTACTGGTTTCTTGGTTTCTTTAGGACAACCAAAAGTCCTCTCTTCTAAGGATCAGTAAAATCTTGGGCAAATAAATTAAACTGTTAGGAGCTTCATTTTCTTATTGTTTCTTGAACTAAGTAGTTTTTAAGATCTCTTCACCTCTAACTGTCCCCAAGTCAGGATCAGCTCCCCAGCTATTGATCTAGATTGATTTTGCCAGCGATCTATCTAAAACCGTGGTATTTAACACCAGGCTTTATATTTTTCAGAACATAATGCAACAATGTCAGAGATATTTAGATTTGAGTAGTGGTTTGCTTTCATTTTTAAAGTGTGAACTTGGTATAAATTTTTAACTTCCTTTTACTATGAAATGAAAATAATAACCCTTTTTCATACTGTCCATGAGGGTGGAGATTATGTATATACAACAGCTAACACAAATGAACTAGATGCAAAATAAACAGTATTTGCCACTTTAACTCTTTTCAAGTTTAATTTTCAGAGGCATTTAGTGCATTAGGATTGTTGTACAGTTATCACCTACATTTCTGCAGTCAATTTTTAAAATAATTTCTGCAAGGGGTGCCTGGGTGGTGCAGTCAGTTAAGCACCTGACTTTTGGTTTCGGCTCAAGTCATGATGTCAGGGTCATGAGACCAACCCCCACATCAGGCTCCGTGCTCAGCATAGAGTCTGCTTATGACTTCTCCCTCTGCTCTTCCCCCCACCCTGCTCTCTCTCTCTCTCTCTTTCTCTCTCTCAAATAAATAAATAATCCTTTAAAAAAATGATTTCTGCAATTCTTTTTTTTTTTAAAGAAGGCATGTTGTTGGAGGAGGGGATGGAGGGGCAGAGGGAGAGGGAGAGAAAGAGGATATTAAGTAGGTTCCACACCCAATGCCAAACCCTCTCTGGGCTCTATCTCACTACTCTGAGATCAAGACCTGAGCCCCAAATCAAAAGTTGGATGCTTAACTGACTGAGCCATGATTTCTGCAATTCCGATGATCTTATACCCTCTACTGTGTATTCAGTCTGCAGTTCTGACATAGTCTATCATCAATTATGTATTCAGGAAAATTGGGTTTTTCTCACTTTTTTAAGTGTGTTCACCAGGATACATGTGATTTATTCAGTTGGAGGGGGCAAAAGCGGTATTTAGCTTATATAAGTTTCATGTATACAGCACTATAATTCGTCTTATGTGCATTGCAGATTGATGATCACCATAAGTCTGTACCATCCATCACCGTAAAGTTGAGTCCATTTACCTGTATCACTAAGCCACATCCCCTTCCCCTCTGCTAGTCACCAATCTGTTTTTTTAATCTATGTGTTTTTGTGTTTGATTTAGATTTCATATATAAATGAAGTAGTTCAATACTGACTCTATTGACCTTTCTCATTTCATTTAGCATAATACCTTCAGGTTCTATCCATGTTGTTGCAGATGGCAAGCTTTCCTTCCTTCTTATGGTTGAGTAGTATTTCACTGTGTTTGTCTGTCTGTCTATCTCACATCTTCTTTTTCCATTCGTCCAGCATTGGATACATTTTGTTTCTATATCTTGGCTGTCATAATGCAAGGAATATTAGGTGCACATGCCTTTTCAACTTACTATTTCGTATTCTTCATATAAATACCTAAAAGTGGAAGGGCTGGATCAAGTGTTCTATTTTAACTTTTTGAGAAACCTCTGTACTATTCTCCATTACAGTTGCACTAATTTATGTTGCTACCAACAGTGTGTGAGGTTTTGCTTTTTCTTCTTCTTCTTCTCCTCCTCGTCCTTCAACTCCTCCTCCTCCACCACCACCTTCTTCTTCTTCTTCTTTTAAGGAGAGATTTATTTATTTATTTGAGAGAGAGGGAGAGGGCACTAGGGAGCATGGGGGTGGGTGGAGAGGGAAAGAATCTCAAGCAGACTCCTTACTAAATGTAGAGCCTGAGGCAGGACTTGATCTCACCACTCCAAGATCTTAACTTGAGCCAAAAATCAAGAGTTGGATGCTTAACTGACCAAACCACCCAGGCACCCTGAGGGCTTCCTTTTTTCCACACCCTTGTCAATACTTGTTCTCTCTTGTCTTTTTGATAACACCAATTATAAAAGGTGTAATGTGTTTTCTCATTGTGGCTTTGATTTTCACTTCCCTCATATTAGTAATATCGAACATTTCTTCATGTACCTGTTGGCCAGCTGTGTCTTCTTTAGAAAAAAAATTTTTTTTGAGGATTTTTATTTCCAAGTCCATTAGGGATATTGGCTTATAATTTCCTTTTTTGTAGTGTCCATGTCTGGTTTTTGTATCAGGGTAAGTCTGGCTTTATAAAATGAATTTGGAAGCATTCCCTTCTTTCAAATTTTTTGAAAGAGTTTCAGAAGTTTAGATATTAAATTTTTTAATGTTTGGTAAGTTTCATCAGTGAAGCCATCTGTCCCTAGACTTCTGTTTTTTGGGGGGTTTTGATTACTGATTCAGTCTCTTTGCTAATAATTGGTTTGTTAAGATTTTCTGTATCTTCATGAGTTAGTCTTGGTAGATCATATTTTCTAGGAATTTATCCATTCCATATAGGTTGCCAGGATGTAATTATCTTAGTATTCTGTTATTCTCCTTTGTATTTCTGTGGTATTAGTTGTATCTTCTCTTTTACTTCCCATTTCATTTATTTGAGCCCTCTCTTTTTTTTTCTCTTGGTTATCTTAGCTAAAGTTTTTCAATTTTGTTTCTTTTGAATGAGGCAGCTCTTAATTTCATCAATATTGTCCATTGTCTTTTTATTTCATTTATTTTCATTCTGATTTTTACTGTTTCTATCCTTCCACTAACCATGGCCTTCTAATGTTCTTTTTTCTATATCTTTTAAGTATAGAGTTAGATTGTGTATTTCATATTGTGTTTTGAGGTAGGCCTGTATTGCTATAAACTTCTCTTTTAAAATGGCTTTTGCTGCATCCCATCCTATAGCTTTTGAACTGTTGCATTTCTATTTTCATTTGTATCCCAGATACATATTTCTTTTTTTTTTTTTTAATTTCTTTTTTGGTCCACTGGTTGTTTAGTAGCATGTTCTTTAACCTCCACATATTTGGAATTTTTCCAGTTTTCCTCATATAATTGATTTCTTATTTTATACCATTTTTGTCATAGAAGATGCTTAATATGATTTCAGTCCTTTAAGACTTGTTTTTTGACCTAGCATGTGGTCTATCTGGGAGAATGATTAGTGTGCACAAGAGAAGAATGTGTATTCTGCTCTCTACCCTTGTTGTTTGATGATTTTCTTTAGTGCTATTTTTAGATTTGTTTCTTATTCTCTTTTGTGTATTTGCTATAGATTTTTGGTTTGTGGTTACCATGAGGTTCACATATAACATCCTGTGTATGTAACAGTCTGTTGTGAGTTCATGGTCTTTTCAGTTTGAGTGCATTTTAAACTATATTTTTCCCCCTGCAAGTTTTCTTTTTTTGGATGTCATTGTTTTCCATCTTTTTATTTTGTGTATTCCTTAAGTAATTGTTGTAATTATATTTATTTTTTACTATTCTTGTCTTTTAACCCTCATGTTAGCTTTGTAAGTGGTTAATCCACTATCTTTACTACATATTTGCATTTAATAGTGAGATTTTTATTTTTATTTTTTTTGTTATTTGTTAGTTCCTTTCTTTTTAGTTTAATTAAGTCCATTTAACATTTCTTATAAACACAGTTTAGTAGTGGTGAGTATCTTCAGTTTTTGCTTGTCTGGAAAACTCTTTATCTTTTCTTCCATTATGAATGATAATTTTGCTGACTTTCACTATTTTAAAATTCTTTGTTCTTTTTGCTGCTCTGATTGGGTGATTTCCACTATACTATCTTCCAGGTTGCTGATCCATTCTTCTACTTTATCTAGTCCCCTACTTTATCTAATATGCTGTTGAACCCCTCACGTATGTATGTATGTATGGGTGTGTGTTTACATATTTATTTATTTATTTATAGTTCGATTGTGGTACTTTTCAGCTCTCTGACTACTGTTTATTACCTTCTTATGTTTTACATTTCTTTGTTCAAGTTCTCACTTTGTTTATCCATTTTTCTGTGTGTGGTGAGCATCTTTATGATTATTACTTTGAACTCTTTATCAGGTTCGTTGCTTTTCTCTGTTCCATTAAGGTCTTTTCCTAAACTTGTTCTTTTTGTTTGGAACATTTTCCTCTGTGTCCTCATTTTGCTTGACTCTTCGTATTTGTTTCTATGTATTAGGTGAAACAGCTATCTCTTCCAGTCATAAAGGAGAGGAACTTGTATAGATGAACCTTTTCATGCAAATTTGTCCCAGCTTTTGGTTGATTCTTGGACCTTTATGATTATCTAAATCTTGATGGGTCCCCATTGTTGAGGTTATTCCAAGACCTGTCAGTGTCCCAAAGGAAGGGGACTCAGATAGTGCCCAGGCTAATTGTAGGCCAGATTCTTGGACAGCAGTTTTTAAGATACGTAAATACAAACTGTCCAGTGGGCTATAATTGTAAACCATGCTGACTTCCAGAGCAGGAGATCTGGAGGTATGCCCTGAGTGAAAGTTGCAAAAATTGTGGCTTTAGATGTATATATAAGCTCTCTTCTTGGAGGTATCAGTGAGCTTTGGTGATGGCATAATAAGACACTAATATGGGGTTTTCTTGCCCGTGTCTTCTGAGGGCATCTCTGTAGCCATGGGATGTGTGGCAAACCTGAATGTTGCCCCTTGGTCTCCGTGACAAGAAAATTGGCTCTTTTCATAGGAAGCTGGAGTTGTGTTTCAATCTGCCATTTATACAGTGCACTGGAGTTGGTATCTTGCCAAGGACTATTTCTCTGATTATTTCAGAACTGTGGGTCCCATAAATGCACTCCCCTTTGGCCACCAGAGTCAGGCAGTCAAGAGGCATATCATGTGTGGCCGTGGCACTCTGAGGCTGGGTACTCCCCAGCCTGACTAGGATGGGACCTGCTGCCACTGTGTTACATGGGGATACTTGGCTACCCAACTGCAGAATACAGACTTTTGATTAGGGTCCCATGCAATATCATAACTGTGTGTATATCTTAGATATACATATAATTTTTAAATTTATTTATACTTATTTAATTACAATTATAGTCCATTTGTTTGTTCCAAAATGTCAACAAATTAATCTTGGTGAATGCTGGGAATTGATGTCAGAAAAATTTGATGACACAATTAATGTGCTAACAGGTTTTGTTCTCACCATCATATCCACTTGCTTTCTGAGAGTTATAACTTAGTTGAAGCATGTCAGACTATGGGTGAATAGCAGTTTTATAATAATGAACTTGTGCTCTTATGGAACATCAACAGTAATGTCATGAAATGGCTTTTGAGGACTTGAACTTGGCAGCCATTCTGAAAATTCAATTTGGCTTGCCGAGTATAGGAATAGGCCAAAAGGGAAAAGGGTAATGCAGGAAGAGACTGGCTATATTTATGGGTGGGCTTTAGAAATGAAACTGTTCCCAACGCAGAAATGGAACATAGAACTTAACTCCCAAAGCTAATAAACTGAAGCATTCACATCTACAAATCACACCAACTTCAGTTTGGCTATTGTTGTAGGAAAGTGATTTCTATTATGGTATAAAGTAGATGTACAGTGGTCTGATATTCTTGGGGCTCATATTTTTATTGAAGGAATCTGAAAAATATGATGATTACTAAATACTTAATGAAGTAATGAGAGCTTTTGCACCCTTCCTGCCTAAGTCATTGGCTTGATAGTAGCCTTAGTTTTATAATACTTACTAAGAAAGAAAATAGACATTTTTTTCACTTGGTTTTTAAGTACAATAGGAGCAACTATGGTCTATCAACAATTTATTATTTTACTTAGAAGTAATTATGTAACTGTACTTTTAAAACATGAAGAACACACTCTGACATCTGTTAAATTGCCTATATATCTGAGTTTGTACCAAAATAAGTTGTGAAGAATTAATTAGGAGAATATTTTTCAGATCTGCTTTTTAGTAAATACAGATATGTGAGATGAAACACATGAATAGAAAACCCCTTCTTCATTTCTGTGCTTTTTATAGAGGTTATTAGATTTTTTTCTTTAACGTTTCTTTATTCCGGACGCCTGGGTGGCTCAGTGGGTTAAAGCCTCTGCTTTCGGCTCAGGTCATGATCCCAGGGTCCTGGGATCGAGCCCCACGTCAGGCTCTCTGCTCAGCAGGGAGCCCGCTTCCCGCCGCCCTCTGCCTGCCTCTCTGCCTACTTGTGATCTCTCTCTGTCAAATAAATAAAATCTTTTTTAAAAAAAGTTCCTTTATTCATCTAGGATGGTCCTCATCACTTTTTAGAACATTATGATTATTCAGTTTATTCTATAATTTTGTTAAAGAGGAATTAGAAAAAACATGATAGCCATCTTTTCTCACCAACCCAATACCTGTTTCTTTGCTTTGAGTATTAGAGCATTAGAGTAACTGAGCATTAGAGTCTGAAAAAAATTATTCTCTAATCTAGATTCTAATCCAGACTAACCTTGAGTACAGCACTTAATCCTACAGGATCTTAATTCCAACAACAATAACAAATTGATATACCCTCCCTCAGAGTTTGGTGGTTGAGGATTCAGTGAACTAAGTACATGAAAGCAACTTGGCAGAGTGGCTGTCACGTAGACATTAGTCAGTGGCAATTCCTTTCTCCCAATTATATGATCATGTAACATACTGAATATGTCATTTCTATCATCATATAGAATACATGAAACAAACTGTAAACAAAACTAAACCTTGACTGAAAGTGGTTTTGGATATGTATTGATCTTAAATTATTATGTGAATTTTAATTTCCTCTCCTATTTTCCAAATCCACAGTCTTACCATTTCTTTTTATCTCTTTTGTACATACATAGATCCAGAAGGTGAGAAGACTGGCTGTTCCAGAACCTCTGGAAATTTCTCTCTCTCTCTTTTTAAAGATCTTATTTATTTATTTGACAGACAGAGATCACAAGTAGGCAGAGAGACAGGCAGAGAGAAGAGGAAGAAGGCTCCCCGCTGAACAGAGAGCCTGATGTGGGGCTCGATCCCAGGACCCTGGGATCATGACCTGAGCCGAAAGCAGAGGCTTTAAGCCACTGAGCCACTCAGGTGCCCCTGGAAATTTCTCTCTTGATAGTATGTGTTTACAGCACTGATTTTCAGAAACTTAGAAAACATTAGTATTTTTAAAAATTCTTTCTTTAGAAAATAAAAACTAAACTTGGAATATGTTTTATACTAAAGCTCTAAAAAAGTAATGAGCTCCTTATAAAATTGGAAAACTGAGTATATAAAATTAAATTTTACTTTCTTGGGTTTTGTTCTTACTAATACAACTCGGTGTGCTTTTTCTAAGTTGTTCCCTAAGACTTCCGGATATTACCTGGAAGAACTGAGTCCTGCCCCTCATGTTCTAGAGTTACTCCATTCTCTAGCCTTTTGTGTGTAGCACCCTTTCATCTTCCCCCTTCAGTGATTTCTAAATGAAAAGGTCCTTGTTTAAGCTTTCTTTTCAGTTAGTAACTTTACTGAGTGAGAGATGCCAAGTCTTCTGTCTCTCACTCTATAGCACTTTTGCTTATAGTTGTTGCTAACTGGATATTTAATGAGTGACTGGATGGATGGTTATTTAGTCTCTCAGGGTCCCCATTTTGAACATCCTTGAATTGTATCTATAGAGATAAAAGTGGCCAAAACCACTATTTAAAATAATCCACCTTTTATTTTTTTTATTTATTTTTTTTTAAGATTTTATTTATTTATTTGACAGAGATCACAAGTAGGCAGAGAGGCAGGCAGAGAGAGAGAGAGAGAGGGAGGGAAGCAGGCTCCCTGCGGAGCAGAGAGCCCGATGCGGGGCTCGATCCCAGGACCCTGAGATCATGACCCGAGCCGAAGGCAGCAGCCCAAACCACTGAGCCACCCAGGCGCCCCAATAATCCATCTTTTAAAAGAAGCTTCCGTCATTAAAGTATTGCATAAATATAAGAATATGGGAAAGGATTGTTGCCCACAGGGCTTGGGATAGGTCTTAATGCTACCTACGTCACCTTTTTCTTCTCTTTTCTCTTAGCCCAAACATAGTCTAGATGTTCACCAGTTACTGGACAGGAATAAGCTAAAAAGATTTGTATAACTTTTTATAGTAAATGTAATCAATCTTCCCACAATAATTGACTCTAGAAAATGAAACATAGGAGATTTGAGAAGTTGTTTATCAAGAATTTTAAAGATTTTTTTATTCACTTATTTAAGAGACAGAATGAGAGAGGGGGACAGAGAACACCATCAAGGGGAGCAGCAGGCAGAGGGAGAAGCAGACTCCCCAACTGAGCAGGGAGCCCAATGCAGGACTCACTCCTGGCAGTCTAGGATCAAGACCTGAGCTGAAGGCAGTCACCCAGCCAACAGAGCCACTCTGCTGCCCCAAGTGTGTCATGAATTTTATATTACATTAACTGTGTGGTTTACATTTATAGCTCAATCAGTGTTATCTGTACATTTTTAGGAAGGAAATAAGGAAAAAGAAGAAATGTGTTTGCTAGTATTCTTAGGTATTCAAAAATGAAACAGAACCCTTCTCTGAGATATTCAAATAATTAGTTTCTAAAAATGGATCCTAGGGTAGTGTAAACGTCCTGGAAGTAAATTATGTTAATGAAGCCTAAAAGAACTTTAAAAACTACATTCTTCTTATGCACTTAATACTTGGAAACTTCTTAATCATTTAGAAGGTTACATTTATTATATAATATCTATGTTCAATGACATTTTAATAGCAAATATCACACTGCCTAGCTTTCTTGCTTGCTTTATTATTTTATGTTTTAGCCAGTGAACCTGAGGAATTAGTTACTATCTTTCTTGATTTTTTTTTAGTTATGATAGAATTCAGAATAAAAAAATGCTTTATTGATGTGAGCTGTTTATTCTTTATATTTGAACTCTGTCATTTAAATTGGGTTAAATAGCTAATTTCCATTTCACAGCAAAACCACTGTTGTGTGGCTTTTTCCACGGTGAATTACAAATCATTTTGGCTTTAATGTTTGGCAGATATGTACTTGGTTTTTGTATCAGATCTGTTTTTGGTTGGGTTCCTGGTTGCTCCAATGCAGCAAAAATTGAATTGCCAAATATTTTTATTGGCTTGTCACCTTTGCTGTTGTAAAAATATTAAATCAAGGATCTATTAAAACCAGATTCTCAAATGCTTGACTATTCAAACTGTTCTGCTCAAGATTGATCCAGGTTTTGCCTTCTTTTTCAGTTTAATTCCTCTTTCTGTTGGTCTGTTTTCTGAATTTCTTAGTTATTTTACACATTTCTATGTATAAGGAACATGATTCTGTGCCAATTAATAATCCGATCTGTTCTCAATGAATGATTGGTTTAAAATATTACATGATTTCATTAATTGACTGATAACTTTTAGAATGAGAAAGTATTTTAAAACTTAAGGCAGTCTTACAGATCAACAAGGGCTTGAACAGATTTTCTTTCCCAGGTTTAAACAGTTTTTTTAAGAAGTAGTTAAAGTAGAACTAAGAAATTTCAGGCACAATGTCAGCAAATGCTTTTCTTAAAAATGTTTTATTCTTGGGGCACTTGGGAGGCTCAGTTGGTTGGCATTCCAACTCTTGATTTTGGCTCAGGCCATGATCTCAGGGTCATAGGGTTGAGCCCTGCATTGGGCTTCATGTTTACCAGGGAGGCTAGTAAGGCTCTCTCCCCTTCTCCCTCTGCCCCTCCTTACTATGTACTCTGTCTCTGTCTCTAAAATAAATAAACAAATCTTTTAGAAAATGTTTTAATTCTTTTCACTTAACAAATATTTCTGCCTAGACAGTATGAATAAAAGTAGGCCAATATTCAAATTAAGGTTTCTTTCTAATTGTCACAAATTTTCTTTATCGTAAATCCATTTTCTCATTTTAATTCAAAATACTTGCTCATTTTAAAATGTGCAAACAATGATAAAACATAAAACAAATACCGTTATAATCTGACTCCCCCGATACGACTACTGATAATAAATATTCCAAGCAATTAGAATTCTTAAATGCAAAAATTTAACCTTTTCAATTTAAGAGATTTGTCTCAAACATGGCATGTAAACATGCATAGTGGATGAGTTTTTAAAACTGTAAGAATAAAGCATTAATTAGTATTGTGGTTTTTAGCTACTACTATACATTTCTCTAAGTATAGTTCTTCACCCTCTGTTTTTATTGTCCATAAATGTCTACTCATCATTTACCATTCTCCCATTTTTTTCAGTATCACTTATTTTTTTTTTTAAAGGTTTTATCTGTTTCTTTGAGAGAGGGAGAAAGCAAGAGGAGGGGCGCAGGCAGAGGGAGCTGCAGATTCCACGCTGAGCAAGGAGCCCTTCTCTGTGCTTAATCCCAGGACCCTGGGATCATGACCTGAGCTGAAGGCAGACTCTTAACCGACTGAGCCACTCAGGCTCTCCTCAGTATCACTTATGAGTGATAATTTGCATAGTTCCTGGGCACATTTTCTAGTATATAAAAGCTCCTGACCTCTAGGATATTATAATTTAATTACAAAAATTAATTATAGTTATTCATATTTAAGAGAGCATATGCTAAAACATTTATTAAGAGAAGTCTTTCCTGATCACCACCTCTACCAAATCTCAGCCAGGTTATTTAGTTTTATGTCTTAAGGAATGTTTCTTTTTATTAAAGCACTTTTGTTGGTTTGATGCTAGGCTTTCTTTAGTTTGATTAAATAATTCTTTCCAGTTGTCAGAACAGGTTCACCAAAAAGTCTTTACAGTGCCCAAAAGATAGTAGGTTCTTAATAAATATCCGCTGACGGAATGACTGACTGTGAAATGCAACATAAACACTTGGGAAAGCGAAGGTTAACGGGTTTGGAATTGTCAAGGAAGTTCCTAGTAAGTAAATGGCATTTGAACTGGCTCTAGATGACAAGGACATGGATAAGTGGAAAAAAGGAAGAGAGACATTTGGTGCGGTGATGAAAAATAAGATAACACAAAGTTAACCATTTTGAAGTGAACAATTCAGTGGCGTTTAGCACGTTGCCAGTGTTGTGCGGCGACCAGCTCAATCTAAGGTTTTCAGTCACCTCAAAAGGAAACCTGTAATCATTAAGCAGTTGGTCCCCATTTCCTCTTTCTTCCCAGCCCCTGGCAAGCACCAGTCTGCATTCTGTCTCTATGTGTTTACCTCTAATGGCTATTTCATCGAAGTTGGAATCCTAGGCTGTATAAGCTTTGTGTCTGGCTTCTTTCACTCACCGTAATGTTTTCAAGGTTCATTCACATTGTAGCATATATCAGTGCTTCATTCCTTTTTATGGCTGCATATTTTATTGTATGTATAAACCACAATTTGTTTTTCCACTCATCTGTTGATGGACCTTTGGTCTGTTTCCACCTTTTGGCTATTATGAATAGTGCTGCTATGACCATGCATGTGCGTGTGATTTTTTAGTATCTGTTTTTAATTCTTTAGGGTATCTGTCCAGGAGTGAAATTGCTGGATCATATTTTTATGACATGATAGTGATTTAGGGACAAATTATGACGTACTATTTATTTGATATACTAAGAAAGGATCATTTTGTAAATATTAAAACTGTATTCAGTTTAAATTTTTGCATTAATGGAAAACTTGTTTTTAAGTTTATGATTGTTTCTTTCATAAACCTATTTCATTATAATTGTTTTCTACTGTGTATGAATTTAAAATTGAAGTTTACTTCTTGTTTTATTTGAACCCTTTCCTTTTTATCTTTATAATACTCTAAATTGATCATCAATTAGGGTTATTCTTAGGAGATGCTGATTAATTCACCAATGAGTCCTGATTCCATTGTCAACATATTTTTATTTACCCTCAACCTTGACTTGACGTTTCTTCATAATTTTCAGCAAATTTGTAAACATAAGCATAGAAAAAAAATTTTCCATTCTCCTTGGATTCCTTCATTCCGTGAGATGTGTATTTTCCATTGTTTTCTTTTACTGCCCCTCGCCTGAAATAACAACCCATATCCTGTTGCTAAACTCCACGCAATTGAAATTCTTTAATTGGAACAAACGTCAACTTCCAGTTCTAGGCCTTTGACTTGCTTTATGCCCTCCTTGGACTGGAAATATCTGGAAATCCTATTCTGATGGAACCCAACCATTTAGTCTGTCAAACATGATGATAAATAACTTAAATAATGAAATGCAATTTAATAAGTATCTTCTTTCTACCCTGATTTCCATGATCACTTCAGAGATCAGCGATCTAGTCCCAGTCAAATACTGAGGAACTTTATTTTTAATATATTAAAACCCACATTTGATCACTGAGTAAAACTCAAGAATTGATACAGACAATTTATGTAAATAAAAAGTCACTGAACTCTTATAGATCTTATAGGTAATGGGATTCTCTCAACCATTGGCACCAAGGCAGTTTATATACAAGCAAGGAACCTGTGTGCATTGGACATCTTTTGTTTTCACCTGCCCGACATTTATTGCTAATTCTTTTGCTGATAGCACACTCATTTACTTTTGGAAACTAGCCACTGCAATTAGATACTGTCTTGGTGGGATGATATATCAAGGTACTTTACTTCTCCTGGCTGAAGGATAGGAATGTGACCCAAGTTTCATGAATCAAATTTCTTTCATAAGAACATGATCTTTAAGCAGAGTAAAAGACAAATCTGGAATTGATCTTAGGAGGCCCTGAAAGTGCCCATTAGTTCCTGCCACTCCTGTCGCCAGGCTTCATTGATTAAGCTTTTCTGTCAGTTTGGTTAGCAACTAACTTTGCATCCTCCTTCCAGTAGTTACAGTCACACGTGAAGGATCTATTCTTAATTCTAAAGCCATCCCACAGAAAGTAGCCTGGGAGATAGAAGAACACATCCAAACAAAAGGGCTTAGAGAAGACAGAACAGATGTGTATCCTAAGCGATGGTTCAAAAAGAAGCATAAGGATGTGACTGGTCAGCAGCCACATGGCCAGTACTAGATTGGTTCATGTGACTAATATAATAGCAAGTACTTGAAAGATTAAAGTCTGGTGCTAATCAAAAATATTTCAGTAAAGAGTCGCAAATTTTAAAACTCCAATGTCCTCATATCATTCAGTATTTTTTTTTTTTTTTGGCATCTAATGTAAATGCATCTAAGTTATTTTTAGAAGTAGATCCTGTTTCTTGCTCTGCTCTTTATGGTACACTAGAAAACAGTGGTTCACAGGATAAGGTCCTGAGATCAACGGCATTTAGGAACTTGCTAGAGAAGCAAATTCTGAGGACCCAGATCAACCATTTCAGAGGCCCTGGTGGTGGGCCCTAGCCATCTGTGCTATAGCAAACTCTCCAGGTGATTCTGAAGCCAGACAATGTTAAAGACACCGACCTAATGTCATGCAAGAGGTTTATGAACAGTCACAAGTCTGATCTTTCAGAGGTGGTGATGTGTCAGTGCCCAAGAAGACGCATGGCCTTTCATAAGTTGAAGGAAAACTCTGATTTTGGGAGAACATCCCAACAGCTCTTAGCATTTCCCTTCCTATGACGGATTTCTCAATCCTTTGGGAAGCTGTGGTCTCCAAGTCAGATGTCCTGCTTTCTCTGCCATGGTCTGGCATTGAACTCTACTTCCACCAAACTCTACACCATGCAGATTAAAAGAGAAATAAATAAAGTGACACCAAAGCAATGGAAATCTTTATTTGAAATGTTACACCAAGAAAACAACAACTGGGAGAGGAGGCTGAATTCAAAAGGATGGGCTGGGTTAGAGCCAATGAAAACAACTGATGTGTGGTAAGCAGAGGCAGTTACAGAAGGGGGGGGAAGAAAAGTGGGTTCTGTGAAATGCACTAAGAAACTGTGGGGAAGCAGTGTGTAACCTGAGAATGGGAGTCTTCGCTAGCACAGGCTCCCTTTCCTCCTTTATTAGACAGGAATTGCCCATTAGTACGACTCACCTGTGATTAAAAACCAACAAGAACCAAACAGTAAAACACTGGGGGTACAAGCTTTCAACCAACACCATCTCTGTGCTGCCTTGTGATTGGAATGCTGCTGCTGGTTCTGTGAATCAGGGAGGTCGGAAACTTCAAGAGTGCCTTGAGTGTGATCCCCACTTTGGGAAGAGGAAGAGAAATTTTTATTTTCCCAGAGAGCGGAGATGCACGCAGCAAGATGTACTAATTTTGCTCTCATTTAAGGTGGCACTGATAAGGGAAGGGTCCTTGAAAGCTGTCAGGGACGGGAACTGTGAGGCACGTCCCAGTAGAGCAGTGTCATGGACAAGGTGCTGAGCCCTGCTGTTGGAAGGATTACACATTGCTTGAATTTTAGTTCTGGCTCTATTCACCACCAGTCAGATGTTCTTCATTATTTCGAAGTAAAATTCTAGTCTGAATAAATAAGTAATGCAAAAAGCAAATAAATTGCAGAGAGTAATTTTAGTCATAGCTTACTATTTAGTTCAGTGCAGTCTTGTTATTTACGGCATCACAGTTTCTTCTATTGTCCATATAGAAGCCAATGAACATCTGCCTTGAGCAGGACGATACGTGAGTGGGCAGTGATGCAATCACTTTAAAAATCCAAGTGGCGAAACTTGAATATCTTATTCTAGGAAGACACGGCTATGTGGTGATGCTCCTATTTTCTCTGCTAGGATGACGGCATATGTATTTTCAGGAGCATACAATAAATATTCGCCTTTCCTTTTAAATGTTTAAAGAGGCTATTGGTCTCTACTATGATTAGCTGGGTTAAATATAATGCATCAGAAAAATCCTGACATGTGCCTTGATGAACAGCTTTCTAAATTGTTGTGTGTATGATCTCTAGTAAGTTGCAGCTTTTAAAATTATGTCATAGTCTCATATAATTATCACTTGATTTTAGAACAGTTTAGTTTTAATATAGAGTGTGGTCATGGCTTCCTGAGTTGTCATAATTCATCAGATCTTTTTTTCTCATACCTCTCATCTCCACATCCTTTCTGAACGGTACACTGTAATTTTTAGATTGCCAAGTATGATCTATCACAACTAGTACTTGGGTGTGGTACTTAACAACTTTTAGATATTCCAATAAAATAATAATCTGATGTCTAAGGAAAACTGGATAACTTTTTATTGATAATTTATGGTATTTTGGAACCTCTTAATATTTAAGTGTACACCAGGGTAGGTGAGAAATTGAAATGCATTAAATTATATATTGAGCTAGACTCATATATCAAGTGATTTTAGAATGCAGGGAATAAAAGCAGGAGTATTGAGGAAATAGAAGATAGAATTTCAAAGACCGGAAGAATCTTGAGGGAAGAATAATTAAGAATGGATAGGTGGAGATTCGTGGATAATTACCAAGATGTGTTAGGGGGAGATGAATGTGATATTCGTGCGAAAGGGATTAAGAGTAAAAGCTGTTAAATATACCAGAAACAGAAAGTCTGGAAGCATAGAGAGACTTATTATATCATCTAATGTATTCATCTAGATTTTCAGAGTTGTTGACTATCCCCCAATGTGGTCGATATGTAAATAAATGTGTTAGCTCCATCAGAGAAGGTGTATGTTTGTGAAGAGAAGGACTTTGTCAGCCTTTTAAAAGTGAATATACTGGGGCGCCTGGGTGGCTCAGAGGGTTAAGCCTCTGCCTTCGGCTCAGGTCATGATCTCAGGGTCCTGGGATGGAGTCCCACATTGGGCTCTCTCCTCAGCAGGGAGCCTGCTTCCTCCTCTCTCTCTGTCTACCTGCCGCTCTACCTGCTTGTGATCTCTGTCAAATAAATAAATAAAATCTTTAAAAAAAAAAAGTAAATATACTGGAAAATCACTGTTCTCATTTTCAGAAAAGAGGTGGTACTGAGTCAATATTTTCAGATAGGTTCTGATGATGGAATTTATTTCCTTTTGCTTACTTTCCTATAAATGAATGCCTATCATTCAGGTCACTCCAGAAATCCTGCATCTTTATTTGGGGCAAGTACCAATGACTGGAGGAAGGAAGGTGGAACCACCAGGTAGCCTCTGACAAGCACAGTTCTCTGTTTCACACTCATACCCCAGCTGTGGGCCCCACACTGGCTCAGCTCTCTTTTTCCTGCACCCAGTGCACATGGCAGGCTTCCACTTTCCCTGACAGGAACATTGTCTTGTTCTACTTTGCTTTATGTTTACTTTATTATTATTTGCCACCCCTCGGCCCCCTTCCCTAAGCCAGGATTGGAGAAAAAAATAGATTTTTATATTAAAAGGCAAATACGTAACAAGTTATTTGAAATAAATAATGGAGGTGTAGGGTTTTATGTTTCTTTGCTCAATTCTAAGCATCTTTATGATCCCTAAACGATGGACAAAGTGCTTGTTTTTCAGTGAACTTTTAAAGCTTAAAGTTGAGAGAGAGAGAGTGGTCAAGTTCTAAATAGGTGTTTCTTGCTGTGAATTCTTGCTAATTAACAAGCTGGATCTGGTGAAGATGTACCCGTAGAGCTGATGTTTTACCTCCTACCATCAGACTGTGCTCACTCTTTTTATTTTCGTTTTTTTTTTTTTTTATCTGTTATCATGCTCTTTGCATCTTCTGATTGGCTCTTTTTTGACTCTCGTTTACCGTAGACATTTTGGGGGTCCATTTTTTGGAATTTATGTAGGGTCTCAAACGCCTAGGAAGAAATGGCCCCAGTAAAACGTAAATGGGACAGAGAAAGAAGAGGCAGATTTTAAAGCTCATGGAAATGGAGCTCCCTGTTTAGCATTGCCTGAAATCGCTACCCTCTTTAAGATTTACTGGTAATTTCACACTTACACTGAGTAGTCTGTGAAGGAATAATAAGCCTTATTCTTTGCCAGAGATGCTTTGTTTAAATCAAATCCTCTGGAGAAAAACTCAAGAGGAAAAGCTGCTGAGTTTACTTAATATTTAAAAAAAAAAATCTCTTTCTTTCTTTATTTCCTTTTTTTTTCCCCCTGTAAAGTGTCCTTGACAGCATTACTTGTTGATTAAAATGCTCTGCAAAGTTCTAGTACTCCTGTCAAGACCACACTCTGCTTTTTTACTGCAGAGGCAAATGTTAACCTCTCCTGAGGTTTCTCCAGCAAAGCATTTTCTCTTTTTCACTGCTTCACGTTGCCAGATGTGCAATTAAATGGTCATTTCACCTTTATTATAGTTTTCATGGTGTGTTATTTTCATTATTTTTCTTGTTTATGTACACTGTAGCAGTTATGGTCTCCACATGCTTGCTATGTAAGATAGTTCTTAAAACCTAGCTGAGGGATGCAAGCTGGTGGGGAAAACCTCGGCACCCGTCTCCCATTTATCTTCGTTGAACCCTCAGCGGTAGATTCAACTGGGGAAATGGGTTTCTAAGAATCTTCGAGAGATCAGGCAATATTTTTGCATATTTCCTAAGCAGTATGAAGAGGCCTACATCCGTAGAATCTGATTTTATCATTTAGTAGCTCCAGGCTCTTCAGAAAGTACTTTTTAAGTGAGATGCATTAAGCAGGTGAATTAGTAGCTGAGGTGCAGTGAAAGAAATATGTGTGGAGACCAGGCTGTGTGTGTGTGTGTGTGTGTGTGAGAGAGAGAGAGAGAGAGAGAGAGAGAGAGAAAGAGAGCAAGACAACAAGAAAACACAGGGGCAGGAGAAAGTTAAGGATTCCTTTTTGATGAATATAAACAAAAAGCAATTTCAATGAAAATGGGAGTTTAATAATTTAAATAACTCTTAGTAATACATACAATTGAATTTATTTTTCCTAATGTTCTTCTCAGAGAAATCCCAAATATCTTGTTTCATGAGAATCTGGAGTATGTACGGTAGAAAATGCAAATATGCCATTATTCCAGAAAGAATTACAGAAATTAAACTTGGAGCACGCATGTACTTTCAGGCATGGTTCTTAAAACTGTCCTATGAAAATGATATATTTCTAATTAACAATTTTAATGTTTAATAGGAAACAGGGAAATTGGCTTTATGGGAGACGAATCTGTCCTATCCAATTAGAATTATGAAACTTTCCATTTATGTTTCTTCAAAGAGTTTTGTTTTGCTTTTTTTGCCCGTTTTTTGTCACAAAGTGTGGGGAGTTGGCTGTGTTGTGCCCAGGATTGAGAGTATGTGAATGTTAACACCATTTGTTTTCAATGGCCTCATGTAAAAATTAACACTTCTGTTAGGAAAGGCAGGAGTAAGTTATTTCATTTGCAAGAATCCAGGTTAATATCTGATGGAGTCCATTAGCAAGTGTTTCCAGAAGAGGAGACAAATAATAGACTATTTTTCATCTTTGACATTTTACCTTGTATCCTACCTGAATTTGAGAGAAGAAGCTTTTATTCTATACATTTCAGAAATATATGTGAGGGATTTTAGTTTATTTGTGATAAAGAATATGAAAATCAATGTACCCATTAATAGCTAGATTTAATTAATGAAAAGTCATATCATTTTAAAAGTTAGCAAATGGCTTATTTTCCTAATTCTATATTCCAGGTTCACATGCTATGTGTTTTGTACCCATTGTTGATAGATTTCAGCCCATCTCATTTCAGCAAATCTAATGGTACTTTATTTCATTTTATTTTGGCTGTGCAAATTTCCTCTATATTCCTAAAATCCATTGCAGGCCTTTCCAGTGACTGAGATGGTATCTGTCAGTGATAGTGGAATTGATTGATTTCAAAAGCTTCTTGTTGCTATTATAGAACTTGGCAAAGAGAAAGCTCATGGCAGCAATAGATGTATCTGGGAACTTTTTATGAGACCAGTGGGAATCTTCTAAATATTTTTAGTGGTTCCTCCTCACCTCACTCCCTTTTGCATTTATGCCTGAACTGAATACTAACATAACTATGGTATATATATGCTACTCATCCTGAATGCACAAGAGTTGACTAATAATGAGAATTTTAATCTGACGTTACTAAGAGTTGAACTTCCTCTTGTATTAGATAAAAATCTTATTTATCACCAGCTAATAAATAGCAGATTATCAGCAAAATTTTCTTCATTCTCACTTCTTTTAAGTTTGTAGACTTCTCCGATTCATTAAAAAATTGTACCTATTGAATAAGAAATGTAGACTAAAATTTTGGGTATTAAGCTTAGTTATCTTTTTCTCTTTTTCTCTATTTTCATCCTTGCCCACCCTTTAAAGCTTAGAAATATTTTGTGGAAGCATTGTAGGGATATAAGAAACAGAATGTTGTAAAAATGTTTAGCAAGCATATATGAGTGCAAGGTAAAAGATTAAGAACACAAATAGAAATCGTAGTCTTAGTCTAAAATTTCAACTTTGCTAAAAATAAGAAGCTCATTCTATGTATCTTATCTTGATGATGATAAAAAAGTTCTTGAATTAAAAATCATCTTTACAGAAATCTGTCATACCTTTTCAACATTACGCTTTTCTATTCAGTCATTTTCACTGTTTAAGCATTTAGAACAGGAAGGAGATATTTTAGGTTGACATATATGTTGTTCATAAAACCAATAACCAAAGAATATGGAAGAAAGAGTTAGGCAGCAGTCTCTATTGCTGTCAGAAATCATCCTTTCATTCTGAAATTTCAGTAAAAGGAACCCTTGAGACTTAGCTAATATCGAAGTGAATAAAATGTATATCTGGACATCAACATTTGATTGAGAAAACTAATTGGCACAGAAAACAGATGGCAAAGTAGGATAAAAATAATGTCAGTAAAAGAAAATACATAAAGAAGATTATTCTGGTGAAGGCAGATAAGAAGGAAGAGGAAATCCTCAAATTTATTCACTCAGATTTTCTCTTCTAGGGATGTATTCAAAGCTTGCTCCTATTAATGGTCTATTTTCTATATATTTCTGAATCTAATGGATGAGATAGATATTCCTGACAGATGAACATGGCTCTCAGTTATTGGCCTCATCTTATTTCTGGGCAATTGAAAATCGGGTCATTGTATGTAGCTGAGAACATTGGGCCCTGCCATACTCCAGATGTAAAAGGTACTACAACCTCAAGTGGTGGCCCAGGATCACTAACTTTGCTCAATGGATTAAACAGATGCTTAGAACACATACAGAATTTTGTGTTGCTGACCAAACAGCTGAATAATATACTCAGAATAGTAGGAGGTTAATCAAGAGACCCCATGTTTTTCTTCTTACACATCTAATCCCCCATTCTCTTTTCCGTGCTTTCAGGTAGGTTGCATAACAAGTAGATCTTGCCGAATCTCTCAATATCTTCCTCCTGCTCCACTCCTTGGCCCCATGCACAGAGCTATTTTGAAATATCCCCAGAGTTCTCAGTAAAATGTTGCATGATTCGATAAAGACCACCTTTGTGAAACTGTTGATTTGAGTGGGTTTTCTGGGTGGTCTTGTAGATTGGATATGAATGTTAGCATATCTAAAATTCCCTTTGCTGGAACTAAGGGAAATATCTTCTGATCACAGGCAGCAATTTATTTAATTCAGTTTTTTAGTTGAAATCACAGGTGATTGTATTGCTACCCTGTGTTAAAACATAAAAATAAGTAGCTTAAAAAGAGAACTTTAGAAAATATTTCTTGTCAGTTCTTAAAAGAAATCTGAGGCACCCTCAGTTTTTTTTAAATAAAGCAGAGGATAGTTAACACTTTTACTCCGAAAGAGTAAGGGCAGTGGTTATATTACATGCCCTGGGGTGTTTGGGATGTAAGAATATTGCGGTATTCCAAGTGATATTCCTACAGATTCTTCACAACTACAGTGTACAACCTTTGCAAGCAACATTTTTATTTTTACCTTTTAAGCAGTTATATTTTGATGGGTCATCCCTTTTTATTTTAAGCAAGTGTTATTTATATATAATATTCAAAACTAGCTGAAAGTAATAAAAGTGGCAAGGGAACAATAGTGAAAAAGATACTTTTATAAAATAATGTTTTATATATTGTTATGCCCAAAATTATTTGGCTGCACTTCCCAGGAGCAAACTCTCATGAATTGGATTAAGAGATGCCCTTATTTGCCTTTATAACACAATGTATTTTTGTACATGCATGCCAACAAGAACAGTTCTTTCAAATATAACTATTTTAAAAGTTGTCAATGTCCTTTTTGAATGTTTTTTTTTTTAGATTTGTAGGGTCTACTGCCTTGTTGGAGCACTGAAATTTATCTGGCAAGACTATCGAAGAGATTTTGTTTTAATAAAATAGCTGTCCCTTCTCCAGATGTATGTATTTTTGATTCCGGGGGATGATATTCTAAAAGGGAGAGTCTAACATGCAATGCCATTTCAAAGCTCACTACATTTGCTTTTCATTATACTTCATGGTTAAGCAGCCTTCTGAATTTGATGAATTTTATTTGCTCAATTAACTATATCAGTAGCATATTGTAAGGAAGCCTGTAAAATGGTAAATGTATGCCATAGAGCAGATATAAGCAGCTTCCACCTTTCCTGAGTTGTTCCTCATTTGAATGGGCATCGTTTGCATTTTCAAATGTCCATTAACTGTTTTATTATTGGCTTCTTTATACTCATCACTTGCCTTTATGTTTTAGACAGCTGGTTTACCTTCTTTTCCCATTCTCAGTACCACAATAAAGACATATCTTGGCTTATTGCCCCCTTAAATATACTATACATCTAATACTTCTCTGTGTATCAGATTTTTCCCAGATCCCTGAAAAAAAAATGATGCCAATAGGGATTCTGGCAAGAGATATTCTGAAATAGACCTCAGTGTTTTAAGTGTTTCAAGACAAGTCTGGAGAATAGTTTTAACTCCATGATCACTATATCTTGTATTTTTTATTATTTATATTTCCTCATTAGATTTGGAAGACAATCTAATTCAGTCAATCAAACACTTTGCAAGCCATCAGTACAAAATATTTCTTCCCTATGGTTTAGTTCTTAGCTAGATGAAGAAAACTAAAAAAAACCAGTGGAAGTTTTTAAGGTCTAATGTGAAAAACTAACCCAATATGTTTTCAGGATGGATTTAAAAACAAAACAAAACAAAAAGAAGAAGAATGTAACACTTTACTTAATGCTTCTAGACATTGTAGACTAAGAGGGATCTGATACATTGTCATACCTGAAACAACTAGAAACTGGACAAGAGTGTGTAAAACAGTATTATTCAGCCTCTGGACAAAACGTAGCATATCTCTGTGATTTCTGAGAGAAGGATAATAAAAGGAGAATCCTATTGTTGTGTCAGCTGAATTTCTGGAGATAATCTCCAGATCACAGGGTAGAGATGGAGAAAATAAAATTCAGGAGTCATGCTGAGTTATAGAGACTGAAATCAAAGTTCAGGGTAGTATAGAGGTCTGAAATTTTTCAGACAATGTACTATAAAAGAAAAACTGTGGAGAGAGAGAGAGAAAAAATGAATGGTAGAGAGAAAGAATGAGAGAATGAGAATGGACACTGAAAACTTAGATGTTTCCCGCAGTGTTTCACAGAGGAAAAAACTGCATGTCTGAGAGGACACAAGCAAAGGCCAAGGAAAGAAGCATCAGAAGCCATATGATAAACAATTCCTACAACTCACACAAGTCTAAGAATACTTGGGATTTCCCCCAGTGAAAGTAGAGAAACCACGTAAGGCGTGAGGCGTTTGTTAGAGTTCAAAAAAGTTTATTTCTTTAGGAGTGGTATTAAATTAGTTCTAGACAATAAGCTTCTCTGTGCTTTCTTTAACATAGCTTATAATAAAGTTTCAAAAGTGACTTAATTGTATACTGTTACAAAGTCAAACAACCTTAAAATCCAACACACAACAATGTATAATTCAAAATGTCTAACATGCAGTAAAAAATTACCAGGCATGCAAAAAGTAGTGTAACAATGATTCATATCCCGAAGCAAAAAAGATCCATTAATATAAACACCTCAAGATGACAGAGATGATTAAATCAGTGGACAAGAATGTTAAACAGCTACTATAAATATGCTCTGAAATTCATGAAGGTAGAAGAAAGCATAAA
Source organism: Mustela nigripes (assembly GCF_022355385.1). Taxonomy (NCBI): domain Eukaryota; kingdom Metazoa; phylum Chordata; class Mammalia; order Carnivora; family Mustelidae; genus Mustela; species Mustela nigripes. Next base: position 40,576,366 of record NC_081562.1, on the reverse strand, counting down.
TATGATGAGAAGACAAAGGGCGATTATCAGAGATACTCAATGGAACTTCTAGAGACTAAAATGTATTATCTGAAATAGAATTCACTGGATGAGCTTAACAATGGATTAAATATTGTAGAAGTAGACTGGTGTACTTGAAAATATAGAGGCAGAAGCTAATTGAATGCAAAATGAATAACAGAGTTAAAAAGATTTAAAGAATAAACAGGCAGGCACATGGGTGGCTCCGTTGATCAAGTGGCTGTCTTGGGTTCAGGTCATGATCCCGGAGTCCCAGGATGGAGTCCCGCATCTGGCTCCCCACTCAGGGGGGAGTCTGCTTCTCCTTCTGACCCTCTCTCCTTTCATACTCTCTCACTCTCTCAAATAGATAATATCTTAAAAAAAAAAAAAAAGAAGAAACAGAGTATTAGTAACCTATGGAAGAAAACCAAATGGCCCAACACATGTGTAATGAGAGCCGCAGAAAGAGGGAAGTAGTCAAATACTTTTTAAAATAATTGTCAAAAATTTCTCCAATTTGACAAAGCTATAAAGAAGTTCAATGAACACAAAATAGAAGAAACATAGTAAAAAGGCGTGAAAGGGAAAAAAATTAACAGAAGCTGAATAAAATAGTCACAGTACATAGGAACAGAGATGAGAATTACAATGGACTTCTTAGAAGCCATGCATGCTGAAAACAGAGACATCTTTAAAATACTGAAAGAAAATACTGAAGGAAAATTTCTAACTTAGTTTAAAAATATTGAATTGATCCAAAGAAGGCAGTAAAGGGGAAAAACAATAAAGAACAAATAGAAGGGCGCCTGGGTGGCTCAGTGGGTTAAAGCCTCTGCTTTCGGCTCAGGTCATGATCTCAGGGTCCTGGGATCGAGTCCCGCGTCGGGATCTCTGCTCAGCAGAGAGCCTGCTTCCTCCTCTCTCTGCCTGCCTCTCTGCCTACTTGTGATCTTTTTCTGTCAAAGAAATAAATAAAATTTAAAAAAAATTAAAAAAAAAACAAATAGAAAAATAATGGCATATGGTAGACTTAAACCAATCATCTTCATAGTTACATGAATTTGAAATGGCTTAAATACTCCACTTGAGAGGCATAGATTATCAGACACAATAAAAGAACAGGGTAAAATATGCTGTCACTTTACATGTAAAGATACATGCATATTCAAAGTAAAAAGATGGAAAAGTTCTACCAAACAGTAATCAAAAGAATCATCATCCATTGTGAAAATAGACTTCAGAGTAAGAAATATTAACAAATAAAATAAAGACTTTTCATTAAGTATGTTAAAGGAGTCAATTCATCCAAGGGAAATAATAATCTTTAATGTACATAAGGCCAATAATAAAGCTTTAAAACACATAAAGCAAAAACTGACAATATTGTTAAAAGACAATATTAAGATAACAGATGGGTATAAAGAGCTATGAAGGGTCTGGGATTTTACTCTGTTTACAAGCCAATAAGCTAGCATGTTGCATCTTCATAAAAGATGCTGAAACACACTACCTGTTTGTAGTGCAGAGGACATTGCACTCCTCCCTTAGAGACCAGGGTCAATTTATTACTTACAGTAATAGCAATAGGAGAATATCCCATCTTCTTGTGCAAGTTCCTCAAGCCCCATTTCCTACAGGACAATGTGATAAGGACCAGAGGATGTCTGCACATGCCTTGAATTGGGTTATAGAAGAGAAACTTTGAACCTAAGAAGCACAAATCTTTTATAATTAGTTGTGAGCAACTGACATTTTTAGCTTGTGGGAGGCATTATCTTTTTTTGTAACAGGCAGTAAATAAGACTACTCTTTACTTCAGAGGGAAATGCCCACCATTTTTATCTTTCAAGCCTATTTTTTTCTATCTTCCATGCCTGTTTGCTTGAAAACAAGAAAAATTCTTGAAAACATATTTCAGCATAAAAGTGAAGTCAGTTATGGTGTCTGGTGCCAAGACTAAAAACGTGAGAAATATATGGATCATTTTCTCTTAAGAACCTTATATAAACTGGGAGAAAATGTTTTTAAAGTGTCTATCTAAGCAAACATGTGTTTCCAAAATATGTAAAGAGCTATTGAAACTCAATAGTAAGATTTAAAAAAAAAGAGCAAACATTTTAAACAGACATTTCAAAGATGATATATGGATTGCATGCAAATAAACATGAAAATACACTCAATGGAAATAAATTATTAGAAAAAACTTAAATTAAAACTGCACTAATATACCATTATACCTCACTAGAATTGCTAAAATTAAAGTTCTGCAATATGAAGTATTGATGAGCACATGGAGCAACTAAAATTTGTTTATAAATTTTAATTTGTTTAAAATTTTATAAATAAAATTTGTTTATAAATTTTAATTTGTTTAAAATTTTATAAATAAAATTTGTGCTTATTGCTAGTGGTAGGTCAAAATGATATGTTTGAAAGATGGTTAACAGTTTCTCTATACAATTGAATACTTTACTTATCAAATATGCCATCAATTTCTTCCCAGTTATTTATCCATGCAAACATATGATAAATATCACCACAAAACTATTCAAATATTAGTAGACCTTTATTCACAATATCCTCCGACTGGTGAATGCATAAACAAGTTGTGCTATATCCACACAGTAGAACACATCTCAGCCATACAAAAAGAAGACTCCTTGATCCACATAACATGGATAAATCTCAAAAGCATCATGTGAAGTGAAAAAGACCAGACACTAAAATACTGCATAATTTCAATTAAAAGGAATCCTAGAAAAAATAAAACTAATGTCAGAAAATACTTCTTTGGTTGCCTGGGTTGGCAGGGAGAGAACTTTTTAGGATGAAGGAAATTTTCCATCTTACTGTAGTTCTGGTTACATTGAATTATTTCTTTAGAATTGCTGGATTTTACGTGTAATTTTTATTTCACGGAAATGTGACTCTCTGTATTTTAGCAAACCTCCGAGTTGAGAGGCCAATTATATTTTATATTTTGTCCATTTATAAGCATGTTCTTAGTGTTGCTTGGTAGTTGGTTATTTTTTCTTTCTCTCTTTCTTATAAATAAATAATAGCAAATTGCCCATTTCATGAAGTGTTATTATTTATTTTTAAATTCACTGATGTTATAATTCAGCTAGGTTGTAATTTTCTTATTGCCTGAAACTCAGCTTGGCTTTAAAGATTTATTTATTTATTTATTTATTTGACAGACAGAGATCACAAGTAGGCAGAGAGGCAGGCAGAGAGAGAGAGGGAGAAGCAGGCTCCTTATTGAGCAGAGAGCCCCATGCGGGGCTCAATTTCAGGACCCTGGGATCATGACCTGAGCCGAAGGCAGAGGCTTTAACCCACTGAGCCACCTAAGCATCCCTCAGCTTGGCTTTCTTTAGATGGTAGTATATTTCAGGGAAAAAACAAATCATCTATCTTTTTTAAAGTTTTCAGTCTTTTACCCTGAGCTCAGTTCTGTTAACCTTTATGATCAGGGCCAAATTTCTCACTTAATGCTTCTTTAACTTACCTTGATAATTTTTAAGGTTATTATATGTTTTATAACGTTAATAGCCAACATTTACTGAGCACTTACTATGTGCTCAGATCGTGTACTAATGACTTCATATATTTAATTCTTTTAATTCTCAGCAACATTGTAAAAGGAATGAAATTATTTTTCCCATTTTATAGATGGTAAAACTGATGTATACTAACTTCCAAATTCATACACTAGTAAGTGGGGAAATAGAGATTTGACTCTAGGCAGTACAATTTTTTTTTTATAAATTTTTTTTTAAATTTTATTTATTTATTTGACAGAGAGAGATGACAAGCAGGCAGAGAGGCAGGCAGAGAGAGAGGAGGAAGCAGGCTCCTTGCTGAGCAGAGAGCCCGATGTGGGGCTCGATCCCAGGACCCTGAGATCACGACCTGAGCCGAAGGCAGCGGCTTAACCCACTGAGCCACCCAGGCGCCCCTAGGCAGTACAATTTTAATCTGTTTCCTGAACTGTCAATTTACAAATCATCTAAAATATAGACCTTAAATTTTAGTGTATAGGAGAATCAGTTTACTTAAATTCTATTCTCAGATTTTTCCCTTGCCCTTATGATCCTTACGTGGTGGGTTTAGGATGAATCCAGTAATCTGTATGTTTAGCAAGCACTGTAGGAGATGGTTTGTTGAACCTGGTTTGATAAACCCCATTTTCTGGGGTATCTGGGTGGCTCAGTAGGTTAAGCATTGGACACTTGGTTTGGGCTCAGGTCATGATCTCAGGGTTGTGAGATCAAGCCCTACTGTGCTCAGTGTGGAGTCTGCTTCTTCTTTCCTCCCTCTTCCCCTCTCCTGCTCCTCCCCTTTATCACATGCTCACGTCCTCTCTTTCTCTCTCTCTCAAATACATAAATCAACTAATTAATAAAAACCATTTTCTGTGACTTTAAGCTAACTGTTGAACTCTTCCAGGCCTTTGTCATCACCTACTCAAAGGTCATGTTTTTTAGGAGGGAATGGGATGACAGTTCTTGGCATACCAAAAATTCTCTAGAACAAATTAGTTTTTATTGCTCTTGGTGATAGATGTTATTTCGTAGAATTGGTCAACAGTGACAATTGTTTTCAAGCCTATATTTCAGTGAAATGATATTATCCAATAAGCAAAAGGTGTTTCAAAGTGAAAAGACATCTTACTGACTGTAAGCACTGTTCTTATTGTTTTTGCTTTTTTCAATTTGATTATATACAGTGTGTTCTGCTCTGGCATATGTTTCTAAAATACCAATTAGCTCACCTGCAATTGGTAAATAGAATCATGTTAGTGTAATGTAGAAGTTGCAAAGCTTTATATGTGATTTATGCCCCCAAGTTTTCAGAAAAGTCAGAATTGAATTATAACCTTGAGTGGAAAAAGAAGGCCCCCAGCTTTGATCTAAATAGTCAGTGGGGGCCCTCTTGGTTTTAAGAAAATTTTTTTAAAAAGCCAAGTACCAATATCAGGGGCTCCATGACCAAAGGAACATACCCCTTGTCTTAATGTGGCTCTTAAATATTTGCAGTTGCATTGCCCCCCACCCTGTGCCCATTTCAGTGGCAAGCCTGTTGGCTCAGAGTTTGCCTTCCAGCTGGATTTTTCCTGCCAATTCTTTTTTTTTTGTAAGATTTTATTTATTTATTTGATAGACAGAAATCACAAATAGGCAGAGAGGCAGGCAGAGAGAGCGGGGGAAGCAGACTCCCCACTGAGCAGAGAGCCCGATGAGGGGCTAGATCCCAAGACCCTGCGATCATGACCTGAGCCGAAGGCAGAGGCTTTAACCCACTGAGCCACTCAGGTGCCCCTTTTCCTGTCAATTCTAATTAACATATTGCCAGTCATTCCCCCTCAATTGTGGAGCATTGTTGTTTGCTTTGTTTTTTGTTTGTTTGCTTGTATGCTTTTAGGCTCTGGGGTGACCTTCTTGCTTGGGTGGTCCAGATCATCTTCCAAGGTACAAATATTATGTTTGCTAGTGATCTGTTCCCAAAGTTGCATGTTTTTGGTGGTCTTCCCAGAAGTTATTTTCCCCCCAAGTTCTATTATTTTGGGTATGCCATTTTGTTTGCTATGTGGGGATTGCAGGATGCATGTGTCTTCTCAAATACTTTAAATCCCATTTTAGGAACATGAGTATATCCTGCTTTGCAATATCTTTCAGTCTCTGGAAGGGATGGTGTATTAATGGCTTGTTAATTACAAAGTAACTTACTTCCTCAGAGTGATCATGTCTTTCTTGCCTCTGGTGTTGTGTTTGTTTCTTACAATACAATTGAGTAAATCCCACTTGAGTTACTTTCTTTTTTACAGTTGGCAAGATTTCTAATTTGTATTTGAGTTTCTTCCATGTTTATATCAAAAGAAGATACAAATTCAACATTAATTATTAGCTTTTATCTGTAAATTACTGCTTCTTACCTAAAACTACAAAATAATTTATAGAGTTGGAAGTAGTAGAAAAATAATTTCTTACTATAAAGAGATTATTTTCTACAATAATAGTTATGATTCTTATAATTGCTATTATTTATTGAATGTCCATTAAATGTCCACTCATTTTTCTAGGAACGTCACTTGTAATATTACTAATTCTTAAAATATTTCATGACTATAACATAGATTTTCTAAATAAAGAAAAAAAAAGGAGTACATCTGTGTCTTAGAATCTTCAACAAAAACTCAAGGGATATGAAATAAATTCCTGTTATTAGGTAATACTATTGAAATTTCAACACCATCACATAAATATATTTACTAAATGATGGAGGAATTTATTGGTATACCCACTGTCTAAGTGCAGCTACTTTAAAGACATTATTGCACACATCTCAGATATTTCTTAAAAACTTACCCCTTGCTTTTGTTATGGATTTAGACATGTTTTTACCAGAAATAGAACATAATCAAAATATAATAAAATAATTTTATGGGTAGAAGCAGCATTGTTCATAGTCACTGAGTATATATTTGGATATTTAGTACATTACGATTTCAGTTTGGACCTAAAGAGCTTGAATAACAGTGTTATTTTAAATTGTTTCTAAGGTGGTTTCTTAAGTTACTCTAAAGAGTACAGGCTCTTGCACTTTTTAACCGCATGACTTTGGTCAAATTACTTATACGAATCTGAGTCTTATCCTTTTTCTGTAGTGGAGAGAATAAGTGTGCCTATTCTTGCGTGGTCCCACTGGTGAAATGTGAAGTAACTGCTACATAAAACATTCCACATACATGTTAGCTGTGAATATGAATATCATTATTGTTATTAAATTTAGAACAATAATTGCTATGTATCTAGTGTCTTGCCATCCACATTTACTGTATTTTCATAACCTAGGCAGGTATAGTCTACTGAGTGATTTAACACATTTAGCTAGTTGCACTGTGGCATGAATTTAACCTGATTTCATGGGATAAAAACAGAATGAGCACAGTGGTTCATGGCTGTCAGTAGTGAAAAATAGCTGGAAATCAGACAAACAGCTTCATTGCTGAGATTGTTTCCGGGCTAAAAGTTCTTCCAACAGCTGTTTGTTTTGGCCATTAATCCTGTCCATTCTCTCTTTTTTTTTTTTTTAAACTGGGGGAAATACAGTTTTCTTTAAAAAGAGAATGTAGACTGGTTATTTCTGAAGTCAGGAAGAACTCCTGTCCTTCCACTATTGTGGTCTTTTGGCTGCCTTGACAGTTGGACTGAAGATTTTTCCTTTTGTTTCTCTCCTCTTTTTTATTCTCAGCTCTCAGATTCAGACTGCTGTAGTGGGAGGAAAAAATATAACTAGGAGCTCTTTAATCCTAGAGAAGGAGCTTTGTAACAGTTACCTTCAAGAAAAGTTTATTCCCCAAAGGAGTATTTAATATTACATAGGCACTAACTCACTGAACAGAGAGAGAGCGAGGCTAAGAGGGAGAGAGAGAATGATGAAAATATAAGCCATTTGAGCCAGCAAGAAAGAAAGATACTTAACTAAAGATGAAGGGAAGTTTTGCCTCTTCCTGGAAGTTATATTATTAGGGTTTTTTTTTTTTTTTTCTTTTTGAATCATGATGACCGCTAGTTTTGTTTAAAGTATTTGTTCTGGAAATACTAAAGTTGGAGTCTACCAGACTGAGGTTAGAAGCATTTTCTTTGGCAGCAAGAAGATACTTTTATAGAAGCCATGCCTGTACTTGGGGTTGCCTCAAAACTGAGACAGCCAGCTGTTGGGTCAAAGCCTGTTCATACTGCTCTTCTGATACCAAATCTTGGTGCTACTGGGTCACAGCCCTATTCTTCAGGACCTTTGGAACTTACTGAAACAGAGAGCTCAATGCTTTCTTGTCAGCTCACATTAAAATCAACCTGTGAATTTGGAGAGAAGAAACTCCTCCAAGAAAAAGCTAAAGAGACAGAAGACAGTAAGGTTAGTAGCCGAAGGTAACTTGCAGACCTACAGAGCTAAAATGCAGATTTCCTTGTAGGTGGAATGTAAATCATGTTGTGAAATGGGGAGTGGTAGAGGAACACCGGTATAAAAAAGTAAGTAGTTTGTGCAGCTGAAAAGCTAAATATTTAGCTTATGTAAAAGTGTATTGATAATTTATGGTTATAGCAAAAGTCATTGACAAATTGCTCTGAAAATGCATGTTTGTTATCAGTACTATTTATTGATGAATTGCCTTGTTAGTCTTAGACAGCCCTTTGTTACTAATAGCCATAACAGTCACAAATATGAGAAAAAGGGACCTATTATTCATGTATATTAGAATGTAAAAGAAGGAGATTTATCTGTTAAAATCCATACAGATGCTGTCACATTTTCTAAATGCCATTTGTATTTTAAACATTTTCTGTTTGAATATATGTCTCTTAGACTTCTTAATTCATTGCTCTGTGAACAAAAATGAAATATTATTTTCCTTGATATTGCACATTTGTCTGGATTTTCACTTGTAAATTGAAACCCTACTGTTTTACTTATTACTGACATCTTTTTCAGTCATTTAATTTACGATATTTTCTGAGCAGTGGTTCGTAGCTCTTGGTTTCTAAGCCATACTGCAGTTGTTTTCTCCAGATGCACACTTGCATGGCCTTTCAGTTGCTGAACTTCAGGGAGCTCCATTTGTATCCTGATAAACATCACCTTTTAATGCAGCACTAAGTATGACGTCAGGCTTTCCAAAGTTGCTGTTCTCACTTCTGGTTAAGGGACTGCTTTGATTTTACTTTCCCACCCAAATGCAATTTTAAAATAATTTAAGAAAAAACTTTGTATTGAAATCCCATCTACAAGTTAAAAAGAGAGCCACCCCTTTGGTCTGAAATCTCCATTCGTGCAGCTCCACCTGTTCAAGTCCTCTAAGGAACAGCCAAATGCAAATTTTTCCCTAAAGTCTTTGCTAGCTGCCTCTTACTCTTCTTTCCTCTCTTGTGATTCTCTGGTTGTAGTAATAGTTAAAGCACACTTATTTACATTGTATTTTAATTATCTGGATGATTTATTTCTATTCTCCCTGAATTGAAAATATGCAGATGGCAGGGTCTTATTTATACTGTGACACAGCTTCCGCTGCCCCGTGCCTTATGCCTCAGAATTAAACAGTAGTTGAATGGATTAATAGATGAATGAATGAATCAATCAATCATCAATCATCAATCAATGAAGAATTATTCTGACAAAGATTTAGTTAAGTTCATTAGACTTTTTGGATCATTTACTCTTAAAACAGAAGGTGTGGAGTGAATGATTTTTAAAGTACTTGTAGCTCTAAAGTTATATTATTCCTTTTGTATTTTGAGAAAACTTTAGACAATCACACAAGAAAAATCAGTTAAAAGATAATTACTTGGGGGTGCCTGGGTGGCTCCGTGGGTTAGGTCACTGCCTTTGGCTAAAGTCATGATCTCAGGGTCCTGGGACCAAGCCCCACATGGCACTGGGCTCTTTGCTCAGCAGGGAGCCTGCTTCCCCCCTCTCTCTTTGCCTGCCGTTCTGCCTACTTGTGATCTCTTTCTCTGTCAAATAACTAAATAGAATATTTTAAAAAGTTAATTATAGGCTTATAGTTCTCAGTCTAATGTAAGTAATTCAGGGTAAACGAAAGGAAGGATAAATTATTAACAAAAGACTAAAAGTATTTAACTTTATGCAAAAAATTAAAAGCAAATGCCACAAAGTTCTGTTTTAATGTTCCATGTACCCACTACAACTTGTTGGGATTAGATCGAAAGAATAGGTAGACCCTTTTTCTCTGCTGACCATGCCTCTGATCTGCAGGTTTAGTCAAACTTCCATTTTGCTAAACGGCCTTGGACCAAGACTTTTGCATCATAAATACTGTTTGCAATAGAATTTTGGTTCATCTCTTTGGTTAACAAACATATCAATCACACATCTGATATTCCAATAAGACTCTGTGGTAAGCAATGTTGTAGTTAGGGGATGTTTTTAACATGCCACTTGGCAGATTAAAAAACTTTTTCAAACAAATTTAAAGAATGCCTTGTCAGCATTTCAGAATATTTTTAAATGTCAAAAAAGTATATTTAAAGATTTTTATAAACTCTGAAAAAATAAAACTTAAGAAAATAGCAGACATGACCAACAAAGTTGCATTAGAGATAATCAGATTTTACTGCAAATAGTAGGAAACTCAACAATAAGATAAACAGCACAGGCGTTTATTTCTTTTTCTTTTTTAAAAACTTAAATTCAGTTAATTAGCATATACTGTATAATTAGTTTCAGGTAAAGTTTAGTGATTCCATTCATTGCATATAACACCCAGTGTTCACTACATCAAGTGCCCTTCTTAGTGCCCATCACCTAGTTACCCATCTATCACACACCTCCCCTCCAGCAACCCTCAGTTTTTTCCCTAGTTAAGAGTCTCTTATGGTTTGTCTCCCTCTCTGATTTTGTCTTAATTTCTTTTTCCCCTCCCTTCCCCTATGATCCTCTGTCTTGTTTTTTTAAATTCCACATATGAGAAAAATCATATATGATAATTGTCTTTCTCTGATTGACTTATTTCACTTAGCCTATATTCTGATGTAAAGGATATCTGAAAGTAAGCAGTCCATAGCTGGTAGGGTGGCTTCTTGAAATTGTCAGGGAACCTGTCTTTCTTTTGCCCATCAGTTTGTGGCATCTGTCTCTCAGTCTTGAGTGGATAATTGAGTTTTGCTCCTTTAGAAAGACACACTCTGCTTCATTAAAGGTTCTTCCACATCCAGTTGGCCTGTTTACAATTCCAAGGCCTATGTAACCATTCCAGTCTTTAATTGTTGTCGCCTTTTCTTCTATTGTAGTTCTATCTATATTTCTCTAGCTGTTTCTTGTTCTGAAATCTTACTTTCTTTGACTTTTCTAATGTGTCTCTTCATATGATTGGTTTTTCCATTCTTCCTGGGTATTCATCCAAATAATGAAGAGTCACTTTGCTTTGGAAACTGAGAATCAAGAGATTAAAGTTAAGAAAGGGGCTTCTTTTTTGTCACAGCTCAGCAAATCACATGCAATTAAGCATTCCCCAGCCTCGTTCTAGCTCGGTCCGCCACCTCACTATTCTTCCTCCTTTTTACTGTCATTTCTCTCTCTTTACTGTCAGTTTCAGGCCCACTCATTTTTTCCCTCTTTGATTACCCATGCAAACTGAAGATTCTTTACATTATTATAGAAAATAATTTTGAGTACCTACTTTGTTCTTTATAGGATATTTCTTTTTTTTTCTCATGACATTTCAAAGAGGGCTTTATTATCCACATTTACAGAGAAATAAACTCAGATAGAGGGAGACATTCATAAGATGATCAGATGGTTAACCAGTACCAAAATCCAGAATTTGAATCTAGGTTTGCTCCTACAAAGCTTTTGTTTGTTTGTTTTTGTTTATTACATTATACTTTCTCTTCAAGATGTAATTGCAGTATTTTTTTGTAGCTATATCTTATCCCCCAAATCTCACCAACTCCTGAGTCAGTTCAGAAGTTAAAGAAAAGAATAAACAATTTGTTGTGGAGGTTAAAAGGAAGAGAAGTTTAAATCCAGTTAGGGAGGTCTGAAGGAAATTCTTGAAAGAGTAAAGGCCTCCTTGACCATGTTAGTATGGACATTTGTTTCATTTTCTTACTCTACCAGTTGCAAGGAAAATTAAGGTAGAGATCTGTTCTTAATATTACATTCATAGTGTGTTAGCACTGCTGTTTTAAAAACAGAAGATACTTAAACCTTAAGTTGAGTATTTTTTTTAAAAAGTATGAATAGCAATATAGAGAATCAAATATGTTGTATGAATAGTATTGCTATTGAGGGCAATATTTTTGTCGATTTTAGGGATGAGAGAAATCCTTTTTGAATGGAGCCTTCAGGAGAGACTTCACCAAGTAGTTGGTATTCAATGGGCAGATAGGACTCAAGTATAGAAAGGACAAAAGTGTTTGTTGAATGAATGATTGGCAGAGAATGCCCAGTGAGTAAATCACCATAATTTGAGGATAATGTTTATGGAAAGGAGCAGGTTTAGGTCAGGTTATGCGTGGAAGCAAACTTCATTAGATAGACATTGGAGAAGGCTCTTAATGTAAGAATGAGACAAAATTACACAATAATGTTATTTAGGAGAAATCAGAGCAGAAAAGGGGTACTAATGTTTATAGAGGCTTGTTATATGCCTGATAGTGGGCTGGACAATTTATGGAGTGTCCCATCATTCCTCACAATAGCCCTATGTTATAGGTACTGTTATTACCCTCATTTCATAGATAAAGAAACTGAGACAGAGAGTGGTTATATTACTTACCAATATTTCAGTGCTAAAGTGTAGTAGAATAGAGATTCAGTCCAAGGCTGTGTGCCTCTAGAAGACATTACTCTTCTCTAATAACACTGCAGTGAAGACTTTGCTGTGTCAGTGGGAGAGAACTATTCATTGACTTGATTCCTATATATACTAGTAAGGTTTGTTTTAAATATTTGATTAGCACTGCTAGTGAATCGCAAATAAATCATGGTGTGCTCAAGTGCCTAGAATTTTCAGAAGACAATTAAGTTGACACATGGTCTCTACTGAATTTTTCAAATAACAGAAATAAATAAAAGAAACCCCATGATAGAATAATAGCAGCAGATGTCAATAAAGTAGATGACTGACTCTGGCCTCCAGCTGTTTCCTTCTTGGAGAAGATGCCTGATTGCTGAGGACTGTCGACACTCCTGTTGGCTCGCTCACATGGTAGCACTTCCAAAGCTTGCCAGACCTACAGCTGCACAGGTCAACCCTTGGGTCTCTCTAGATGTTCCGCCTTCCTTGCCTGTTTCTGCTGTGTTTGCACATTTACTTATTTGTACTTAAAGAACCATGGTATTTCTTTTTCTGGTTATGGCTCATATTCTATGTTTCACGGTTAAACTGTTAATGGTTGTTTTAATTGTTTTTGCCTTTGTGGTAGCAGTGGTATAAACAATGTTGTAATGATCCTTGAGTTTTAACATTTTCTCTACTGACAGAATGCTAAGCTTTTGAATATCATACATTTATTTCTCTTGAGTAACTGTTTGTAGAGCTGTAGCAATTTAATACTGTTTGTTATTTTAGTTTGTGCTTTACAAAGTCCTTAAAGAATTATATCTCATGTTTTCAACTATGAAATTACCAAATATTCTTGGGTAAATTAAAAGTGATTAAATAGGGCGCCTGGGTGGCTCAGTGGGTTAAGCCGCTGCCTTCGGCTCAGGTCATGATCTCAGGGTCCTGGGATCGAGTCCCGCATCGGGCTCTCTGCTCAGCAGGGAGCCTGCTTCCTCCTCTCTCTCTCTCTCTCTGCCTGCCTCTCTGCCCTACTTGTAATCTCTCTGTCAAATAAATAAATAAAAAATCTTTAAAAAAAAACAAAGTGATTAAATATTATTGAAAATCTCATACAACTTTTTTATTGTTTTTCTTCAACAGTCAATATTGTATGTATATTTGATGCCCATTTGCCCAACATGTTCTTCTGAGTTTCTTAAACTTTTCTACTAGACATGTTTCTTTTCTTTGATATAAAGGAAGGCAATAAATATATGTAGATATATAAAACAAATAGATATGTCACTAATATTTTTTTTAAAGATTTTATTTATTTATCAGAGAGAGAGAGGGGGAGAGAGCGAGCACAGGCAGACAGAATGGCAGGTAGAGGCAGAGGGAGAAGCAGGCTCCCTGCTGAGCAAGGAGCCCTACATGGGACCCGATCCCAGGACACTGGGATCATGACCTGAGCCGAAGGCAGCTGCTTAACCAACTGAGCCACCCAGGTGTCCCGATATGTCACTAATTTGTAAGCACAATTGCTTCATGGTTGTATGCTGTGACAATTCCAAAAATTATCTTCAATCTTGAACTTAATGCATTAGATGGCATAGTTAAAAGAACATCACATTAGAGCCCGGAGATTTGACTTAAACTTCTGCTAGAACCTGAAAAGTTAAGTCACTTAAATTCTCCAAACTTCAATGTCTTTATCCTTGGAAATGAAGTTAATAGCTCTTGATAAAGGTTTGCTGAAGGTAACATTTTTTATCCACTCCCTTTCTTCTTCTTCCCAATTTTGTCCTAGCAGTTACCTCTTCTATCTCATTTTTTCAATCTCCTCCTCTCCTCCAGTGGATCCTTTGGACCAGGAATTTTCAAACTTGGCACATTGTGGACCTAATAATTCTTTGTTGTCTGGGTCAGTCTTACTATTACAGATTATTTAGCAGCATCCATGCTATTAGTGATTACATGCCAGTAGCATTCTTCAGATGTGACAAACAAAAATGTCTCTAGACACTGTAAAACATATCCAGAGAGAGGGCAAAATCAAACCCAGCTGAGAAGCAGTGCTTTAGATTCAGCTTCCAAAATTGCTCAAGTTGTTGCTTTTTTTTTTTGCCATTTTTTTATTGAAGTAAAATTGACCCATGTTACCTTAGTTTCAAGTGTGTAACATAGTGGTTCAACAACCCTGCTGTTTATGCTGTGCTCACCACAAGTTTGCTATCATCCAACACTACACAATGCTATTACAGTATCATTAAATATATCTCCTATGCTGTATATTTCATCCCCATGACTTGTTCATTCCATAACTGGAAGACTGTACCTCTTACTCCCTTTTACCCATTTTCCCCATCTTTCCACTTCCCTTTTCTCTAGCAATCATCAGTTTGTTCTCTGTATTTATGAATCTGTTTCTGCTTTTTATTTTCTCTTTTGTTTTTTTGCCTAGATAAGTGAAAGCATATGATATTTGTCTTTCTCCAGCTGACTTATTTCACTTAGCATAATACCTTCTGGGTCCACCCATGTTTTGCAAATGGTAAGAGTCCATTCTTTCTTATGGCTGAGTAATATTCCATTGTATATATATACTACATCTTCTTTTATCCATTTTTCTGTCAATGGGCACTTGGGTTGTTTCCATTTCTACACTATTGGAAATTATGCTGCAATAAACATAGGGGTCCATCTATCTTTTCAAATTGGTGTTTTCATATTCTTTGGGTAATACCCAGTAGTAGAATTACTGGATCATATGGTTTATTTTAATTTTCTTTTTAGGAATTCTGTACTGTTTTCCACACTGGTTGTACCAGTTTACGTTCCAATCAACAGTATAAGGGTTCCTTTTCCTCCACATCCTTATCAACACTTGTTATTTCTTGTCTTTTTTGATAATAGCCATTCTGACTAGTTTGAGGCAATATCTCATTGCTTTTGGATTGCATTTTCCTTATAATTAGGGAGGCCGAGCATCTGTTCATGTGTCTGTTGGTCATCTGTGTGTCTATTCAGGTCTTCTGCCCGTATCTTTGTTTTTTTTGGTGTTGAGCTGTATAAGTTCTTTATATATTTTGGATATTAAACCCTTATTAGATACGGTGTTTGCATATATCATTTGCCATTCTGTAGGTTGCCTTTTGTTTCAAAAGTTTCCTTTCTTGTAGGTTTCCTTTACTGTGAAAACATTTTTAATTTTGGTGTAGACCCAGTAGTTTTATTTTGCTTTTGTTCCACTTGCCTGTGGAGATGTAGTTAGATACATGTTGCTAAGGTTGGTGTTAAAGAGGTTACTTGCTGTGTTTTCTTCTAGGAGTTTTATGGTTTCATCCCTAATATTTTTTAATATTATCATTATTTCCTTCAATTTGTTTCAGATGATCATCCATCAATAATTTGCATATATATTTCTTGAAAGGTTATTATGTGTTCAGTGCCACTATTCCAGGCTTTGTGTTTGCTTTACTTTTTCTGATTTCTGACTCCTATAATGTTTTCCTAGTGGTTACAAATAGCTTTTGAAAAGACATCTTTTTTTGATTAACATTTTAATTAATTACTTAATTAATTTTTAGTCACATTTTAGCTCTTGTTTTCATCCTGTTTGCAGCACTTCACATCTGCTGACCACAATTCTCTTTCTGGAATGCTCCAATATTTAATGGCCCAGTAATCTTGGTGAGTCAATTAGTACTTAAGCCTTAGTTTCTTCATTTACAAAATGTGGCCAATATAAACTACCTCATAAAATTAGTGTGAAGAATAAAGGAGATATTGCATATAAACTATATTCCAACAGAGCATCCAGTATGTACTTGTTAGTCAACTTACCTATTATATAATATTATAAAAATATCTGAGAATTTACCACAAAAGCTAGTGATAGTAAGAGCTGATTGTACAACCAAGAAGGCAGTGATTAATTCTCTCTGCACAGGGAAAATAACAGTCCTGACATTTGTTTACTGGTGGCTTTGTTTAGCCAGATATATTTTGGGGAGAAAACCCACATTTTAAGTAGACAGGTATTTACAAAGATGTGTACTATTGTGCTGTGTTTGGAACAGTATACATTAATTACTCAGTAATCCTAGAATGTAGGATGCAAGTTAAAGAGATGAAGTTGAGTCGAAGCATTGGGAAGATGGCTGTTAGATGTCCAGTAAGTTGTTTGAACTTATTTTGGTGGGAAGGGGGAGATGCCAACATGACACGAATAAATCTATATTTTAGAAAGGTGATGATGAAATGAAACATGGATAGAATAAGTGAAGGGAGAGAAGCTAAAAAATACAGAAGTGAAGAAAAGTGTGATAAAGCAAAATTTTTACTAAAAGACCCAGCTATAGAGCAATGGAAGAGGGACAAGTCTAGTAAAAGAAGCATTGGATGTTTGGGTACATTTATTATTTACTAGTAATCCACAGAATTTTAGGTCTTGATGGTTACATTTTTCTTCACGCAAAACTTATAGTTTGGTTGGAAATGATAATTTGTGAACTTAGTAGCAAGTATCAATTAAAACTAATGATAATTACTAATACTTTTTGAGCACTAGTCACATTCTATAGCCTATATCCAATTTATTTATTATTATAATTAAACATATATAGGAGTTGAACTCAGATTGGTGCTAAAGTAGAGCAGGAATTTCAACCTCAGTGTGTTTGACTCCTATGTCAGTCTCCCTCTCCATCTCTCTCACAACAATTTAAAAACCATAGTCAAAATCAATGTTATTCACTTATCTGTGTGGACACTTAGTCACATAATGGGGGGGAACTATGGATTCTTGCAGGAATCATGAATTAATCTTTGACAAGATTCACTTTTAATGTTTCCTCTCTCCCAGCCCCCACTGCTGCTCCATTTTGGCTTTTAAAAAGTACTTTTCTTTGAATTTCTAGTCTCTAGGACCAATAGAGAAATTCAATATCTGTGGGAGAGTTCATTAATTGGATACATGGCAGGATTTCCCCACTCTTCCCAGTAAATGAAATGATTTGTTAAAAAGTGTTGCAATTCTGTCTGCAGATAAAGTCACCAGATGAGACAGCATCGGTAAAAATTTAGCATTTTCCTGATAAAATAATTGATGCAGTCTCCATGAAAGAAAAGAAAAGAAAACAAACAAAACGACAGAGTATTACTTTAAAAATTTTTTTAAAATTTTATTTCTTTATTTGACAGAGAGAGAGATCATAAGTAGGCAGAGAGGCAGGCGGTGGGGGGGGGGGCAGGCTCCCTGCTGAGCAGAGAGCCTGTTGTGGGGCTTGATCCCAGAATCCTGGGATCATGACCTGAGCCAAAGGCAGAAGCTTTAACCCACTCAGCCACCCAGGTGCCCCCAGACCATCACTTTTTGTTTTATTTCAGTATCATAAAGGACTCTCATAAAACTGAAAACCTGAGGTGGACAGGTTACAGTTTTCCATCAGGAAATTTGTAAAATTTTATGAGCCATCAACATGGCATTGTGTTCAAGTAATGCTAACTTCTGTAACAGATGAACTCAAGGTCTCAGTGGCTTAACATTGTAGGAATTTACTTTTCATTTATATTTACCTGTTCCATACAGTGAGGCTTGATGAACTATGGTCTATAGACCAAATCTGGGCTGGCACCTGGTTTTATTAAGTGAAGTTTTATTGCAACACTGTCATACCATTGGTGTGTGTGTGGCCTGTGGTTGGTTTTGTGCTGTAATAGCAGAGTTGAGTAACTATAATAGAGTCTCGCCTGTAAAGACTAAAATATTTACTATCTGACCCTTTATAGAAAAAGTTTGCTGACACATGCATATGGTAACTCAACCAGATTCCTTCCAGTTTGAGGTTCCATCATCCCACCTCCAACTAGCCATCAGTGAAAGAGAAAAAAATGGAAGATTGCATAAGAGACTGAGAAATTTCACATATCACTTCCATTCACTTCCATTCTGACCAACTCAGAGTAATGAAACCTATTGTGAGACAGGCTAGGAATTAGTCTACTTGTGTGTCTCAAAATTAAAGGAAATGGTTTATTAGCCAGAGACTGCCTAATTTGTCAAATTTTCAAGATTAAGCAAAAATTTACCATATTGGGGCGCCTGGGTGGCTCAGTGGGTTAAAGCCTCTGCCTTCAGTTCAGGTCATGATCCCAGGCTCCTGGGATCAAGCCCCGCTTCGGGCTCTCTGCTCAGCGGAGAGCCTGCTTCCTCCTCTCTCTCTGCCTGCTTCTCTGCCTACTTGTGATCTCTGTCTGTCAAATAAATAAATAAAATATTTTTAAAAAAAGAATTTACCATATTAAAAATATTCTTGGGTAATCCAAAGTATCTTTCAGGTTGTCAAGTTGTCCTGAAATATAAGGGTGTGTCTTTAAACACAACACATGAATACGTGAAGGGCCATAATTGCACTCAAGTCACTAAGTGTATAGAGAGAAAATCTTGCAGTTAGCTTAGCTTTTTAAAAAAATAGACTGGGTACATTTATACACAAGTATTAAAAAATTCACTGTGGTCTCATGACTCCTCTGGTTTGTCCCCACCTTGCAGTTTTGATAACCACCTTCAGTTTCTCCTGTTCCAATCTGCTGATCCAAACTCCCATCCTGAAAGCAACTCTATCTTGGTTATGTGCCTTCATTTCTATTTGCTTCATTATTCAGTTTTTAGTATTCTTTTGCTGGATACGGAAGCTCTCCATTAGAGCTGGGAACCAGAAATCCAAGGCAGTATAAGATGTGAATTCTAGAAGGGTCATTTAGAGAATCAGGATGGACTTGGACATAATCCCAGGAGGGAGGCATTGGCTGGCTTCTAGCTGTGGTCCAGCTGGTGGCTGCCTAGTTGTGTGAGGGAGTATCTGCTCTCTTGGCCTGAAGACATGATCCAGCTTCTGTCAACACATTACAAATTTTTCCAAAGGGGACCTAGGGGGAATGTGTAAATGGTTCATTGACCAAACCCATCACCATCATTGAAAGAAGCAACTCAAGGTAATCCTTTCAGACCATGGTATGCAACTGTAAGAAACAATACATAAAACAACCTCTTTTCAAATTCGAGATAAATTTCTATATGACTTAATTGGTCTTTAAATTTAGTTGTGCATATAGGACTACTTCTATTCAGGTTTCTATTTCTCTTTGCCAGGGTTTACTGTTTAGCTTTGGATCAATTTAAATTGCTCACATTTTAGACTCTTAAAAATACACAGACATTATGTATTTCTCTTCATTGTCCCTGAATGCTCATATTTTTAATATAATTTTGTTGTGCTTTTTTTTTTTGAAAGTTTATTGAATTTCTACAGTGATACTTTTGCCAGAACCTTTTGTTATTACTTTGACCCATATATTTTGGGGGGTTGTGTTTCACATTTCCTTTCTTTTTAAACCATCTGCTTTTTATAGCTGTTTCTTCCTTCCTGTGGCTGACTTTTTGATATCCATACTGTGTGCTGCCTTCTTACATTGAACATAGGGTTTATCATCTCCAACAATATGTTCTCTCTGTTGTTTTCCTCTGATTCAGGCTAGACCTATTCTATTCTAAAACCAGGCTACTATTTCACAAATGTAAACCCCTCCAATGGCCACTTCTAAATATACATCGTGGATCCTAGGTAACTTTTCTTGTCTTTGTTACTCATTCATCCAATCATTTAGTCCACCATCAACTATTTATTGCATACTTGCCATGCACAAGGCAAAATGCGTGTGTGTGTGTGTGCACGTATATATTGGTATATGTGTGTATGTACCATGATAGGGTTTATGGGAAATATGTTTGCAACAACTGGGACTCTTTTAGAAATTTATATTCATTCTTTTTAGGGCAGTATTACATTTTTAATTAATATTACCTCAAAAAAAACAAATAATTACAATTCTGATTTTCAATAATCATTACTTTTATTATACATTTGGGGTATGTTTGTTTAATTTAGAATAGATTTATCCCCTCCAGTTGTGACAATCAAAAATGTCCCCAGACATGATCTGTTCCCTGGGGGAAAAATTGCTCCCAGTTTAGAATCACAGATTTAGACCCTGCTTTGTTTGAAAAAAGGATTTAGTAGAATTAAAAAGCAGAGACAACATAGAAGATTTCAAGACATTTGCAAATAAAATGGGATTATAAGAAGAAAAAAACAGAAAAAGATAATGGTAGAGGAAGGGCTGCAATATAAAAATATACCAAATTTGTGCTGTGATATTTTGTATCGTAGCTGGAGGTCACCTACACATTTGAATCTGAGCTTTCAAGTTGCTCATACATAAAGGTTAAGCAAGTGCTGTTTTAATCAGTGCCTAAAGCACGAGCTAATATTTGCTCAGGAGAGTCACATCTTTGTTTCTACGTGTACAAAGAAATATTTCCTATGGACATTTATAGAGACATTCCTATGTAATTTGAATAATAACTTTCTCAATATTTTCTTTACAGATTTTAGTTCTTGTTTTCTGTCCTCATCAGTACCTTCTATACAAAACCATTAAATAAAAATTTTGATCAAGTTTACTTAGGATGACCAGTTGTACTGGTTTTCTCGAGACTGTCCTGATTTTATCAGCACAGATCTCTTAATTTGGGAATCTTGCTGTCCGGACCATGCTGGGATGGTTAGTCACCCTAATTCTGAATCAGATGTTCTTGTTTTTCCACTTTAGTTTTATTCTGGCTTTTTATAATTCTCTAATTATTCATTTCAAATCTGTAGTTGAAAATATATTTTTGATTAATCATTTTAAAAATATCTCCTTATTTAATTAGCAGTTTGGTGTCAGACGTTGTCAGTTCTCTGTTCGGATATAACAACATATATTTTCTTTAATGGTAAGTAATCTCTATGTATGTTGTGTTTTTCAAACGAGTGATGTTTTTAACGAGGTTCAAATATTTGCATCTCCTCTTTCCTTATCCATACAATTTTAACCAGTGTTGACAATAATGAATGTATTCTTCCTTCTGTGTGGAGGATGTAGAGTTGTCAATAAAACAAAGGTAGCCTGTTGCTCTGAGTTCATCGGGTGATTTCCAGCATAACTCCTATGGGCCCTGAGTTGAATGGAGTGATACCTTGAGGTATGTGCAGTTAGTTCTTTCTAGACCACAAAGAACAGGACTTCCAGCTTCCTGCAGTGGCATGCTTCTCCTGTGTAAGACAGACAGGATGTGGTCTGGGAGAAAGTCCGCACTTTAACAATAGACCATTGACAGAATGTTTGGGAAGCACAAAAAGGAAGAGAGCATCTGTCTACACCCAGAATTATCAGAGGCATTTGTGTGTGTGAGAATCTTGGGTTTCAGAAATATGTTTTTTTAAGGTCATCCGTTTTCCTTCTCTGTTTTTATTGGATGAGGACAGTTGCCTTCAAGATAACTAAACATTTTAAATTCAAGGGAGGAATTGCATCACATTTTGTCTCATTATCCCAGGCAGAAAATTAATTCCCTCAGGCAAAAAACGTTTTGTTTAGTCCTTATGTATGGCCTATGTGAACCAAGCTGAGAGAATTGGAAGGGAGAAGATAAAATCCAACTAGAAGAGGATGCTGCAGAGAATTCAGAAGGAAAAAAGTCCTTCTAGGTGAAGAGTGATTCAGGTGCTGACTTTATCTGCAATTCCTTCTGCTTGCAATATGAGAAAAGATGTTACGTGGAGCATGGATATCACAACACTGATATATCCCTTTTTCTTCTCAAGCTTTGAAAAAGAACAATCCAATTTTAATCAAATTTACCATTTTAAGAAGTTGCAAGAAAGTCTTTGCCCTTTTATCCCTGTGCTCATCCTGTTCCTCTTGTAGCTTATTTGTTCCAGAAGAAAGTTCCCATAGACACCACCCTGTCACAACATTGAGTTGCATGAACATATCCATTTGGTGCAGCTGCCATTAAGTTGAACAGAGAGTTAGAGTGAGTGCCAATGTCTGCCTTGTCTTCTGCTTTCTTCTTTTCAAAGGCGGTTGTGTAAAGCTTTTGTTCAAATGTCTTACCACCTGGATCCTCTTGTGCATACACTGCTCCTCTCCAAACGACTTGGCAGCCGGTACTTCCTGTTGTGCAGCAGGCTTTCATTTGCAGGACATCTGTAAAACCACAACACGAATCGTCAGAATTGCAGAAGCGGCCTTCTCATGAACGTAGTAAACTTCAGAGCAAATTCTTCAGCCAGGAGAAAGTGCCCCAAAGAGCAGATGTGATTTAGGATGAGTAAGATGGAAAGTCAAGGTGCAGATCTTTTATTCTCCACCAGAAAGCAATGCTTTGATTTCCTGGCAATGCAATTATGTAATGACTGTGTGTGTGTGTGTGTGTGTGTGTGTGTGTGTGTGTGTTTTGCAAACTGTGTCTCAGACAGGGAGGTAGAAGGAACCGACTTGATTGTGTAACTTTATAAATAGAAACAGCCATATTGAAATAAGACTGCTCTGAGTTGAGCTGGTGAAGTTTGCTCCTTACTGAAAACGGAGGCTACTGAACGAATATAAGATCCAACCTGTGGAGTAATTTCTCAGGTTTACCCAAGAATGTTTAATGGGAAAAATCAGTAAGAAGTTCTTACCCTCCTTGCATTATACTCCCAAGTATTTTAGTCCAAATAAATCAAAACCATTTCTCTGTTGGAAGTAGTCAAGTTGGAGACACACAGGAACTTTGTCCTCTATTACAAATGATGAATAATGAGCTCGTACTATTTTTAATACAGCACATAATTTACTAAACACTCGGAACGGTTTACCCTGGCAGGGGCATAAAGAATACAGAGGTACTTACCTTATCATGTGTTGAACAAAATGTGTCCTACATATGCCAGATGTTCTCCAATAGTAGGTGATTTCAACTCTGCTGTTGCTCTTTATTTTAGAGGGCAGAATCCAGGTAAATAGAGAAAAATCTCCTTAAGAAAGACCACGAAACTTAGTCTTCCCAGCATGATTCCATTCAATTTGATATATACTCCAAAAGACTAAAAGACCGACTGTGCTATGTTTGCCAGTTTTTTGAGGTTTATAGATCATAGGTTTTGAACTTCTCAGAGTGATTGTATGACAGAAGTGTTTTCTTTGATTTTTGTGGCTATAAAAGTGATACTAGTCCTTCCTAGACACTGTTAACAAATTAATCTTCCCTAGCAAAGCTACAATCTTGGTAATTTCAAGGTTCTCTGTAATTTACTGAACTGAATTTTTTCACTTAAGCCCTTACTTTAAGAGGAGGCCAATTTGACTCATGGTTACATCCATTGAGATCTCTAAAACAGTGTCTTTAATATTTTTTAATTAAAGTATAGTCAACACACATGTTACATGAGTTTCGGATGTACAACATAGTGATTCAACAGTCTATACAATGCTATGCTCATATGTCGTCGCCACCTGCCACAATGACAGTACCATTGACTCTATTCCCTATGCGGTATCTTTCATCCCCGTGACCTCTTCATCCCATCACTGAAAGTCTGTACCTCTCACTCCCCTTCACCCATTTGCCCATCTCCCCATGCCCTCCCCTCTGGCAACTAGCCAGTTCTCTGTATTTTTGAATCTGTTTCTGCTTTTCTTGTTTGTTTCTTTGTTTTGTTTTCTAGATTCCACATATGAATGAAATCATATGGTCTTTGTCTTTCTCTGTATGACTCCTTTCACTTTATATAATACATCTAGGTCTATGCATATTTTCACAAATGGCAGGATTCCATTCTTTTTTATGGCTATACCACAACTTCTCGAGCCATTCATTTATCAGCAGACACTTGGATTGCTCCAGGGTCTGAACTTTTGCACGTAATGCTGAAATTAACCTGTAGGGAGGGGAGATATCTTTTTGAATTAGGGTTTTTGTTTTCTTTAAGTAAATATTCACTCCTGGAATTACTAGATCAAATTGTTTGTTTTTAATTTTTTGAGTAACCTCGGTACTGTTTCCCACACTGCTTGCACCAATTCACATTTGCCACATCCTCACCAACACTCGTTATTTCTTGTGTTTGGACACTAGCCATTCTGACTACTTTGAGGGAATATCTCATTGCTTTTGATTTGCGTTTTCCTGATAATTAGCTATGTTGAGCCTCTGTTTATGTGTCTGTTGATCATCTGCGTGTCTCCTTTGGAAAGGTCTTCTGCCCATTTTTAATGAAATTGTTTGGTTTTCTGGTGTTGAGTTGTGTAAGTTCTTTATATATTTTGGATATTAAACCCGTTTCAGATACATCATTTGAATGTATCTTCTGTTACTCCATAGGTTGCCTTTTTTTCATTGATGGTTTCCTTCACTGTGCAAGCTTTTTTTTTTTTTTTTTAATTTTGGTGTAGTCCCAATAATTTAATTTCGGTTTTGTTCCACTTTCCTAAGGAAACATACCTAGAGGAATGTTGCTCAGGTTGATGATAAAGGGACTACTGCATGTTTTCTACCAGGAGTTTTATGGTTTCAGGTCTCTAAAACTATTTTGGTCTTTGAAAACTGTTTTGAGTTTGTTTTCATGTATGCTATAAGAACCTAGTCCAGATTCATTCTTTTGCATGTAGCTGCCTAGTGTTTCCAGAATCATTTGTTGAATGTGCCTTGCACATAATAGGGATTTAAACTTAACAGTTGGACTTAAAAAAAAAAAAAAAAGACACTGAATTTTTTATAATTTTATTCTTTTGTCTCATGATTTACCTTATGCATGTATTTCATGAAGAACTATCCTAAGATCCTACTTATGACTGGATATAAATTTTGGCTCTTCTATTTTATTATATTTCTGCTATTTCAGTGATTCAAGGTCAAAATCTTCATAATTTTTTTGTCTTTTTTTAGATTTTTCTTTTTTTATTTACTTATTTGAGAGTGAGAGTGACAGAAAGAGAGAAAGCGAGAGAGCAAACGAGTGGGAGAAGGGTCAGAGGGAAAAGCACAGTCCCCACTAAGTGAGAAGTCCAATGTGGGGGTTCCATCCCAGGACCCTGAGATAAGCCGAAAGCAGATGCTTAACTGACTGAGCCACCCAAAATCTTCATAAATCTTCATAATTTTGGCTTCAGTATAGTATACTAGTCCCTCTTGAGCAAATCTACCCTAATTCAATGATGATTTCCTAAAATATTAAATATTACTTGTGGAAGAAATAGTGGAGGATCTTCTAATGCAAGTATCTCTTTTTTGTACATTGGTAAAATTAAGGCCAGCAAATTGAATTAGACTGTTTTAAAACAGTTTCATCTTAAAAAGCGAATATAAAAGCTATGATCTGAATGTTCTATTTGTTCATAACTATTACTTAGTTATCTTACAAACCTTCTTAGGAAAATGAATGTAACTTTTACATTAAATCCAAGACTCATAGTCTGTCTTAGAGCAAGCCAGCCATAGCCGTGTGCTGGAGAATCAGTAAGGAGATGGAATGTGTTCAAGTCATGGTCCAACACCTAAAAGCATCTTGGCATTCCTCGATTTTCTTGTCAGTTAGAACATAACTGGTGAGATCACTTTATTCAGTAACAATGTCCCATGTGCTATTGCCAGGGTAGGTTTATGGATATTGATAGAGTTTTCCCTTGTCTAGGGTGATGTATGGTCTGAATCTTCCTTTAACTAATCTCAAATCCATTGTAGTGTAGTAAATTCAGCCAAGTGCATTGTAATTTATATGTTTTATTTAAAGGGCTTTAAGACACACTACTTCTTAGATGTACAAGAAAATATAACTCAGTATTTTCTACAGCGTATCTCTTCTTGCTCTGAAATGCCATTCGTGATGGTGGTTGTGGAAAAGGAGGTTGGTGAGGATGGAGAAAACAAAATTGGACTTTTTGATGTTGTTTAATAAAGCCTCGTTAAAGAACTGCATAGTAATTTGAAGGTCAAACTTCTTATATGTGCTGTTTCCTTTCTTAATGAAGTTTCTCATCTTTTTTCTCATTTATAAAATGGGGTCTGTGGATGAATCGAAGCAATGTGTTTAGGGAAGTTAGTGTGTACTCAAGGTAATAAGGTATGGAGAAGGAGCCACTTGGGCTTGCGTACTGCCATGTGGGTCCTTGCTGTTCAGTGCTGAGATAGCGCCATATGCCTGGTTACTGGGCATGCTATGCTGCTCTCTGCTGAGACTTGGGTTTTGGGTATTGTGTGGACGCCCACTGGTGGCTAACATTGCCCAAATTCTGCATCTACCTTGTCCTAATGCCAGCTCTCTTTGGGTACAATAGTCCTCTCCACATTTTTACATAACCCCATAGAGATACATAGAAACTGCTGGATTCATATATATAAGAAGTGCTTTCTCAAGTCCCACCTGTCTAACCATGTCCTGTTGCCATTTTCCCTTTACTGTGGCTCTTCAAAATGGACAAGGGACACTGTGCATTATAGGTGGGAAGTGAGACACAGATCCTCTTAGCTTTCAATCTACCTGGATATTTTTCTTGTTCAACACCCCTGTGGCTGTTCCTGGGGATATGGGGACAGCAGATTCTTTCTCAGATTCTAATGGCATTTTATCTTATATACAACCCTTCTGAATCTCCTGTCTTCCTGCTATTTGAACTTTTATTTATCTCACCATCACTGTTAGCCTCTCTGAATATACCTTCTGTATTCTCTGTGCTGTGTTTCAACATATAACTCTGTGGTCTAGATTTTCATTTGAAAGGTAAAGGAAAGCTTTTGCAACATGGAGAACACTTTATTTTGTTGAAAATCCTGACTTTCGAGACTATTTTGTCACTATGAACTTAAAAAAAAATTTGATATAAAGTTGAGCCATGATTTTTTGTTGTTCTTATGGCCTGAATTCTGTATTCTTGAAATAATAATTGTCATTTCAATTGGATGGAGGAACCAAAAATCAACTAAGAAATAGAGATAAATAAGGAAAAGAATATGGTGTTTTATTATCTCAAAAATGTGTTCCCTCCTATATAAATATAGAAATATATACATCATGATTTGATGAAATTCATAGCTTATTGTATTTTTTCCCAACTTTCATTGTAAACTGTTGAAAGTATTTTTTAATACCGGTCTCAATGTCTATTATGTAACTCATGAAAGACTATTACTAATAATGGCTATCACTCATTAAGTAATACTCGCCAGACACTGGTGGAGATACTTTAAATGCATTTCCATTTAGTATTTGTGTATATTATTAGTCGTGCTTTACAGACAAGGAAACCAAAACATAAAGGAGCCAGGTGACAAAAGTAAAATGACCCAGCTAATTCTGCCTTTTATGTAATTCCTCTGAAGTATGTGGAAGAATAAGAACTATTATGGTAGAAGCAGGAATTGAGTCAAAAGGGCAAGACTATAAAAGAAATGATGACTTTAAGGAAATAAAAGCTGATACTTGAAAGTATGAATAGATGTGGCCTGTTCATCACATAATTTAAGTTAGCAGTGGACTAACTGATCTTCACAATGGAATAGCTGTCCTAAAAGTTTCTATTATATTTAAGAAACATAATAACATGATATCACTCGCTGTTTTAAAAGCACTTAGTAAAATATTTAGCTTGTTAGAAAACATTGTAACTTTTATTTTTAAATTTTTACTGAAGCATAATAAATACAAACAATGAAGTATACATGTTATAAATGTATAGCCCATGAATTTTCAGAAAAAGGACATATCTGTATAAGTTGCTCAGAGCAGGAAACAGCCATTGCCAGCATCCTAGAAATCCCTCCCCCTTGAGTTCTAGTGGTGGACATCACTATCCTAATTTCTAAGAGTATATATTAGTGTTTGCCTGTTTTGTCCTTTATATACAAATGAAATTATGAAATATGGATTCTGTTCTACTACATTTGTCCATCATTATCATTGCATATGTTTGCATATTGCTGTATGTGGACTTGACTGGTTTATTCTAAAGGATTCATGTTATTCCAGAGCATGTGTTTCTGCAAAATTTATTTTTTTAATCCTACCATGAATGTAGCCATTTAGAAGGTTTAACATTGGGGGCTTTATGAATAATGTTGTGAAAATTCTTGTGCATGTCTTTTTGTGAACATATGAAACAGTGTCTGTTAGGTAAATACCTGGGAGTCAAACTGCAAGGTCACAGACAATGCACATGCTCAACTTTAGTGGATACTGTTGTGGTTTTCCTAAGTGCGCATACCACATTGCTTACCACCTTGCATATATCTCTGGCTTTTCCTCGTCTCTGGTCACAATAGGTATCCTTATTGATTGGTATGAGGCCACAGATTTATAGTTTCTTCTGTGTAGTGGGGTTGTAGTATTAATATACATTTTCCTGATGGCTAATGACATTGATCATCTTTTCATATATTTAATAGATCATTTAGATATCCTATTTTGTGAAGTGTCTGTTTAGGTTTTTTGCTCACTTCTACTGAGTCATGAGTTTCTTCACTTAATGGTCTAGAGAATGGTCTGACAGTAGGTCCTTTGTTGGATACACATTTTGTCAATATCTTTTTCCACCCTGTGGATGCCTTTTCACTCACTAGGAATGATTTCTTTTGAAGAATATAAATCCTTAATTTAATATAATCCCATATGTCAGTTTTTCTGTATCTTATATAAGACTGCCTATTCAAAGGACACTGAGCTACTCTACATATAAGAAAACATGATTTGAGATATAAAATTGAAAATGCATAATATATTTGATAGCTGCTTTTATATATTTAAGATGTTAAATATACTAAAACATGCAGAATTATTCATGGTATAGAATTGAGATAACCAGGTCCGTATTTTTAATAATTAAAGTCCATTTTATTTTGTGTCTTATTATCTTTGAATCCATGAAGTAATCTGATGAAACTTCTCATCTTAATGTAGAAACCCAGACAGAATCCTTCTTGTGACCAGGGATTAGTGTCTCAAAAATTATGTTTTTTCTCATATTCAGGTAAAAACGGCCTCTCTGTAACATCCACTTACTGGTTCTACTTCACTAATGTATTTTTTCATTTACTTATTTATTCAACAGACATTATATGAGTCCTATCACATGCTAAACTTTATAGGTTTCAGGGGCACAAAGGTGAATAAAAGTCTGGAGGAGATCAGACATGGGGAAGCAGGCATGTGAAAGGATACTTTCAGCTTTACAAGGAGGTGGCGATGTGAAAATTTTATCCTTCATTTAGAGCATAAGGCTTTATTCTGTACATGATATGGAATCTAAGTTCTTTACTGTCTGGTTATTCTGCTTTTGGTCTAGCCTAATTAGTGACTGACATCTAAAATTAAAAGTTAATAGAAGGCAGCAGTTCTGTGAGGTTTTACCAAGAAAAGGACCATGATTCTATTGGTTCTTACACTGTATCCAGCCTGTTTCGTTGATTCAACCTAAAGCAGTTTTATCTTCTTTTTAGCAGTGCTTCATTTTGTTTGTACATACTAAAGTTGAATTTGAATAAATCCTCTAGATTTATTTTATAATTAGTGTCAACCCAAGTGTCCTCCTACATTTTGAGTTTGTTTGTGGATATACAAAAATTACTTGTTATTAGAAACCTTGCTTTCTGAGAATATTTAACAATATAGGAATATATTTTTAATACAAAGATAAATGAACAAAATAGGATATAAAGCTGTATGATCACTATAACCCTATTGTGTGTGTGTGTGTGTGTGTGTGTGTGTGTATGCATGTGTTTTCTATATTGAAATTAAAGATAAATGTACCAGGGTTACCTGGGTGACTCATTTAGTTAAGCATCAGACCCTTGATTTAGGCTCTCATCATAATCTCAGGGTCCTAGGATTGAGTCCTGTGTCAGGCTCCCTGCTCTGGGGAGTCTGCTTGCAAATTAAAAAAAATATATATATATATTTTTTTTTTCTTAATCTACTGTAATATATATATACATATATATATGCCACAATGTTCATAGCATTTTTCTTCAAATGATAGCATGTGATTTTAAGTCCAAGTATGCTATTTCCACTTTGTTTATCAGTCATGCTAGCTCTTTCTAGTATCTTTTATTTATTTATTTATTTATTTATTTAAATTTTATTTATTTACTTATTAAAGATTTTATTTCTTTATTTCACAAAGAGAGAGAGATCACAAGTAGGCAACCAGAGAGGGGGACAGAAACAGGCTCCCTGCTGAGCAGAGAGCCAGATGTGGGCTCCATCCCAGGACCCTGAGATCATGACCCAAGCCAAAGGCTGAGGCTTAACCCACTGAGCCACCCAGGCACCCCTCTAGTATCTTTTCTAATCTCTAAACTGAATGGGTTACCATCTAAATTTTTTTTTTAAGATTTATTTATTTATTTGACAGAGATCACAAGTAGGCAGAGAGGCAGGCAGAGAGAGAGAGGAGGAAGCAGGCTCCCTGCAGAGCAGAGAGCCCGATGTGGGGCTCCATCCCAGGAACCTGGAATCATGACCTGAGCCCAAGGCAGAGGCTTTAACCCACTGAGCCACCCAGGCGCCTCCCATCTAAATCTTTTAAGTGTAAGCATCTACTGCTTAGGAATGCTAATTATTATATCTTTTGGATGTTCCCTGAAATATTCATCACTCTTTAGTTATAATTCTGTAAATACCTTTGAAATTATGCAACTCTTCCCTATTGTATAGGCTGAATTTTAGTATGTTTTTGTGAAAAATCAGTGAAATCATCCCCAGAAATTTTTTCAAAATCAAACTATCTATGTCTTTGTCACTCCCTTGGCTGCCAACTTATTAACACTGTCACAAAATGAAAAAGTTTAATTTGTTAGAATCTGTTTTCGTCAGTCGGTGATATTTCTAAAGGACATTACATTATTCTTCTAATTTCTCACAGAGTGTTAATTTAGTGACATTGTGATATAAAAATTCTATAATATTTTGCAGCGCCTCCCATCAAAGCAGAGTACTAGAGTCTTTTTACCTCCATTTTTGAATCTGGGCTGCCTTGTAATTTGCTTTGAGCAATAGAATGTAGTTGAAGAGACACTGGCAATTCTGAGCCTAGGTTTCAGGAGGCCTGTAGCTTTTCCACTTGCTGATCTTGGGAACTGTTATGTGAGTAAGCCTGGGATGGCCTACTGGGTAATAAATGGGCACGTGACACAAGACCCCAACCAACAGCTAGCTAATGCTAGACATATGACAGATTCAACTACCAGCTCACCAGCATTCTGCAGATACCTGTGTGAGATTGGCCAAATTCAAGTGAATGACAGCTCAACTGATTATAGCCTGAACTGTCAACTCTTAGTATCATGAGCCAAAAAAAAAAAAAAAGTTGTTTTAATTCACTAAATTTTTAGTAGTATATTTTATAGCAAATGCCAACTCACACAGATGTGTACTGGATTTTCGTAATAATACTATGAACTTTATTTGCATGTACATTTTATTATTAAAATTTAATTTTCCATAAGTTTTAGAATATTAATTTCACATCGGTATAATCTCTCAAAATACACTTTATTCTGGCGCCTATGCTATGGAGTGAAAAGGGGCACTATATAATTATTTTTACCTCTGGATATATGTTAAGAATTTTACAGACCATGTTCTTTGTTCTCTGTCATAAAACAGTAGGGCTTTCAGGTCCTGTTATTTGTTCTTGTAGTGCATAGCTATTTAAATCTGAGCATGAATACCACTTTATGAGGTGATAATGGCAGGGTGAAAATTTGGAGGAAATACTGATAAATTGCTCATAAATTCTTAATGCTGGCTCTTGGTATCTTGTGAGCCTTGAGGTCTATTTTCTCATACTAGAGTTGTTACCTTTGTTTTAAAGTGTAAAAATAGACATTGGAAATTTAGATTATTTGAACTAAGACTATATTTGGCTTATTAGGGGCTCAGTATAATCTTTCACTTAAAAAAGTTTTTAACTCCGGAAATAATTTCAAAATATTCGCTTCAATTATTTTCTAGTGGGGCGCTTGGGTGGGTCAGTTGGTTAAGTGACTGCCTTCAGCTCAGGTCATGATCCCAGAGTTCTGGGACTGAGTCCCATGTTGGGCTCCCAACTCCATGGGGAGTCTACTTCTCCCTCAGACCTTCTCCCCTCTCATGCTCTCTCTAACTCTCTTTCTCTCAAATAAATAAAGAAAATCTTTAAAAAAAAAAGAGGAATATTTTCTAATGGAAAAATTTCACAGAGTTTTTAACTGGTGCAACAAAAAGTAAATTAATAAAAATAATATTCTCACTATTAAATTATTTAAATTATTCTCACTATTAAATTATCTTTAAAAAAAGATTTTATGTATTTATTTGACAGAGATCACAAGTAGGCAGAGAGGCAGGCAGAGAGAGAGAGGAGGAAGCAGGCTCCCTGCTGAGCAGAGAGCCCATTTCGGGGCTCGATTCCAGATCATGACCTGAGCTGAAGGCAGAGGCTTAACCCACTGAGCCACCCAGGCACCACTCACTATTAAATTATTTTACAGTGTTTGGGAATACATAACATTAAAATGTTAGGCTAAAAACAAGGAAATTATAGCTAATTATCCACTTCTGTTTTGTAAATAGCATTAAATATTTGAATATTAGGGAATGGCATTTTTATAAATTTCCCCCAAATAGTGTGGAATTCTGTGTTCTACACTTTGAATGGTTTAATTTGGCAATAAGAAGTGATATTTTCTGAAAATAAGCTTTATGGATCTTGACTGGTTCTAAATTTTTACTTACTTGGGACAATGAGAGGGTAAGAAAGATTAAATTCTAATTGTTTAGACTTCATTTAGCCTTGTTGAATATTTAAAACTATTTTTCTGGCTTTGTGTGGAATAAATCTTTAACTGTTTTAGAACAAACACGTTTATTATGATAATCTGAAAAATGAGATACCAGTTGGGAAATCCAAACCTACATGTTTCTGATACACTTGGGGAGGAATTCAAGCATGAATGTTGGAACCAGACAGTATTACATACAAATCCCAGCCCTACCACTTTTTGAGGGAATAGCCTTGAATATTTAACCTTTCTGAGTGCCTGTCTTTTATCTCTCAAACGGAGGTTATAATGTGGCCTTTATGGAGTTTCTTATAAGAATTAGATGTCTCTTTTACAGTACCTGAATAAAGTGGGCCTTTAATGAGTGATAACTATTGTCAGGTACTCCAAGATTTTGATTTCAATTTTCTTTGAAATCATATGATAATTGTGGAAAGTCTTCATTTTCTTTTCTTTTCTTCCTTTCTTTTTTTTAGTGGTGATGGTTACATAAAATAGGGAGGTCAAAACTAAAAAGTTTCAAAAATTAAAGTCTCATTAATTCAGCCACTCAGATGAAAATGCAATCAATTCTATTTCTTTTCATATATCCAGCAATACTTGTAATGCTGAATGTTCAAGTGTCATCATTTTGGTTCCTAACAGTTCCTTTTGTCTGAATTTTTAAACTATTATCTTTAGTTATACATGACATTTCTTGGATTTTTTTCAAGGACAAGATGAAACAAGGTTTTGGGGAAAAAAAAGTCTGCCTTGGATAATATTTTCCACAAAAAAATTAATCATATTTGAATGCTCTTGCAAAAAATTTCATTCAATATTCAGATATAAAAGCATACCTTGAAACTGGGGCTAATAAAAATCTATATTGTATAGATGAAATCTATAGATGACAATGACCTCCCATCCGTACTTGTGTTTACGATCCCACAGTAGTTGCTTATATTTTTATGACATGAAGTTGATGAGCTTCTTTATTGTTGTTTTGTTTGCATATTTGTTTTTGATATCTTTGTAAGGATACAAATTACATGATTGAAAAGAAAATTCACATTAGATACCAAACGTTGCCCCTGCAATTTGCCAAGAATAAAAACACAGTTTGCATTTGAGACAAAATACTATCCATATTTATTTCATGGACTTAGGAATTTCAAGGGGTCACGTCTATAGGAGAGTTCCAAGGGAGTTAGGAATCTGGCCTGTGATTTTTACTTTTGGCAGTGGTTTCTAAAATAAAACTCAATAGCTTATAATATTTCAGAAAGTTATCCATCATCCACGTTGTAAAGTACATTGCAGTATTTAAGCTCTGGAGTATGGCTTGAAAAATTCACTATTCATGGGAGGTGGAAAACATGAAAAGAAAATGAAAATGGGAGACAGGAGGTTTAGGGAAGATTGGATTCCATGTGAATGAAGAATTTGACTCAAAGTACATATGTTCCAAGAAATGTTTTGTGAGGACTGTGTTATTAATTAAGTTCCAAAGGTTCAGTAATACCTAAGGTTCTCAGGAAGTATAATGTGTATAGCTGCCATGTTAAAGTTAATATCTAAGACTCTAGCTGTTTATGTACACAATTTTAATAGAGATTTACCAGAAGAGTCAGTGAGAAAGCAGCTCTGTTGAAGAGAGATGGGGAACTCACAGCCATATTTTATTACCACTATCTCATTGTGGTTTTTCCCCACTGTGGGAATTCGACTTCCAGAACTAGGGGAGCCTCTTTTCTTTCACTGTAGTATGACCACTTTTCTTCAGGGAAAGCAAAACTCACAAATCAAAAGTTTGCTCATATTAAACCCCAGGAAAAATTTTAAAGGAAAATCCTGCAGCATAAGCACGTCTATCTGAATAACAATAGTTGCTCTATCAAAGCCCAAACCAGTCCAAAACTATCTTATAAAATCTCATTAACTATACAATTGCATGTGGAGTGATTAGCAGAGGAGACATTGCCTTGGATAATTCTATTATGGTTTTCTATTGAGAGAGATACAAGTTTCTTTTGATGATTATCAATCCATGGATTATCATCCATTTGATGATAAGATAAGGGTTTGAGATTATAAACTTTTTATGTTTATTGACTGGCATATGTTGACAAAGATTTCTTCTAGTTTATTTTCATTACAATTTTAGAAAATGTGTATGTGTCATTCACTATAACGTACTTTTTAGCCACCCTAACAATGAATGAGAAACCCAAGTCAGTTTTATGACTGCTTGCAATCTCTCTTCAGACTTTTCAAGAGAGAAGAAAAAATTTTCAGTTAGTTGTCATTTTCTTTAATTCATCAAACTCTTTGCATATTTTAATCATGCTTATAAACTTTCCTTGAGAATCTCTTATGCTCCCAAGTTACCACTTTAGCAATTATATTGTAAGCCCTTGGAAATTTTTACTCCAGGTGTGTCTCAGAAATAACCCAACCTATTACTTCAGTCTTAAAATTACTCAGTTTTGTCTAAGAAAAATGCATAGTCCCATGAGATATGACTTTTGGCCCCCAGGGCAAAGGTTGTGTAAGAGAGTGAAAATATTTTAGGCTTAAAGAAAATCGGATGTGACTCTATTGGAAAAACAGTTTTTTGAGTGATAGCAAAGGCTATATTGAGAACTTTTTTGCTGTCTATTTCTGCTTTTCAAGAAAATATTTAAAATGATACTTTTGCCTTGAATTTGAACTTTGACGTGCCACATATTTCTTGTATTTCTTTTTCTTCTTTTGCTCACACTGTCACCATTTTCACTTATCTTATGCTTAATTCTATTTCAGCATAAGTTAGATCAACTTCTATTAATAAGTAAAGCATATTTAAAATATTTCTGTATTTATTAAAAAGAATGTGATTGATTATACATGTACTAATAATGAAAGAGACAAGAAAGTGGAAACAGTAGAGTATGATGGGTAGTATACTTCCATGATGGGTAGTATACTTCCATTTTTACAATCAAATACGCACAAAATATATGTATATGTATGTGTACATATGCATTTATTTATGTGCAGACTAGCCTTGGAAAGATACATATGAAAGTAGTAACATCCCACGGAGGGAAGGGAAACTGAGAAACTTAGGGATCAAAGATAGAGGGGTGCTTACTTTATTGGTATATATCTAGAGATATATGAATATCCAGTATACACATAAACATAAACACACATATATGTACACATTCAGCACACTCATTTTTATAAAGTATATAAATATATATTGCATATATAAAACTATACACATTCGTATATAAAACTATACATATAAACAGACATATATATGTACTGTGTATTGTTAAACATTTTATGTATACTATTTAAAAATTAGAGAATTAAAATATAGCTGAAGTTTAAATAGTAACTTTTGTATCCTTTTCTATACTTGAATGAGAAATAACCATTTCCAGGGGTGCCTGGATGGCAGAGTTGGTTAAACATTCAACTCTTGATTTTAGCTCAGGTAATAATCTTGGGATCCTGGGATTGAGCTCTGAGTTATGTTCCATGCAAGTATGCTTGGGATTCTCCCTCTTCCTCTGTTCCCCCCACCCCCACCCCGCTAACTCTCTGTCTCAAATAAATAAATAAATCTTACAAAAAAAAAAAAAGAAAGAACTATTTCCAAAATAGTGCTATACCAGAATTGACAATCATAAGTATTCAAACAAACAAACAAACAAAATATTTATTTTTCTAATTGCTAAATAATATTTCTCTTCTTAAAAAGTTTTTTCTTGGTATAGGCAGAAATTGCAGTTATTTAATAAAGCATTATTACTTTGGGATTGGAATAAATTGGCATTATTTTATTTGAATAAAATGCAATACTCCCAAGTCTGTATTTGACATTTAAAATACAATGAAGTTAGTTTTTACAGTCAAAATATTAGATGCAGATGTGAGATGCCTAAAGTCAGGTTTAAATTTTTAAGTAGAGCTCCATATGGGTTTACAACCAAGTGGGAAGGGTTGCTGGCAGTGTCTCATACAATTTTGAATGGCGGTGAATTTAGCATTTCAGTAATCCTTAGTCAAGCTGTTTTAATTGGCCCATTAAAGGGAAGCGAATAAAGGGCTTGAAGATCAAAACTATCCTTCACAGAGTGGGTAAACGTGATCATTTTTGTCTGAATTATTTGGCTATAATGTACAATATTCATTTGATATATGTTTGTGAAAAATGATAGTCACTTAAAAGCAGAATATTGGAAAATCCCATTAATCCCTTTTTTATAGATTTTTTTTATTTGAGAGAGAATATGTGCACATGTTTGCATGGAAGTGGGTGGCTCAGTATGTTAAGCATCTGCCTTCAGCTCAGGTCATGATCCCAGTGTCCTGGGATCGAGCCCCACGTCGGGCTCTCTGCTCAGCGGGGAGCCTGCTTCCCTTCTTCTCTCTCTGCCTGCCTCTCAGCCTACTTGTGTCTACTACTACTGTCTGTCCAATGGATAAATAAAATCTTAAAAAAAAAAAAGAATGAACTTCATTCTACAGAGTTTAAATATAGTGTACGATAAAATATATAATAGTAAACAAGCTTAGAAAACTTATTTAAAATCTCAGGAAACCTCCTCTAAGATTGTGAGTTGTTCCGTTTACTTTTGTTTTGTTTCCATACTCTACTCCCTCCCAACCCCAACAATTTAAAACTCAATTGGCTTCTATGATATTTGGCCAGAAGGTAATAGTAACCCTAAGATATTCATCCAATTATCTACGCAGCAGGTCGCAAGTGTCCAAGAGAAACCTTCCACCACGTTTCATTTGTTATTTAACCATCTGCTTTATTTTTTCATGATACAACATGAAGCTTTACTTGCTAAAGCATTTCTGAATGTGTTCTTAAGACAGATATCCAGGACAGATTCATGGAAACATCATTTCAGATATCTTAGTATTTGACTAAAACATAAATGGCATTAATTTAGCCCATTAAAGATCATGCGCCCTAATCATGACCAACACCATATAACAGGAAGACGACAAGTCACAAATCCTCTAGATAGGGTTGATTTACTAAGGAGTTTCTTTTCTTTTTCTTATTTTTTCAAAGATTTTATTTGTTTATTTGACAGAGAGAGAAAGAGTGAACAAGCAGAGGGAGTAGCAGGCAGAGGGAGAGGGAGAAGCAGGCTCCTGAGAAGGTCACCCACTGAGCCACCCAGGCGCCCCTGAAGTTCATTCTTTTAAGCCATTGGAAAACTAGTCCTTCCCTTACCAGGCTACTACCAGTGTGCATAAACATTGGGTAGGATTTCAATCATTTTTGTCAACTGACACATAAATTGTATTTGTCTGGAGTGCCTTTAAAATATACAATTGATGGTCAAGAAGGAGTTCCACACACAAGAAAGATAAGGTTCTGCTGTCTCATTTCTGACATGTTTTCTGATTTTTGCAATGGATAATATTGTGATGATTGTTATTTTAAATAATGGGCAAATACAGCTCTTCTGAGATTTCTCCAGATGTGGGACACACATTAAAATGAATTATATTTATGTTCATAGGTCTTTGGAGGAGTACCAAAAAAGTAACAATTGATTTTCTTTTGCATATCATCAAAATGATGTTTTTTAAGTGCTTTTAAGTTAAGTGTATAGAAAAGAGCAGTTTATCAGCTGTCCCTGACAAGGCTTTTGTCCAAAGGAAAATTTGGTGTGACATTTTAATTTTCTAAAGTTTCATGACAAAGGTAATGAGGTATCTGGCCTTTCTTGAATTAGTTCTGCTTGTCAACAAGATGAATTTGTTTAGCGTTTTGTAATGCCAAAGGAGTTGTTTGTGGGGAGGTGAAGAGAAAGTTGGAGCATCTTCTAAAATCAATGCTGAATCCCTTGTGGCCAGCTTATGGAATATGTAGAATAATTTGAGAGTGTTTACTTTGGCTTGATGTTCTGTTTTTGAGATGGAACCAAGAGCTAAAACATTTATTAAGTTAATAATCTGTCCTGTAATCCTTCCTAGCAGGGCCCAAGGAGTGTATCAAACAAATGATAAAATGGTATAAAAAGAGATTATTATTCTCTTTCTGTTTGAATTTGTTAAATAAATGAAAGCCCAAAGGGAAAGCATTGCTTCATTGATGGTGATATGAGACCTTTTTATTTTTTCCCAAAACATTATTTTGATTAAACAAATAGCTTATCTCGTGTTTCCATATAAATCAGGCAGAGGTTTCTTGGATGAAGCAACTATTTATTTTAAAACTTGAACGGGGACAGGATGAAGGAGGATACTGTCACCCTCAATCGGAGAAGGTCATGAAACCTTTGCCTTCTTTTTTCTCTCATCTTAATGAAAAAATATCTTGATGATAAAGTATTCCATTTCTCTATTTCTATCCATATTAAACACTGCATGTTACCATTCTGAATTCCCTTTCTTCTTTGTTAATGAAAACTTTTTTGCCAGTGACTTGATGAACTGCACGCATCTACTTAAGGAATTGACATCTTGAAAATCTTTGTTAAATTATTTGCAGCTGCTCATACCAAATACAACAGGTTTATATTTAAAATGGAAGGGCTGGGAGTGCCAACTGTCCAAACACTAGAGAAACAAAATGTAAAGTATAAACAAATAATACTTCTGCTAAAGATAGGTATATCAGAATACATACTTGTTTGACAAGGCTAACTTTTAACTTATTTTTGTAAGGAATGTTACAGTGAATCACCTATATTTAATGTCATAGAAGCTCAGGGCTCTTCAACAGATGTCAGGATATCTACGGGAAAGACCCCTGGCTACTGGTTAAACTTTTTTTATTTTTGATCCCTTCGTAGTTCCTTCTTGACAGTCACTATTCAGTGGACAGTTTTTTTAAGTCTTCATAATTAGGTATTGCATTTTTTTAAATGTAAAGAATAGCATAAGTGATTCTATTGAACATTTTAGATATTTCTAAAATCTATTGGTTTGGGTCATGACATATCTACTCAGAAGGAGGGCTCAGTAGTTTCCCAATGCATCACAGTATAATAATGAAATTTGTCTAAACATACTTTGTTATCATATGGCTTTGAGTCCTTTTCATGTCAATTAATTCTTATTTTAAATACCTATTTTAAAGTATCACGTGTAGTCTAGCTAATTTCCACTCTAAGAATTTCCCTGGTACAACGGAGAGGAGGACCTTGCTGTCCAAATGCCACTCTCTATGGTAAGTATTTATAAAGCTTTGTTGTAGAGAGTTATAATTTCTGAGATGTCTGAGAGAGCAAAGGTTATACAAATTCTTGTGGCTAATCTGAATAGAAGTGGACTTCTCTCAGAAATACATTCCAGTGGCAACGCTGCTCACCTCTTAAGCAACCCTTTCCTATCTGAAGTGCCCACTGCCAATC
Source organism: Mustela nigripes (assembly GCF_022355385.1). NCBI lineage: Eukaryota > Metazoa > Chordata > Mammalia > Carnivora > Mustelidae > Mustela > Mustela nigripes. The sequence goes on along the minus strand of NC_081562.1, from coordinate 40,536,021 downwards.
CACTATATATCATATTACCCTTTTAAAAATTTCCTTCAGGGGCGCCTGGGTGGCTCAGTGGGTTAAAGCCTCTGCCTTCGGCTCAGGTCATGATCTCAGGGTTCTGGCATGGAGTCCCGCATCGGGCTCTCTGCTCAGCGGGGAGCCTGCTTCCTCCTCTCTCTCTCTGCCTGCCTCTCTGCCTACTTGTGATCTCTGTCAAATGAATAAATAAAATCTTTAAAAAAAATTTCCTTCATAGTATGTATTTCAACCTGTAATTCTCTTATTCATTTGTTTTTTCAAGAATGCCTCTACCATGAGGGGGAAAGACCTTACCTATCTTTTTTTTTGTTTGTTTTATTTATTTATTTATTTGACAGAGAGAAAGAGATCACAAGTAGGCAGAGAGGCAGGCAGAGAGGCAGGCAGAGAGAGAGAGAGGAGGAAGCAGGCTCCCTGCTGAGCAGAGAGCCTGATGCGGGACTCGATCCCAGGACCCTGAGATCATGACCCAAGCCGAAGGCAGTGGCTTAACCCACTGAGCCACCCAGGTGCCTAGACCTTACCTGTCTTATTCTTGTTCAACCCTGACCCCTTTATGTCTTGAGTAGTAGTATCTTGAACAAAGTTAGTGCCCAGTAAATATTAATTCAAATAAAAAATGAGCGAATGTATGAATGAGCTAACTTAGGAGTAACCCAGAGAAGATTCAGAGCATTTACTATTCTCAGTGATTGGCATTGCTGGCATCAGGCACATTTTATTATTTATTTTAATTTGCTATGAACATTAAATGTGTCATGATAAGATCTAGAAGAAAGGCATTTGTATTGTCGACAAATGATGGATTTAGCTAGAACGTGACTAGTTGGTGAGGAAATTTAGAATGTTTATTTGCATTAGGCTATTCTGTAAAAATACATGATGAGACTGTAATTTATTCATTCTGCAATTCAACATTCTTTTGTAGTTAATATAGATGAGTCTGTATTCTTTTCTTTTTTTCTTCAAGATTTATTTACTTAAGAGAGAAAATGAGCAGGGGGAGGGGCAGAGAGCAGGGAGAGAGACTCTCAAGCAGACTGCCCCTGAAGTGGGGAGCCTGATGCAGAGCTCCATCTCATGATGCTGAGATCATGACCTGAGCCGAAATCAAGAGCCAATGAACCCTTAACCAAAAGAATCGTGCAGGTGCCCGAGATCTGTATGTTTTTATCCTATTTTTATTTTATTTTTCTCTTAAGTGAGAGGAAAAACTGAAACATTTCCAATGAGCAAGAAAGAATAGTTGTTTTCCTCCACCCTCATAATGTCTGTATCACCACTATTTCAAGTCCTTTTCCAACAAACACAGTGGAATTTGTTTTTCTTTTCTAATCTTCTGTTATTACAAATATATTTTCCCAGGGAGAATTTGCAGTTCTTTGGAACTATGACTCTTTGTATGTGAGATGTGCTAATTAGTTAATGTTTGATCCTGAAAATGTTCTTTTGGTAGTACTAATAAAAATTTTGTTTTGCTTAAATTTTTTATGTATTATAATTTAAGAGAGTAATATTAAAGAATAGTATTTAGGGATGTTTATAAGTTATAAAATAAATTATTTAACAAGAAACTAGTGAATGAACAAAACTTCTACTATATAACTCTACAATGTAAGACAATTGATTGCCTCTCCTCTTCTGCATGCACTTTTTGTCACTCTAATCTGTTCATTGGGGGCACCTGGGTGGCTCAGTCATTGGGCGTCTGCCTGTGGCTCAGATCGTGATCCCAAGGCTTTGGGATTGAGCCCTGAATAGGGTTCCCTACTCCACGGGGAGCTTGCTTCTCCCTCTCCCACTTGTTCTTCTTGTGTTCCCTCTCTTGCTGTGTGTCTCTTTGTCAAATAAATAAATAAAATCTTAAAAAAAAAGAAAGAAAGAAATCTGTTTTTTTAATAGCCACTATCCATTTCTCCAATTTCCCTAAGTTTTGAGATCTCTTACTTTGTGTATAGTTGGTAATCAACATATATCTTGTTAAATTCATGGAAAGAGAACCAGCTGCTTTGGGATTATGGCTCATTGACCTTCATTATGGGATTTTGTCAGCCCGCCACTAAAACAATATTTGATAACATTTTTTCTATTATTTGTTTATCAAATATATTTTATATAATGTTACTAACAAAGTTCTGAGCATATGGTTTGAAGGCACAAAATATTTTAACTACAAAAAAGCAAAAATCCAAATCCATAAGAAAAGTAATTTTTGAACACAGTGAATTGAAATTGATCACATAAGGCTTAAGTTCCAATTAGTATGGTTTTGAGGATTCATACAATGATACCAGATGTAAGAAAGGAGTTTTTAAAAAAGATCTTGGTACAGTAGGAATGAGTTAGCTTAAGTGACTACTGGCTCATGCACATTCCACAAGCCTCCTGGTCTCTGCAGCCACAGAGGCACTTTGATTTGAATCAGAGAAGCAAGATGATCCAACAACCACAGGATGCTGACCAAAACATTTTTTTTCCTATCCCACAAGACCAATAATTAAGATTTTACACAATTTTAATTACTACCACAGAAAAATGTTGAGAAGTGACTCGAGAAAATTTTGCTGTGTTGGTTAGTTGCAAGAAGTTTGCCTTTTGATTAGGATTTAAAATGTCATAAGTTTGAGGCATAAATGATATATCAGTACTGTATATTCTTGAATAACTCCGTGAATAACTCTTGAATAGCTCATTTAATAGTTTTAAATGGAAAGAAATTCTTTTTATATTCCATCAAAGCTTTAGTGTATAGCTAAATTATTTCATCAAGTAAGAGAAAACATCTATCCTCAATGAAGATAATGTTTTGTAAACCTCTCACTTACACTTACCTTCCTTTTCAGTAGAACTATGAAAAGATAAATTTGTTCTTTAGAACATGCAGATAACTTGGTGTGAATTAAACTTAGTAACAGGACAGTCAAAACAAGCAATAAATAGAACAGTTTAAAAGATAGCCGGCATTTAGAATGATAAATGCAAATACTGAAGGTGGAAGTAGATGAAGTCTAAGATCCCATAATTATTCTTTGTTCTGGTTGACCACTGTATTTATTCCATATTGATTCCCATTAATCATTTCTCTGTAAGTGTGTCTGCATATCAAAGCTGAAATACATATACTGGACTTATACATTTTAAAAACATGTAGAAGTTGCTATTAAAATACAGGTTAGTATATAAAGTCCTAAGGTATTATTTAAACTAAGTGAAATCACGTATAGCTGAAGCTGATAGTTACAAGGAGGTCAGTGTTGAATGGCCCTTGAAAGTAATGAACAGATGGATGTGAGGAAAGGAGTAGAAGATGTGGTGGTTTTTTTTTTTTTTTTTTAAAGCGGGATCAAACATGTAGAATGTTCTAGAGCATAAGAATAAAATGCGACCATTTCTGAACGTGGTTTGCAGTCCATTCCTAGATCCATGACACTAAACCCTTGATGAGACCCACCAGTGTAATAAAAATGAAAACACTAAGGTAATTAGTTTGAGTAACTGTAGTATAGCGAAAAATATTTCTTGGATGACCACAGAGCATAGGAAGGTACTATTGTGAGCTCATCTCTTAGGTCAAGAACAATGTAAAAGGTACCCTGCAGTTCTGCACTGCACTGACTTAGTAGACTACAGGGTGCCGAGGCCACTCAAGTTAGGACACGTGTAGGTGAGGCACGAGGGAACACCAGGGAGGGGAGTCTGCTCACACCACATATCATGCTTCACCTCAGTCACCAACTCTGCACTGTGGATTCTTTGGTTCTGTGGTAAACCAAAGTCATTTTCTTTGAGTCTTCAAACTTCACAGAGAACTATTAAAATTAGGTAGAATTTGAGCAGAACAAACAACATGCTGTGATCTCTGGACTGTAATGAGGAAAGAAACAGAGCCAGGGGATACATTCCTATGGACTATATATAAATATAGGTCCTCCTAAGAAACACAACTCTTGGATGAAGCCTGGTTAATTTAAATGATTGTATGAGTGCCATATACATCACTCTGTGAAAACTACTCTTGCACATTAGTACAAACCATTTAAAATAATCATTTAAGAAGTGTGAGAATGTTCTGCTTACTAGCTGAGAATGTGGAGTCCTAATTAATATGGTGGAAATAAGCCCAAGTGGAAAGAAGCTGGGCTTTGGACTGGAATGATTGAGTTCCTTAAGTTTGCCCCTTATCAGCCCCGTGACCTTGGGCAAATTGCCTAACCTCTGTAAGTATCAATTCTCCAGCTGTTACAGGATTCCATTAAATAATGATATAAAATTCTTGACATATAGTAAGTAAATATCCCATTTGGGGCCATAAATGTCAAGTAACAATAATATTGTATTGAAAAATGTTATATGTTCAATATTGTATTGAAATATGTTATTGTAGTGATGGTTTTTATGAAACTAATCATCCAATGCAATGGCAGTTTATGTCCATGATCATTAAATAAATGAAAATTTATCTTAATAGAAATGATCCTGATCATATCAGTCATTTTGAACATAGCATGTCACCCCTTAATCCTGAGGATTTGTGGAAATGCCATTTCTATTGGTAGCTTTCTTCCCTTACCCTCGACCTGGTTAACTCTTACTCATTTTCTGATTTTAGCTCAGACTTTACTGCCTCAGGTCCCATGACCACCTGTCAACACTCCTGAAGTCAAATCAATTTCCTTTGCTTTGTACTCTCTTTTGATAACATGTTATTTTCATCCAGAGATCTTATCTCATTTTTATAAGTTTTATTTAAGTTCTAGTTAATTAGTAATTAATTTATTTATTAGTAATATTAGTAATTAGTAAAATTGGTAAGTAATTAATCATATTATTTTCAGGTGTACAGTTTAGTGATTCAGCACTTACTTACAACACTGGTGCTCATCACAAGTGTACTACTTAATCTCCATACTTATTTAGCCTCACCCCACAACCGTCTGTCCTCTGGTAATCCTCAGATTGTTCTGTGTAGTTAAGAGTCTTATTTCTTGGTTTGTCTCTCTCTTTTCCCTTAAGATCATTTGTTTTGATTCCTCAATTCCACATATGAGTGAAATCATATGGTATTTGTCTTTGTCTGACTGACTGACTTTGCTTAGCATAATACTCCCTCGCTCTGTCCACATCATTCCAACATTTTTAAGAATATATTGATTATAGGGGCGCCTGGGTGGCTTAGTGAGGTAAAGCCTCTGCCTTTGACTCAGGTCATCATCCCAGGGTCCTGGGATAGAAACCCGTGTCTGGCTCACTGCTCAGCAGGGAGCCTGCTTCTTCCTCTCTCTCTCTGCCTTCTTATAATCTCTGTCTGTCAAAAAATAAATAAAATCTTTAAAAAAAAAGAATATATTGAATATAATTATTTGTTGAATGTTTTTTTCCCGTTAGGCCATTAGTTTTATGGGTACAAAACCTGTGATATTTTTGCCCAACAATGTATTTCTATATGTTTAATATATACTAGACATACTATGTAACATATTAATTAATGTAAGATGCATGTCTTCAATTCTTTTTTTTAAATCATACATAAAAAATAAGTTTAAATAATATGTCACATAATTACAAGCAGAACACTTATTGAATTTCACTTGATGGTGTACCTATTCTTTTTTTTATTAATCATTTTTATTAATATAATGTTTTATTTGCCCCAGGAGTACAGGTCTGTGAATCTTCATGCTTACACACTTCACAGCACTCACCATATCACATACTCTCACCAATGTCCATAACCCAACTAACCTCTCTAACCGCCCCTCTCCTGCAGCAACCCATAGTCTGTTTTGTAAGAAAAAGAGTCTATTATGGTTTGTCTCCCTCCTGTTCCTATCTTGTTTCATTTTTTCCCTTTCCTACCCCCCAAAACCCCCCACTCTCCCTCTCAAATTCCTCATAACAGGGAGATCATATGATAATTGTCTTTCTCTGATTGACTTATTTCACTCAGCATAATCCTCTCTAGTTCCATCCTCATCATTGCAAATGGCAAGATTTCATTTCTTTTGAGGGCTGCATAGTATTCCACTGTGTATATGTACCACATCTTCTTTATCCATACATCTGTTGATGGACATCTAGGTTCTTTCCATGGTTTGGCTATTGTGCACATTGCTGCTATAAATATTTGGGTACACCTGCCCCCTTGGAAAACTACATTTGTAACTTTAGGGTAAATACCCAGTAGTGCCATTGTTGGGTCATAGGGTAGCTCTATTTTCAACTTTTTGAGGAACCTCCATACTGTTTTCCAGAGTGGCTGCACCAGCTTGCATTCCCACCAATAGTGTAATAGGGTTCCCCTTTCTCTGCATCCTCTCCAACATCTGTCCTTTCCTGACTTGTTAATTTAGCCATTCTGACTTGTGTGAGGTGGTATCTCATTGTGGTTTTGATTTGCATTTCCCTGATACTGAGTCATGGTGAGCACTTTTTCATGAGTCTGTTGGCCATCTGGATGTCCTCTTTGCAGAAATGTGTGTTCATGTCTTCTGTCCATTTCTTGATTGAATTATTTGTTCTTTGGGTGTTGAGATTGATAAAGTCTTTATAGATTCTGGACACTAGCCCTTTATCTGACATGTCATTTTCAAATATCTTCTCCCATTCCGTCAGTTGTCTTTTGGTTTTGTTGATGGTTTCCTTTGCTGTGCAAAAGCCTTTGATCTTGATAAAGTCCCAATAGTTCATTTTTGCCCTTGTTTCCCTTGCCTTTGGGGAAGTTTCTAGGAAGAAGTTGCTGTGGCTGAGGTCAAAGAGGTTGCTGCCTGTGTTCTCCTCAAGGACTTCGATGAACTCCTGTCTCACATTGAGGTCTTTCATCCATTTGGAGTCTATTTTTGTGTGTGGTGTAGGGAAATGGTCCAGTTTCACTATTCTGCATATGGCTGTCCAATTTTCCCAACTCCATTTGTTGAAAAGACTGTCTTTTTTCCATTGGATATTCTTTCCTGCTTTGTTGAAGATTACTTGACCATAGAGTTGAGGGTCTATTTCTGGGCTCTCTATTCTGTTCCATTGATCTGTGTGTCTGTTTTTGTGCCAGTACCATGCTGTCTTGATGATGAAAGCTTTGTAATAGAGCTTGAAGTCTGAAATTGTGATGCCACCAACTTTGGCTTTCTTTTTCAACATTCCTCTGGCTATTCGGGCTGTTCTCTGTTCCATACAAATGCTAATATTATTTGTTACATTTCATTGAAAAAAATCGATGGCATTTTGATAGGGATTGCATTAAATGCGTAGATTTCTTTAGGTAGCATAGACATTTTCACAATATTTGTTCTTCCAATCCATGAGCATGGAACATTATCCATTTCTTTGTGTCTTCCTCCATTTCTTTCTTGATAGAATTTCTTGATAGTACTTGATAGTTTTCTGAGTACAGATTCTTTGCCTCTTTGGTTAGGCTTACTTCTAGGTATCTTATGGTTTTGGGTGCAATTGTAAATGACATTGACTCCTGAATATCTCTTTCTTCTGCCTCGCTTTTGGTGTACAGAAATACAACTGATTTCTGTACATTGATTTTATATCCTGACACTTTACTGAATTCAGAACTGAGTTCTAGCAGTTCTGAACTAGTCTTTTGGGTTTTCCACATAGAGTATCAGAGAGTGAGAGTTTGACTTCTTTGCCAATGCCTTTTATTTCTTTTTATTGTTTTATTGCTGAGACTAGGACTTCTAGTACTATGTTGAATAGCAGTGGTGATAATGGACATTACTGCCTTGTTCCTGACCTTAGGGGAAAAGTTCTCAGTTTTTCCCTATTAAGAATGATATTCACTGTGGGTTTTTCAGAGATGGATTTGATGATATTGAGTTATGTACCCATAATCCCTGCACTTTAAAGAATTTTGATCAAGAAAGGATGCTGTATTTGTCCAATGCTTTTTCAGCATCTATTGAGAGTATCATATGTATCATATCATTCTTGTTCTTGCTTTTATTAATGTATTGTATCATATTGATTGATTTGCAGATGTTGAACCAACCTTGCAGCTCAGGAATAAATCCCACTTGGTCGTGGTGAATAATCCTTTAAATGAACTGTTGGAGCCTATTGGCTAGTATTTTGGTGAAAATTTTCACATCTGTGTTCATCAAGGATATTGGTCTGTAATTCTCCTTTTGGGTGGGGCCTTTGTCTGGTTTCGGGATCAAGGTAATGCTAGCCTCATAAAATGTGTTTGGAAGTTCTCCTTCCATTTCTGATTTTTGGAACAGTTTCAAGAGAATAGGTATCAACTTTTCTTTAAATGTTTGGTAGAATTCCCCTGGGAAGCTGTCTGGCCCAGGCTCTTGTTTGTTGGGAGATTTTTGATGATTGCTTCAATCTCCTTACTGGCTATAGGTCTATTCATGTTTTCTATTTCTTTTTCATTTCTTTTTTTCTATACTTTCCTCTCAGGACTGCCTTTGCTGTGTCCCAAAGATTTTGAAGAGTTGTTTTCACTATCATTTGTTTCCATGAATTTTTTCAGTTCTTCTTTATTTTCCTGGTTGACCCATTCATTCTTTAATAGGATGTTCTTTAGCCTTCATGTATCTGGGTTCTTTCCAACTTTCCTCTTGTGATTGAGTTCTAGCTTCAGAGCATTATGGTCTGAAAATATGCAGGGAATGATCCCAATCTTTTGGTACCAATTGAGACCTGATTTGTGACCCAGATGTGATTTATTCTGGAGAATGTCCCATGTTCACTAGAGGCGAATTCATATTCTACTGCTTTGGGATGGAACGTTCTGAATATATCTGTGATGTCCATCTGGTCCTGTGTGTCTTTTAAGGCCTTTATTTCCTTGCTGATCTTTTGCTTGACTGATCTGTCCCTTTCAGTGAGTGGGATGTTAATATTCCCTGCTATTATTGTATTATTGTTGATGTGTTTCTTTGATTTTGTTATTAATTGGTTTATATAATTGGGTGCTCCCATGTTAGGGGCATAGATATTTAAAATTGTTAGATCTTCTTGTTGGACCGACCCTTTGAGTATGATATCTTGTCCTTCCTCATCTCTTATTATAGTCTTTGGCTTAAAATCTAATTTATCTGATATAAAGATTGCCACTCCAGCTTTCTTTTGATGTCCATTAGCATGGTAAATTATTTTCCACCCCTTCACTTTCATTCTGGAGGTGTCTTTGGATAAAGTGAGTTTCTTACAGACAGCATATCAATGGATCTTGGTTTTTTTATCCATTCTGATACCCTGTGGCTTTTGACTGGGGCATTTAGCCCATTTACATTCAGGGTAACTATTGAAAGATATGAATTTAGTGTCATTGTATTGCCTGTAAGGTGACTATTACTGTAGATTATCTCTGTTCCTTTCTGGTCTACTACCTTTAGGCTTTCTCTTTGCTTAAAGGATCCCTTTCAATATTTCCTGTAGGGCTGGCTTGGTGTTTACAAATTCTTTTAGTTTTTGTTTGTCCTGAAAGCTTTTTATCTCCTATTTTCAGCTATAGCCTTGATGGATATAGTAGTATTCTTGGCTGCACACTTTTCTCATTTAGTGCTCCGAATAAATCATGCCTGTTCTTTCTGGCCTGCCAGGTCTCTGTGGATAAGTCTGCTGCCAGTCTAATATTTTACCACTTTATGTTACAGACGACTTGTCCCGATCTGCTTTCAGGATTTTCTCTTTTCCTGTATGACTTGTAAGTTTTATTATTAGATGGTGGGGTGTGGACCTATTTTTATTGATTTTGAGGGGGTTTCTGTCTTTTCTTGTTATCCAACCCAAACTTTATGTCTATGACAATTTAGCAAAAAAAAAAAAAAAAAAATAGAATAAGTATGTTACTATAAAATAATATACAGTACTAGTATGAATAAAAATTTCTAATAGTCATCACAACTCTATTCTTTTCAGTCAAGAATATATAGAGATCAAATTATATAATTTAGGTCATCAAATAAGTCAGAATAAAGCCTAGAATTTTTTTTTTAAGGAAATTTCTTGCAAATATTCTTAAGGAAAAATTAGATCTTTATTAGTGAGAGATTTAGGAATCAGAATTAGGGAGAAATATTGGGACTGAAAGTGAGATATTTAACAAGTCAGTAAGTTCATCATGGTGCTACTGTTGTGATGCTGGAGATGTGTGGATGGTGAGTCTACCACACACTGGGGAAAGGAGAGCGGGTAGAATGAAAAAAATATTTTAAAATATTTAAGGAGAATTAGGAAGAGGAAGACTGAAAGTGGGATGCCTGGCAAGAAAAAGCTAATTCATGAGGATCTAATAAACCAAGAGAGGAAAAGGGTTTAAATTAAATTCTGAAAAACACCTGTCATTTTTCATGAAATTCTCAGATATTCATTATCCTTAACTTAAACGCAAAGTAAGAACCTATGTAAACACTGCTTCCTTTCACTATTTTTATGTTACTTTAGGAAGGATTCTGTTCTTTGAAAACAAAAGGGACAAAAATATACTCCTCTGTATATGTATCCTCACACATGTGTGCATGCTCACACTGATAAGAGAAAGATGGAATAACCTAGCCATGAAAGTAACTAGCCCATGGTAGGTTCATTTATGTTCATTTATGTTAGCTTTAGCTGTTGAATCCAAGCACTTACAAGGGTGGTGAGAATTGAGAATGAATATAGCTAACTTTACTGAGGCTTTGTTTAAAAAAAATCTTAAAAATACTTTATTGCTAAAGCTGTTCGATAGTATTTTACTCACAGTAGAATTTCTTTCAGAATTGGAAATTCTTATACTTAACACAATAGAAAAAGGAAAGAGAAAAAAAATTACTCCTTGATCCATGGGCTCAAACCCCGCTGTAGCTTTATCAGCTAAGTTTATGTAGTATTCTGCCTCTGTCATTCCAACATCCTTTATAGCGTCTCCACGAGGACTAGATTCCATCTCAAGAAATCACTTTCTTTGCTCATCCATAAGAAATAACTTCTTGTTCATTGAAATTTTATCCTGAGATTGTGGCCATTCGGCTATATCTTCAAGCTCCACTTCTAATTCTAATTCTCTTTCTATTTCCACCACATCTGCAGCTACTTCATCCAATGAAGTCTTGAACCTCTCAGAGTCATCCGTGGGTGTTGGAATCAAGTTGTTCCAAACTCCTGTTAATGTTGATATTTTGACCTCCTCCCATGAATCATGAATGTTTTTAATGGCATCTAGAATGGTGAATCCTTTCCAGAAGGTTTTCAATTTACTCTGCCCAGATCTATTCAAGGAGTTATTATCTGTGGCAACTATAGCCTTATAAAACATTTGCCTGGCCGCCTGCCTTCCTTCCTTCTTTCCTTCTCTCCTTCCCTCACTTTTCTTCCTTTCTTATTTTTCATTTTTTAAGAATTTTAATTCTAGAATAATTAACATACAGTGTTATATTAGTTTTAGGGGTACAATATAGTGATTCAACAATTCCATATATTACTCAGTGCTCATCAAGCGAAGTATACACTTAATCCTCTTCACCTGTTTCACTCATAACCCCACCTTTGAAATGTATTTCTTAAATAAGACTTGAGAGTTGAAATTACTCTTTGATCCATGGGCTGAAGAATGAATCAACTTTGCTAAACCTTAATAGCTCATAGTCAATTTAAATACATGAAATACATTTCAATAAGGGATAAGTGCATAGAATTTTATATAAAAAATAACTTCTATAAATCAGTATGTAAGCAGAGAAGAAACTCTAGTAACAATTGCATTTGAGATTTTCCTAAATCAGAGCATACCACTCATGATGGTTTTGTGTATGATATCAGCTTACAATTTATTGGTCATTTTTTCCTCTAGTATAGGAAGAGATTGCTATTTCTTTAACTGAATATTAAATAATGTAAGCCTATGTTTGAGGCATAGTATGTTTGAGATATCATATGGGGGGAAAATACCCTGCGTATTGCTGCCAAAGTACCGTGGAATTTGTGTTAACTTAAGTATATTGTAACTTTTAGTGCTAGACTTCTGAAAAACAAAAACACTCAGAGAATGAAGAGACCAATGAAGATAGCAAGATTTTAGCTGTCACCAAAAAAGGTAAAAGGAAGGTTTTGTTGTCATCTTTGTTTGTTTTCATATAGAACTAATAATTTTTAAAGTATGTTTTCCCCCAAAAACATTTTTTGGAAATCCTCTTAATTTAAAAATTTAAACTAACAACAGATTATAAACATTTAAATTGCTATTCATGACCATGCCACCCATGGCTGCTTCAGGACCTTTGTACGTGTTGCCCTTCTACCTAAAGTATCTAGTCCTTCAGTGTTTATAAGCCTCATTCCTTTATTTCATACAGTTTTTTTGCTCAAATACCACCTTTTCAAAAAGATCTTCTCAGGTTGCCTGAGTGGCTCAGATGGTTATGTGTCTGCCTTCAGCTTAAGTCATGATCTCAACCTTCTTGGATGGAGCCCTGCATTGGGTTCCCTTCTCAGTGTGGAGTGTGCTTATCCCTCTCCTTCTGACCTTCCCTCCCTGTTAATGCTTTCTCTCTTCCTCTCTCAAATAAATAAATTAATTAATTCAAAAAAGATTTTCATTTGTTTATTTGCGAGAGAGTACAACAGGAGGAGTGGCAGGCAGAGGAAGAAACAGGCTCCCTGTTGAGCAAGGAGTCCAGTGAGGAACTTGATCCCAGGACCCTGGGATCATGACCTGACCCAACGGCTGATGCTTAACAAACTGGGTCACCCAGGTGTCTCTAAATAAATAAAATTTGGGGAAAAATAATCATCTCTGACTACATTTCTGAAAAGAACATCTTGCTACTCATCTAATTATCCTACTCTATTTTTCTTCATAACATTTATCAATGCATTGTAATTATCAATTAATTTTCTGATTCAAATGTTAGTCCTATGAGAACAAGGAGATTGTTTCATTTAATGTCATGTTCCTCATTACTAAGACATCAATTAGCATATCAAATCGCACAATAAACACTAAATGAGTGAATTTTTGAATAAAATATTGAATATAGTAAAAATGAATCAAGTAATTATTTGATAAATATTATTTTTATTATATTCCTGCTACATGAGTTATATATTTTATTGATTGGAAATATTTAGGCTGTGTACAAATTACATGCTACGTAATACATTTCAAGCATTATTAGTGAGTAGTCCGCAATGTGCTTTTATGTCTCCATTCACATTCTTGTGCAAAGTCAATATTAATGAGTTTTCTCGAATGTTCTTTGCCTCAATTTCTATGCTCCTTTATTAATAAGCAATAGCTATAGAGATCCATCATGATTTCCTCTTCACCCTTGTAGTCATTTTAGAAAAATATGGCATATTGGAGAAGCAACTTAGTATTTCAAGTTCTAGTCTTTTTCCAGTGCATAGGATAGACTGAGAGTGGTACTATTAATCTGCTATTGTCTTTATTTCCATCAAACTGTTAAAAGAAATAATGTATATATGAAAATAAATATAGAAATGTAATTGATTTATGTTTCTACTAGTATTTTATTTTCATTGTTTTGTATATATATTATTTTATTATATCATAAATGGTTTCATAGTCAATTGTTTTAGACATGAAAGTTATATCACCAAAGTCGAAATTAACATTCCTACCATATTTTATGATTAAAGAAATTGGTCATTGCTCTTCCACCTCTTCAACACTGATTGAATGAAAGATGATGTAAAATAAATAATCTACTTAGCTCTGATTTTACAAACACTCAGAACACTCATAGCATTCAGGGCAGGACGATAGGGAAGTGGGATTAACATAATAACGGTTTGGGATTATGCATGAAAGAGATGAAGTAAATATCCTGTTTCTTGAGGAATCGGTTTTTATTTTTTATTAAGGAACCTTTAACTGAATTGAAGAGTTTTTCATAGTTTTTGATAATGCATACATACATGCATTTAATTTAGTGGAAAGTGTCACTAAGTATGATGAATGTATTTGTAACATCATTTCAACATAAAGGGGGAAGTTTTTTCCATTAAAAGAAACTATAAAAGACAAAAGAAAAAATCATAGTTAAAAACAAATGTGTTTTTAATTGTATTTCCCATGATAAATATAAGATATATTGATGACTTATAATCCACTTTTGGACTCTTATTTTAATATAAAAGTTAATCTGGTGAATCAGTTTGTCAAGTCTTTAGGATTTGATTGTCTAGATATTTTTTTCTGCTTTTTGTGTTTCTTTCTTTTTCTTTTCTTTTTTTTTTTTTTTGAGATTTTATTTATTTAATTGACATAGCGAGAGAGGGAACACATTGAGGGGAAGTGGGACAGGGAGAAGCAGGCTTCCCACTGAGCAGGGAGCCTGATGGGGGGCTTAATCCCAGGACCCCAGGATTATGACCTGAGCTGAAGGCAGATGCTTAATGACTGAGCCACACAGGTGCCCTAGCTTTAGTTGTTACTGATGAAAAGTTATTTTTATTCCCTCAGTTCTACATGAAAATGATCATAATCTTCTGTATGCATTTTGAAAGATAACAGAATGGACACTTTTGTTCTTAATAACAGTACTTAAAAATTGTCTTAATTTGGCAATTTGCAGAAGATGGTGGAGTAGGAGGATCCTAAGTTTACCCTGTCCCTTGAATATAACTAGATAACACTCCCATCAGTATAAATAACCCATTAAATGACCAGAAGAATGGCAGAACAAATTCTTTACAGCTAAATGTAGAGAAGAGGCCACATTGAAGAGGGTAGGAAGAGCAAAGACATGGTTGGAAGCTAAATGGACCCGTGGGGCTGTTAGTGGGTTGGAGGGATGCCATGGATGCTGAGAGGGGGGAAAAACAGACCCTCACACCAGGCATGGGAAATTCACATGAGGAAACAAATCCTAAAAACATTTAGCTTTGGAAACCAGAGGAGCCAAATTTTGTGATTTCTTAAAATCAGCAAGAGTTAACACCAAGAGCAGAGCTCTAAAAATTGGCAGAGGGCTCAGGAGAGTGGGGAAGGCGGGAGGAAACTGAGTCCCCACCCTTAAAGAGACAGCACTACAAACAGCCTTATAAATATCTGGCATAGAAGTAGCAGGTTGAAAATGTCTGAGGTATTTGGGAAGAAGATTTATTTACTAATCTCAGAGTGTATACTGGAGGGGCAGAGATCCTTGGGAGACTTCTCCAGGAACAAGGAAGCTGGTTGGTGCATTTCTCTTCCCTTCCTCCCACACAGACACCTACACTGTACCATGCTACCATGCCACATTCCCTACCTCAGTTGCTAACAGCACACCCATCCCCTGTGTTCTCCTGAAGACACACTTCCACCAGCCTTGCCTCAACTTCAGTCCCCTCGCACAGCAGAACTGAACAAATGTTGCTAACACTGTACACCCCACTCCTGCATGCTTTTATGGATCTGCCTCATACAATTCAGGATGCCTTGGTCTCCAGAGGAAGCAGATCCCCTCCTGCAGTGGACCTTCATGGACCTTGCTGACACCATGACCTGTCCCCCATGTTCTCCTACAGACCTGTCCCCTTCAATATGCCCTTGACCAGAGGCCATCCAAAGCTGTTCCACAAGCCTGGCAGTATGCAAGCAGTCCCAACAGGGACCAGCACTATTTCAGAATGACTCATGCCATATGGATATGGATAATAACCACACACACCAGTCCAACTGTGTTCCAGAAGTGGGCTGGGGGCAGATATCTGGTCTGATTGCAGACTTCGCCCGCCAGCTAAAGTTTCTCATGGAACAACACAGGGAACGTGCCTTGAAGTTTGGTGCTACTGTATCTCTAGAAAACACCTTATCTAATGCAAATTAAACCCAGGGTGGTCTCAGATGGGCACACTAACAACTCAGGGACCAAATCCTGCCCACAACAGACAAAGACAGCCATTGCAGACTAATGGACTGAGGGTAAATCAGCTCAGCTACAACAGGAGGCTGCTTGCAACATACAGAGGAAAAATGCCTGAAGAGCCAGGTTCTGGTGAACAAGGGATACTGCAGGACATCATAGGACCTCTTCTTCATCAGACCACTACTTTCAAGAGCAGGAGACATAGCTGACATTCTTACCACACAGACAGAGAGTTAGACAAAATGAGGAGGTAGGGAAATATGTCCCAAATGAAAGAACAGAACAAAATCACAGCAAAAAAAGTAAATGAAATAGAAATAAGTAAAATGCCTATAGAGAATTTAAAGGAATGGTCATAGAGATACTCACTGAACTCAAAAAGAGTGGAGGACCTCAGTGAAACCCTTAACAAAGAGATAGAAAACATAAAAAAGAAACAATTGAGAGATGAAGAATTCATTACTGAAATTAAAAATTCACCAGATGGAATAAATAGTAGACCAGAGGAAATAGAAGAATGGACCAGTGACCTGGAGGACAGATTAATGCAAAGGAACCAAGCTGAATGGGGAGAGAGAGGGATAAAAAATGGCTAAGTAGTAAATGACTAATAATAATAAATGACTAAAAAATAAGAATAAGTAACTCAGGAATGGTGTCAGGAAATTCAGTGACACCATCCAGTGTAATAACATTTGCATTATAGGGATCCCAGAAAGAGAAGAGAGAGAAAAGGAGGCAGAAAATTTATCTGAAGAAATAATAACTGAAACCTTTTCAATCTAGGGAGGGAAAAAGTAATCCATATTCAAGAGATACTGAGAGCCACCAACAAAATCAACCCAAGGAGGTCCACAGCAAGACAAATAGTAATTAAAGCAGCAAAAAGTAGTGATAGAACAAGAATTTTAAAAGCCAAAAGAGAAAAGAAAACAGTTATATACAAGGAAAACCTCATAAGGATATCAGCTGAAATATCAGCAGAAACTTAGCAGGCCAGAAGAGAATGGCATGAAATAGTCAAAATGCCAAAAGAAAAACAAAAACAAAAACAAAAAACCTGAAGCTAAGAATTCTCTATCCAGCAAGGCTCTCATTGGAATAGAAGGAGAGATAAAGAGTTTCTCAGACAAACAAAATTTAAAGGAATTATTTACCACTAACCCAGCAGTATAAGAAATGTTAAAGTAGACTCACTGAGTGGAAAGGAAAGATCAAAGTAAGAAAAGTAGGAAGCACAAAAGCAGTAAAATTAAGAATATCTATAAATATCAGTATAGGGATTCACAAAATAAAAAATGTAAACTAAGACACATACACCTCAAATGTCAGGTGGAGAGGAGTAAAGGACGTGTTCAAACTTAAGTGATCATCAACTTTAAACAGATTGTTATATGCATAAGATATTATGTACATACCTAATGGTAACCACAAGTTAAAATCAATAGATATTAAAAAAAAAACCAAAATAAAGAGAAAGGAATTCAAGCATATCACCAAAGAAACCAGCAAACTCTAAGACAAAAGAACAAGAGAAGAAAGGAACAGAGAAGAACTACAAAAGCAATCAGAAAACAAGGAACAAATGGCAATAAGTACATACCTATCAATAATTACTTTCAATGTAAATGAACTGAACATTCCAATCAAAAGACACAGAGTGACAGAGTAGATAAAAAGAAAAACAAGACCCATCTATATGCTGCCAGTGAGAGACTCACTTCAGACCTAAAGGCACATGCAGATTGAAAGTGAAGGGATGGAGAATCATTTATCATGCAAATGGAAGCAAAAAGAAAGCCAGGATAGCACTACTTATATCAAACAAAATAGACTTTAAAAGAGAATGTAACAAGAGACGAAGAAGGACATTCCATAATTATAAAGGGAAAGATCCAACAAAAAGTTATAATAATTTGAAATATTTATGCACCCAACAGGGGAGCACTCAAGTACATAAAGCAGCCAATAACAAACATAAAGGAACTAATTAGTAGTAATACAATATTAGTAGGAGATTTTAACACCACACTTGATCATCATTGAATAGATCATCTAAACAGAAAATCAGTAAGGAAACACGGGTTTTACAGCATACATTGGATCAGATGGATTTAACAGATATATTCAGAATATTCCATCCTGAATCAGCAGAATACATCTTCCTTTCAAGTGCATATGGAACATTTTCCAGAATAGATCACATATTATGACATAAAACAAGCTTCAATAAATTCAAGAAGATTGAAGTCATTTGATGTGTCTTTTCTGACCACACCACCAAGAAACTAGAAATCAACCATGAGAAAAAATCTGGAAAGAACACAAATACATGGAGGCTTAAAAAACAGAACAAAACACAAAACAGTCTACTAAACAATGGTTGGGTCAACCAAGAAATCAAAGAGGAAATAAAAAATATACGGAGAAAAATGAAAATGAAAACACAGCAATCCTAAAAGTTTGGGATACAGATAAAACTGTTCTGAGAGATGTTTATAGCAATACTGGCCTACCACAAGAAGGAAGAAAAATCTCAAATAACTTAATCTTACACCTTAAAAAGCTAGAAAAAGAACAACAAACAAAACAAATATAAGGAAGGAAATAATAGAGATCAAAGCAGAAATAAATGCCATAGAAATTAAAAACAAAGACAAAACAAAACAATAGAACAGATCAGTAAAACTAGGAGCTGGTTCTTTGAAAAGATCAAAATCAATAAGCCTTTAGCCAGATTTAAAAACAGAGAGAGAGAGAGAGAGAAGACTCAAATAAACAATATCACAAATGTAAGAGGAAAAATAACAACCAATACCACAGTAATTCAAAGGATTATAAGAGATTTTTGTGAAAAATTATATGTCAGCACATTGAGCAATCTAGAAGGAATGGGTAAATTCCTAGAACTATATAACCTACCAAAACTGAATCAGGAAGAAATAGAAAATTTGAACAGATCAACTACCAGCAATGAAATTGAATTAGTAATCCAAAAAAAACAGAAGTCCAGGACCAGAGGGCTTCATAGATTAATTCTACCAAATATTTAAAGAGTTAATACCTATTCTTCTCAAACTATTCCAAAATATAGGAGAGGAAGGTTTCCAACTTCCTTCTAGGGGGTCAGCATTACCTCGATATCAAAACCAAGTAAAGACACTACAAAAAAATAAAACCACAGGCCAACATCTGTGATGAACATTAGTGCAAATATCCTCAACATAATATTAGCAAATTGGATCCAAAAATATGTTGAAAAAATCATTCATCACAATCAATTGGGATTTACTCCTGGGGTTTAAGGTTGATTCGTTATTTACAAATCCATTAACACAATACATCACATCAATAAAAGAAAAGACAAAAATCATATCATTTCAATAAATGCAGAAAAAGCATTTGACAAAGTATAACATCTATTCATGATTAAAACCCTCAAAAAAGTAGGCTTAGAGGGAACATACCTCAACATAATAAAGGTCATATATGAAAAAGTCACAGTTAACATCTTACCCAGTGTGAAAAACTAATAGCTTTTCCTCTGAAATGAGGAACAAGACAAGGATGTCCACTGTTTACCACTTTTCTTCAACATATGCTGGAAGTTTTAGACACAGCAATCAGAAAGGAAGAAAAATAAAAAGTCAGAGTCAAATTGTAAGGAAGATGTAAAATTTTATCATTTACAGATGACACGATACTATCTATATACAGAAAATCCAGAAACTCCACAAACAAACAAACAAACAAACAAACAAAAAGCTACTAGAACTGGGGCACCTGGGTGGCTCTGTGGGTTGAGCCTCTGCCTTCAGCTCAGGTCATGATCTCAGAGTCCTGGGATTGAGCCCTGCATCGGGTTCTCTGCTCAACAGGGAGCCTGCTTCCCCCTCTTTCTCTACCTGCCTCTCCACCTACTTGTGATCTCTCTCTGTCAAATAAATAAATAAAATCTTAAAAACAAAAAAAAAAAAAAACTACTAGAACTGATCAATGAATTCAGTAAAGTCTCAGGATACAAAATCAATATACAAAATCCACTGTGTTTCTATACACTAATAATAGTAACACAGAAATTAAGAAAAAAATCCCATTTACAATGGCTCCAAAATAATAAAATACCTAGGAATAAACTTAACCAAGAATGTGAAAGACCTTTACTACGGAAACTATAAAACACTGATGAAAGAATTGAAGACAGCACCAAGAAATGGAAAGATATTCCATGTTCATGGATTAGAAGAACAAATATTGTTAAAATGTCCAAACTGCCCAAAGCAATCTGCACATTTATTGAAATCCCTATCAAAATACCAACACCCTTTTCCACAAAACCGAAACAAATGTTCCTAAATTTTGTAAGGAACCACAAAAGACTGAATAAAAAGCAATCTTGAAAAAGAAGAACAATACCAGAGGTATCACAATCTCAGATTTCAATGTATACTTCATAATCAAACAGTATGATACTAGCACAAATATAGACATAGATCGATAGAAAAGAGTAGAGAGCCCAGAAATGAACCCACCATTTTTTTGTCAATTAATCTTCAATAAAGGAGTCAGGAATATGTAATGGGAAGAAGACAATTTCGTCAACAAATAGTGTTTGGAAAACTGAACAACTACCTGCAAAAACTGAAACTGGACCACTTTTTTACACTATACACAAAAAATTAGCTCAAAATGAATTCAAGACCTAAGTTGAAACCTGAAACCATAAAAATCCTAGAGGAGAGCACAGGCAGTAATTTTTCTGACATCTAACATACCAACATTTTTCTAGACATGGTCTCCTGAGGCTAGGAAAAGAAAAGCAAAATAAACTATTGAGATTATATAAAAGTAAAGCTTCTGCACAAAAAAAGAAATAACCAACAAAACTAAAAAGCAACCTATTGATTGGGAGAAGATAACTGCAAATGATATGTCTGATAAAGAGTACTAATGATTTTTTTTACATATTTATAAAGTTATACAACTTAACGCCTATAAAACCCCACACACCAGTTAAAAAATGGGCAGAAGACATGAGCAGATATTTCTCCGAAAAAAACATACAGATGGCCAACAGACACATGAAAAGATCTTAACATCACTCATAATCAGGAAAATACACCTCAAAAGCACAATGTGATATCACCTCACACCTCTCAGAATGGTAAAATAAAAAACTCAAAGAACAAGTGTTGGCAAGGATGTGGAGAAAAAGGAAACCTCACACAGTGTTGTTGGGAATGCATAGTGGTGCAATCATTGTGGAAAAGTATTGATGTTCCTCAAAAAATTAAAAAATAGGATAACCATATGAGCCAATAATTCTACTACTGGGTGTGTACCCAAAGAATATGAAGACACCAATTTGAGAAGTTAAGTGCACCCCTATGTTTATTACAGCATTGTTTACATTTACAAGAGCCAAAATACGGAAACATCCCAAGTGTCCATTGAAAGATGAATGGACTAAGAAGTGGTGTATATACACAGTGGAATATTACAGCCATTAAAAAAAAAATAAGAATGGAATCTTGCCATTTGCAACAACATGGATGGATTTAGAGGATATAATGCTAAATGAAATAAGTCAGAGAAAGACAAATACCATGCTATTTCATTTATATATGATATTTAGAAAATAAAACAAGTGAAATAAGAAAAAAAGACAAACCAAAAAACAATCTCTTAACTATAGGGAACAAACTGGTGATTACCAGAGGGGAGATGAGTGGGGGATGGATGAAATAGATGAAGGGGATTAAAAGTACCCTTGTCATGATAAGCACTGAATAATTTATAGAATTATTGGATCACCATATTGTTCACCTGAATCTAATATAACACTATATGTTAACTGAACTGTAATTAAAATTTAAAAATAAATAAAAAATAAGAGAATTGCTAAAAAAAAATTGTCTTAATTTGAAATGTCTGATTTGAAATATCTCACAAAATGTTTAGTACTCTCCATGAATATCTACATCCCTTCCTCAATTAAAATTGGAGGCGTTCACTTGGATTCATGTTTAGCTTAATATAAATTCAGATAGTTAAATATGGAAATATTTATAGATACATGCAGGAAGTTACCTGAGAATTTTTAGTTACTACTTTACATTCTTATAAAATCTTGATTTGTTGTACCTTAAGTTTCATAGGAAAAGCCAGAATACTTTAAACTGTGAAAAGTTTACAGTATATACATATATATATATGTAATGAACATGTCTCTTTTATTTTGTCCCCCCCAAGCTGATTCCATTTCTATGTCATGATCCTTGGGATTTTAATTCCATTGTTAATTATTTTTAAATTAGTAAATGTATTGAACTTAATAATTCCAGTGGGTTTTGTTCACTTGTATTTCTTTTAATTCTTAATATATCAGAATAAATTTTCTACTAATTCATTTTAATGCTTAGTATATTCATGAGGCTTTGCATGTTTGGAAACACTTTTATGTTGCCTTCACATGCAATGAATAAGAAATGCATATGATGGTTCTAGAATAAGAAATGCATATGATGATACTGGAGCTCTTGTAGTGCCATAAAATAAGAAAAGCAAAATGTGTGTATCATTTGTGGGAGTATATCCAGGTGGCATACAGAAGTCAACTAAATGTAGCTCCAATAGTCAAAACTGAAGTAATTTATGGGACGTCTGGGTGGCTCAGTTGGTTGAGCAGCTGCCTTTGGCTCAGGTCATGATCCCAGCGTCCTGGGATCTAGTCCCACATCAGGCTCCTTGCTCAGCAGGGAGCCTGCTTCTCCCTCTGCCTCTACCTGCCATTCTGTCTGCCTGTGCTCGCTCCCTCTCTCTCTCTGATAAATAAATAAAATCTTAAAAAAAAAAAAAAAGAAGAAAGAAACTTAAAAAAAAAAAAAAACCTGAAGTAATTTAAAGAAGAAAAGTAATACCATAGGATAGCCCACAGAATAAAATAAATATCCATGAGCATTTACTGATACAAAGAATTGAGCAAATAAATAATTGGGGAGAAGAGACAACCTCCTGTGTGTAAGACTGCCAAATAAATTATGTAGATACACCACCCAAAATTGGAAAGCGTAACTCCCACCTTCTTAATCACAGGCTAAGTAGTCACTACTTTCTGGAGAGTATAATATGGAAAGTAGTGGTGAAGAGAGTTAGGAAAACTTAACAGTGTAGAAACCTGTCAGACACTACTACTTCAGCCATGTGACTAAGGTCAATATTAAAAGTGCTAAATCATGTTGGTAGTACTTACCTTTGATGTGATATGGGTAACATAATGCTTTTACTTCTGTGGTCTTCCTCCCCCAAACCTGTTAAATGAATATAATCATGAGAAAAACATTAGACAAATTTCAGTAGATGGACAGCCTATAAAATACCTTACTAGTGCTCCTCAGAACTGTCAAGGTCATCTAATTCAAAGGGAGTCTGAGAAATTGGCACAGGCAAGAGGAGCCTAAGCCAACATGCCAACTAAATGTATCATGGTATACTGAAAGAGATCCTGGAACAGAAAAAGGGCATTCGTTGAAAGCTAATGAAATCTGAATGAAATATGGATTTTAGTTAATAATAATGTAGCAAGGATGCCTGAGTGGCTCAGTTGGTTGAACATCTGACTCTTGATTTTAGCTTAGGTTGTGATCTCAGGGTTATGAGATCAAGCCTGTCCTATGGCTCTGCATTCAGTAGGAATCTGCTAGAGATTCTTTCCCTCTGCCTCTCTTCCCACTGGTACTCCTCGCTCCCTCTTTCTAAAATAGATAAATAAAAATCTTTAAAAAAAAATAAGGTAGCAACACTGATTCATTAAATGTAACAAATATCCATAGTATTATAAGATGTTAATAATAGAGGAAATTGGATGCTATATCTATGGGAACTCTGAACTATCTTCTCAATTTTCTGGAAAACTTGTAAAAAAAAAAAAAAAGCTTAATTTGATCTGACCTTGATGTCTCTGTAGGATGGAGCTTAGACATGCTGATTATATTTGATTTATTTTAATTGTGTAATGGTTTTTAGAGTTCTCATTGTTTCTCTTCTCTGCTCTAGAAACAGCCTTTGGCCATCAAATTCTGACCTGACTGCTTTCTGAGAATGGCTGAGAAAATTTAATGTCTTTGTAAGAGTCATACAGTTCAATAAGGAGTTTATAGAGAGAGATACTTCCATTGATAGATTTGTTTCTAGTTGAACATATTTATGTGTATGTGTACACCGACTTTGTCCCAGACAAAATTTTTTTTTCATTTTACTGACTCTTTCAAGAGGAAGCAACTCTCAAAATGAGGAATGTAACAATGCCTTGGAGGTTAGTTGCTCTATGCCATCACATACAGTTGATGCCAGAGGAACTATTTCTAAGGTAGTAAGGGAGAATTACAAGAGTCCAGATTAACCAAGGGAACTTGGAAAGTCCCCAGGCTCAAAATTTCTCCTCAACACTTTTGGGGAGCCATAGGGATTTAGTAGGCATCTAAATCAGCTCTCTGAATAATGCAAGATTCATGTTCATAGATTTCATGTTGAACAGGAATTAAAATAATATTTGACCCACAGGGCTATATAAGCTGAATGAGATCATGATGTGAAAAATATTTTACTACTATAAAGTGCTCTGCATATGGATGTATATAATTATCGTGTGTAATTATCAGAGTTCACTACTTCAAGCCAATTTGGTTCACTGTTGGTGAGCTATAGCTTGTTAAAAAGCATTTTCTCGTGTTAAGCCAATGTCTTCTTTTGCATAATTTGTAATACAAAGCAGGTGATAATGGAGTCCCTTGGGTGTGGGTTCCAAAGCTGGCCCTCCTGCCTGCTAGCCAGGACCTTGGATAAATGACTTGAGTTCTGTACTCTCTGTTTCCTTACTGATACATAATGGCGATAATGACTCCCTTACAGGAATACCATAAATGTGACCACATTTATAAAAATGTGCCTAGCTCAAGTGCCTTATAAATGATAGCAGTTATTATTATTAATATGAGTTTTCCTTTTATGATTCTGCAATGGGTAAGAGTGAATAGGAGTCCCAAGCCTTCCCAACTTCCCAATGGCACTTCATAAAAACCTGTCTTAATCTCCATTTCAGAGTAATAAAGATGTAACAACTGGCATAATTCTGTGCCTCTCGTTGTATTTCTCATTCTGGGAAGACATCAGCAAGGAGCCTGAGGGAGGAAACCTTTCTTTAGCAAATAGCAGATGTTTCCTAGTGGAGTCACATCCAGTAAAATGTGATTCCCCCTCACTGTGAGGACATCAGGCAATTCCGTTAGCATGCAATTATTTTATAGAGACTCCTCATTAAGTAGAAGGAGGATAACCCTAAAAAAAAGTAGGAATTCTTTAATGTTCTCTACCTATCGCCTCTGTGTAGCACTCCTCAGCCTAATTCCTGGACAGCTTCGTAGATACTATCTACATAGCATAAGAACTGCACCCTTAGAATCTGACCAGTTCTTTAATGCTGTCTTCACCCACCTGCCAGTTAATGATATGGTCTAATTATTTTTAAGGCAGAATATGTAGATATTCGTGCTTTCATCTTCCCTTCAGGTTTAACTTAGTGAATCTCAGGATAAATATGAGTATATTGTGGACATGATGTTTTTCAAAGGAGGTTTTTTAATTTTTTTTTTAAGATTTTATTTATTTACTTGAGAGAGAGAGAAAAAAAAACAAAGAAAGTGAGAGAGAGACCATGAAAGGGGAAGAGGGTCAGAGGGAGAAGCAGACTCCCTGCTGAGCAGGGAGCCTGATGCAGGACTTGATCTGGGATTCCAGGATCATGACCTGAGCCAAAGGCAGTTGCTTAACCAACTGAGCTACCCAGGCACCCCTAAAGGTGTTTTATTCTAGCGATTTTGACCTTAGGAGCTAGCTTTAAGATTGGTCTTTCTCCCTACCCCACTCCAGTGTTGACAGCCGTGTGTTCCCAGGTGAAATCTCAAGTCACTACCATGTTTCCAAATGCTTATTAGCTCAGCTGGAGTCTTTCATGACGTTTATGTGAGGATCAGATTTAATCATCCATTAGCATTCATTGAATATGGCTGTCAGTCATTAACAGCGTTCCCACTGGTCAGCCAGCAGTTTGGAATTGTATTGGGTTAAAAAGCTGCTTTCTTCGAAGATGTTTATCAAGAGAGTGTATTTCACATTAAAAAGAGTTACCTTTCTTTTTCTCAATGATGGTCTTGGCTGAATTAGGTTTTTGCTGTGATCTTTAGTTAGTTACTTGTTTTTTCTGTTTTTCCTGACTTTCAGTTTACCACCAGGAAATCAGAAAGCACAGTTCGAACTGAAAGTCTTTCCTAGGAAAGATGGATTATACTTTCCTGCCATTATTTTATAAAAGGTATGAAACAAATTACAATTGGCCACCTAAAATGTTTTTCCGGTAATTTTATAGTAATTTAAAACAGAACCCCAAGTAACCTTATGGGAGTCCTAGTATTCAGCGTAGCTTTGATCTTTGTTTATAGGTCATTTAAGTAACAAAGGCAGAGCTGCTTTCTAAGACTAGTTTGTTAAATTAATAACTGGGTGCCTTTTAGCTCAGTGCCTAAAAGCAACTCCATGTCTTAATAAATGGCAGCTCTGATTATTTCTTTATTCCTTCAATTCTCAGATTCACCATCAGTTTAATGAAAATTTAGAGGGAGGAAAAGAAATGTTGACAGTGCCAAATTATTATGAGATGTGCCTCATTTACAGAAATGATAAATTATGAAAAATATATCTTATCCCAAGTACAATGTTAAGGTGATAATGCTGATAGATGGAACATCTCTGGAATCTTATCTTCAGTGTTGGAAAAAATTGCATTCATGGAACATAACATCTGCAATAGCCAGTGTATCATGTCAAATTTTGTGTCATTTGCTGTAAGGTAAAGGAGTCTAACCATTGAAGTATTTCACCATTGTTTCTGAAAATATGAGATTATTCCTATAGAGATTAAGAAAAAAAGCAATTAAGGATGTCTGGGTGGCTCATTCAGTTAAGCGTTTGCCTTCAGCTCAGGCCATGATCTCAGGGCCTGGGATTTAGCCCTGCATTGGGAATCCCTGCTCAGTGGGGAGTCTGCTTGTCCCTCTCCTTCTGCCCTTCCTTCCTACTCATGTCCTCTCTCTCTTTCTCAGATAGATAGATCTTTAAAAAAAAAAAAAAAAAAAAAAAAAACAAGAAAGAAAAAAATAATAACAAACATTCTAGGAATTAATAAGTGTTTTATTATAGTAAACTATGACTGGATTTCCCCATTATGTCACAGAGTTGCAATGGCTCTCTTAGAATTCAGTTGTCTAATTATAAAAACAATCAATCTGAAGTCTAAGACAGTCAAGCAGTTTGCCAGCAATTGCACTGCTACTGGTTTTTTTTTGTAGCTATATACGTAGATATGCTTTTTATTTTCAGGAAAGAAATGACAGAAGCTCACAGCATTACCTTGTGCAGAATAAGTGCTCAATAAATGTGTGATCGTTTGTTGTATAATAAGCGTTCACATAGAGATATAAGTGATGTTGGTCATATATGGAGATTGCTTGCTTTTTATAGTTTGTATCTGCCCCAGAGGACTCCTTTCATGAATCAAAAATGTTTGAATATGCTCTGATCTCCAATTCAGAGTAACTGCTAATGTTCATTCTAAATTTATCAACCTATGGTGATTTATTTCACATTAACATGAACTTAGATATATTGTAGGGATCAGATTCCTAAAAGAACATTGCTGAAGTAAAATATGTCATCCCTTAACTGTCTTCTTGCTTAAGACCAAATTTAATCCAAACTGAGCAAAAGTTCTAGTTGCAGGATCTTTCTCAACTTTCTTGACAATGGAAGCAATAAATCTTTTCATTTAAGAATACTTCTATTTAGGGGGCGCCTGGGTGGCTCAGTGGGTTAAGCCGCTGCCTTCGACTCAGGTCATGATCTCAGGGTCCTGGGATCAAGTCCCGCATCGGGCTCTCTGCTCAGCGGGGAGCCTGCTTCCCTCTCTCTCTCTCTGCCTGCTTCTCCATCTACTTGTGATTTCTCTCTGTCAAATAAATAAATAAAATCTTTAAAAAAAAAAAAAAAGAATACTTCTATTTAAACAAACAATAAAATTTTTTGTGAATTCCCCCTCCCCGTTAAATACAACATCGTTTTTCTATATAACCCAAATATCTATTCCTCATTCCTGTTATGAAATCAGGCACCAAGTCCTGCTTATTTTATGTCTTAAGCATTTCTTCAGTCCACCCCCCCAACTGTCCCTATGATCACTGCCCTAGTTCCAGTCATTATCATTTCTCATCAGTCCTCTCTAAAGGCATGTTTTTGATAGTCTCAATGCAGTCTTAGACCTCCCAACCAATCTTTCAGCTGTTGCCTGCGAGGTGTAAATTTAACTACACCACATCCATGTAAATGTTCCCTATTGCTGCAGGGTGAAGTCCCATCTGCCCAAAATGGCATGTGGGGATGCCGTGACCTGGTCCCCGTGTTCATTCATATACAGCCTCAATTCTCTGCTCTAATAACACTGAATGGCTTCTCCTCACGCAACCTGCTGTTCAGTGATTACATTTTCCCAACTCTTTTGAACTTCTGTACCTCCCCCTACTATCATCACAGTGGATGTGTCTCTATCTCAGACTTAAGTTATGTTGAATATACATTATCCATCTCTTAGTTTAGCACATTAGATTGTAAGTCCCTCAAGGATAGTGACGGTGCCTTATTCATATAAGTTTTACATATATATATATATATATATAACTTATTTCAATTAAAAAATATCTCAAAGTAGATTTTGTATTTCTATAGTGGAAGGAAATTCTAGTCTTCACAATGCTGTAGGGAAATATGTCTAATAGTTACACCATTCCTATGCATCTGTTGTCTTCTCCACAATATACAAGAAACAGCTACTGTAAATTTAGTTTGTGTATAGATACATGTTGTAGGTATCACTTTTACCCTGTAGCTGTCTGAAGCCTGGTTTGGATAGCTATTCAAAACTTAAACTAGTGGGAGGTGAAAATAAGAGGAAAACCTAAGAATGATAAATGAATCTATCTAATCTTCATAATATTTAATTATGTCTATATTAGTCCCATATGGCTTCATTTTATGAATTCTTGTTCTAAACAAATTATATAATTCAAATTTAATCAAATCTTACTTCTTGGTTAAGTATTTTTAATGAATGAACTGCATGAGAACTTTGCTATTTGCGTCTGTTTTTATTTCTTTAATTTTAAAGAAATTATGAAATAAAGATAATAAATATAATTGTTATGCCTTAGCTCATATCTTTCTCATATCTAGTTAGCCATGGTTGGAATTTTTGAAAAAAAAATTCTAGGGATGCGTGGGTGACTCAGTGGGTTAAAGCCTCTGCCTTTGGCTCAGGTCATGATCTCGGGGTCCTGGGATGGAGCCCCACATCGGGATTTCTGCTCAGCGGGGAGTCTGCTTCCTCCCTCTCTCTCTCTCTCTCTGCCTGCCTCTCTGCCTACTTGTGATCTCTGTCAAATAAATAAATAAAATCTTTTAAAAAAAATTCTATTTCTTACCTTTCCTTTTTAATTTATACAATATCCATTTTGCTTTGGCATTTATAAGGTCTTCTTACGGTAAATAGCCTGCTCTATTTTGACTTAGAAAATATCCCTAAAATCACTATATAAATCAGAAGATTAGTATTTTAACTATGTGGATGACTTTTTGCACAAAGTGTTCATTGGATAAATCCAAAGTGTCTTAAAGAGCTATTTGTAAACTGTAGGAAAGCTGTAAGTTCTTCTAAAAGTAGCTTTAGGTCACACCAAATCTGAAATGCCTGCAACATTTCAGAAACTAGCTCAAAGGGAAGGAATTGTGCCCAGCATTCTAATATAGAAAATTATGTAACAATTTAGACACAAGATGATTCTCCAAAGCAGTTGTGGTTAATCGCATAATTTCTATCCTTTCTTAAGCAAGATTATCCCATTTTAGTAGGACTCCCTATTAAGCTAGTGTTTCTAATGAAATATTAGAACTTTTTCTCAGTATTACTGCTTTAAAAATAGGTAAGTGACACCAAACAAATTAACAAAATAAATCAAATATATTTTCCTGGTAGTTTATACAAGGTCTTCTCTATCTGTTGTGACTCTATGAATTTACTATCAAAGGTTATTTTGATATTAACTCAGTAACTATTTCTGTAGTGAGCATTGTTTTCCTATTATGTTGAACTCAAACTATGCCATAAAATGCCTTGTCTCATCTCCTTCTTTATATTCTTGGCAGATAAATATAAGTCTATTTGGGGTAGTGGCCATTTTACTTTTCTTCTCTCAAATGTAGGTTTTTTGTTTTTGTTTTGTGCAGTCCAGCACATTTCCAGTGCTTTTATTTTGTGGCTTGTTACATTTTTTGAAACAGTAATGACCCAAGTTAAATGATATAATATGATATATTATACTGTATAAACATATAATAAGTCACAATCAAATATAGCAATTTAATAAATACTCCTTCCCTGAAACAGGTCAGCAGCTATAGGGATGGCATTGAAGCCTAATGCAGTCTTTACAATCTAATGCACTTCTGTTAACATTATGCTGCCTTCCAGGGATGAACAATTTATCATTAAGTCCATTTGTTCTTCTCCACCTTAATGTGTCATTGATCCCTCCATTCTCTCCTCTTTGCTGCTCTGTGACCAATAACTTTGCAGATGTGACTTCCCCTCTTACTAGTCTAGCCGAAGCCTTTGAGAAGGCAAATCAGCCACTCTGTTGGTCTCATGGGTTTAGAGGAATTGGCCTACACACAAGTTTTTTCAAACTTATCTGACCATAGAACACTTTAATGATGATAATTTCTGGTCAGAGTACTATATTAACAATATTCCCACAGATGATAGGGAGAAATGATCTAAGCCAAGATTAAAATAAAAAGCATAAGTGGTCTTATTAATTGCTTGATAAATTATCAAAGTATGACTTATATTTAATGTATAATAAAGATACGGAAGTAGTAAGCCTGTGACATATCCTATAGCTACCAAATAGAAGCATTCTTAAAAAGGTGAGTTGATGAATGCTGTCCAAATCTTCTTGCTAATGAAAATAATTTCTTTGTGCATCAGATAATCATGAAAGCTCTACAGTTTAAAAAAAAAAAAAAAAAGCTCTACAGTAAGACTCTGAGTTTAAATTTGGCTTTACAATTCATTATCTGTACGATTTTGAGAAAACTATTTAAATCTATTAGGCCTCACTTTCTGTACCTCAAAACGGGAATAATATTGAGCAAATAGATGTGAGATGCTTAGTACAGTACCCAGTAATAAGTGAAAATATATATTATCTGTTATAAAACAAAAGGAGAGAGAGGTGATAATTAATGGTTAGACAACTAACTTTGACATTAGTGAAGTAATTAAAGTACCAGTGCCCATAAGTGATGAGTTTCATGGCAATCATTCACTGACATTCAGTGACAACTATTAATATCTCACTGGATGTTAGTTTACTAAAGAACAGTGCTTGGAAATACTGACACAGTTATAAGATCTTTCTCTACATTTAAGTATAGTGTTTTTATTCCTTACATGGTGTGAAAATGTAAAATAGGATTCAAAGGAGCATGAAGGTACTAAGAAATGAAAGTTGGTATCTAAATACTAACTAAATGAGCTAAATAACCAATTATGACTAACATCATACCACAAACTTTCTTTCTTTTTTTCATAAATTTCCTAACTTCAAATTTTATGGAGGTCCCGTCTATCAGATGAAGTATTTTCTTAGGAGTTTACTCTTAAGTCACCCTTTATTTGCTATCCAAGAGAAAGTTTTTCCTGAAGCATGAAACTCAGGAGAGTGACTAAGGTTGTTGAAGAAGAAAAAAGAAGAGACCCTGTTGAAGTCCATACTACTAATGTATTTCTGTTAGAACTGAATTGCATAGAGTACTTATAACGACACTGTCTTAAGCAGATATTAAGAAAGAAAGCATCTTACCAAAATGAATTGATAAAAATAAAATCTATTAGTACTAAAAAAAAAAATCAGAGAACCATCCTAAGTAAAAGGGTAGAATCAAAATTGTGTCAGCAAGCTTAATCAAACTTGCAAAGGATGAGGTTTGCTCAAAGATAAAATCCAGAGTTCAAGATCATGGAGTTAGAGGGCATAAAAAAGAAACCCTTTAAGGTTTTAGAATAGTGACTTCAGCAACTTCAATCCAATTTTTTCCCAGTGACCTTAAAAGCAATGAGTTTCTCAGAACTGGAGAAGCATCTTTAAAGTGTTTTTAAGAACATCCTTTTAAGTGTTGTATAAAAATGAAAACTCTAACTATAATCATAAAACTCTTTTTGAGTCACATTAATGCATTTTTAAAAAACAAACCATTGACCAAGAACTGCTTATTTCCTGCAGAAAATGTCAAGGAAGACATAGGAAAACTTATTTTTGCTCATCAGCGCTGTTGTCTTTCTTGAAGTTCTTTACCTGGTTTCCTCTTTCAAGTGCATGATTTGACCCGAATTCCAGAACTTCAGCTTTGTCTTTACCTCCTGACTTCCAGAAAGGACAGGAACTTTAGTCTGTTGACTTTGGTACTTTGCCCCAGTATTTTTCCAATTAACTAACAAGAGAGTGTTGTCACTGTGCTCCAGCATGTCAATTATGAACACAACCTGGAAAGGTTCCTATCCCTAAAATAAGATTCAAAATAAGGCTCATAAGCCAAGATAAAAGTTAGGGAAAATAAAATCTGTTATATATTTTTAAATCTTGCTCTACATCATAGTTGATGTAAATATAAAAATTACAATAATTTGGGCTCGGAAAAATTTACTGCTAGTAAACCAGGCTTTAGTATTAAGGAAAAAGAAAAACTGATTCTCAGGACTTCATTATTTTCATCAACCCTACCAATTACAGCAGTAGAACTAGAAAGAATGTGGCAATATGTAGCATAGGAATTATAAACTCAAATGTCTACAATGACCAGAGAAGAAGAGCAAATGTATACAAAAGGCTGAGTATAAGAAGACAACAAGGGATGGTGAAGAGAATTGGCTGACTTGTGTAGGCTCCCAGCTCATTAGTGGCGTTCAAGAATGTGGGCCCAGTGTTGCTAGAACTTCCTAGAAAGTTCTCAAAAGAAGCTAAAAGTCTGAAATCTTATGTGAAATATTCTGAGTTTTAAAGACTAGCTAAAATATTTTTAAAATACTGTGCTTGCCAGATAAAGCATCTTGGGAGGGCTTAATCCAGTTTTCTACCTCTGCTCTGGCAGACACTTCTCACATATTCTACCTTCTTGTCATCAAATGTCCCATGTATAGAGGAGTAACTCATTAAAATATTAGCAAATTAGGACATGTTTGAAAGAGAAATAAGATAATGAGTTCTGAAGAAAACAGATAAGGAGATATATATAGCTATGAAAGATATATATATAGCTATATATATATCTCCTTATCTGTCCTATATATATATATATATATGTCCTCTGTGTGTGTGTGTGTGTGTATTTAAAGATTTTATTTATTTATTTGAGAGAGACAGAGCGGGGAGAAGCAGAGTCACCTCTGAGCAGGAGCTGGACTCAATCCCAGGACCCCGGGATCATGATCTGAGTTGAAGGCAGATGCTTAGCCAACTGAGCCACACAGGAGCCCCTGAACAGCCATATTTCTTGAAAAGCATATATTTTCACAGATTTATCCAGTTGGGGTCCCACATAGCTAGAACCCCAGTGACAAAGTACAATGAAGAGAATGGAGATATCAGGTATGAACAATACCAGCAGTAGGAATAAAATAGGTGAGAAGTCAGCAGATACTTGCTGGTTTATCTGGGGCTGACCAATTTTAAAATAGATTTTAAAAAGAAAGAAATTATGGTGTGTGTATATTTTGTGGGAAGGAAGGAGAAAGGGAAAAGTAGATTATAGGTGGTATAATTTTCAAAACTTGCCAGTCAGTCATTTTATGGTAATCACTAAAGGGAACATTTTTTTTTTTTTTTAAATTCTTGGACATGCTATAGCATAGAAAACATAGAATATACTCTCCAAATACAAGATAAGTATTTTGATTAGAATTTGCCTTTATATTATTTTGGCTTTGATTGTACCTTGTTAATGTTCTCAGCTCTATTCTCAATGCAAAATTTACTTCCAAGCTTTATATAAAATATATTAACAGTGTATATTTTTTTAAGTATTTAAAAGTGTTTCCTTTAAGCAGGCATCATGATTTGTTTCAGGTCTGCCTTCCTTCCATGCTACTTTGTCCCATACTATACATATATAGTGTGTGTGTGTGTGTGTGTGTGTGTGTGTGTGTGTGTACACATAAGTATTTTAAAATTTCTGTCTGGAAACATTTACCCAAATGTTTCTTTTTAAACAGAATATACAGATCTGATAAAAGGAGTCATGTGTCTTTCTCCTTTGTAAAGAAGTCATGTAAAAGTATAAATTATGATTTATAATCACTGAAAGTGGGATTTAATTTTATTCTGACCTTTTGAGGCAATGTAATTTGTCTTTTGATCTCAATTTCCAGTAAAAAAGGAAAAAGGAACACCCTTTTATGACTTTTTTGGGACAATGGAAACATGTAAACATGTCAAAAACTGAGAAAGTGCTAGTGTTAGAAAAGTAATGAATTAAGCAATATATGGTAAAGTTGGACTTCTAATTTTGTCATCATTGCTGTTACCAGTAACCATGATTTTTTTCAAGAGGCAGATCACTGTAGCCCCATCCTCTAATTCTTCAATTCACAAAATTCATCTAAAAGATGAATTATGGATGTATGGGTTAACTGTAGGTAGTTGTATAATACTTGAATCTGCCTGCATGTGGAAACCAGGTTCACAGTGGAAATATTGGTGTAACAAAACAGAGCACCACTAAAGGATTCCAAAATAATGCCCTTGATTCTGAGTCTCTGTTTTCTATTAGATATTCAGTTCACATTGCTGTTTGCCAGGCTCTGCCTTAGGTACTGGAAATAGGTAGTTGAATAAGACTACGTGTTACAAAGTCAAAATATAAAGGGGATTAGCAGATAATACAAATGATTGATGTGGGAAAAGTTCATGACATGATTCCACTTGGTTTAAGTTTGTTTTCTCAGTTTTGACAGATACATGAATATGGAAAACTATTTCTCTACTAAACAAAGTCAACCTAACAATTGCACAATGGATAGCAAATGGCCTCTGCATCTATGGGGGATGTACTTGGTAATGAAGGGGGATATGGGGTTTGGAGGGAACATGCCTTCTCTAAAGGGGGGACTTTCATTCGGTATAAAACTTCAGACCAAGTGATGCCAGCCATGCTAGTATTTTAAGGGAACCAGGAAACCCAGTGTTTGGGGAAATCTGCTTTTTAAATGTTATCTTTAAATTGTGTGGGTCAAATAGAGTAAAGCTGTAGGTTATGGCCTACAGGAGGCCAATGAACAGCCACAGAAATCCCATTTAGTCTCTCAAATTGCTTACACACCAGAAACTCACTGATGAAATTGTGGTCAGTGGGCCAGTGACCAGAGCATCACCTGTGAACTTCTTAAAAATGCAGAATCTCAGGGGCACCTGGATAGCTCAGTTGGAAGAACCTGTAACTCTTGATCTTCAGACCATGAGTTTGAGCCCCATGTTGGGTGTGAGATTACTTAAAACAATTAATAAATAAAAATTTAAAAATACAGAATCTCAGGATCTGTCCCAGGTCTTCAGAGACAGAATCTGCATTTCAGCAAGCCCGGAGGATTTCTAGGCTCATGAATATTTGACCACAATCTGTTCTAGAAAGGCATAGAAAAAAATTGATTTTTCTCTAAAGGTTGTGACTTTGAATTGTAGGTCTATCCTTTTTTTTTTCTTGTGCTTGTCTCATGCCCATTATTGATTATCATTGATACTTCATCTAAACCCTCATGAAAGTAAATCTGAAACCATTACAGGGTGTTTTATTAAATGACTAATGCATACTGTCATAGCACATCCTTCCTTTAATTTGATAGAAGGTTTAGGGTGGTTTTTTTTTTAAGATTTTATTTATTTGAGAGCATGAGGTATAGAGAGAACATGAGCAGAAAAAGGGACAGAGGGAGAGGGAGAGGCAGATACCCCAATGGGCAGGGAACCCAATGCAGGACTCAATCTGGACTCCAGGATCATGACCTGAGCCAAAGCCAAATGCTTAAGCAACTGAGCCACCCAGGCGCCCCGAAGGTTTAAGTATTTACTGGCATTCTCCTTGTAGTCTTAGAGTTCTGACCTCATTTTTTATTGCCCTTTCTTGCCATTTTGCTTCATCTCTACTTTCTCATATCTCTTACACCCAGGAACAAAGCAGCCTTTTGCTAGCTGGGCCCTTTGTTGACTTTGTCACAGCAATTCAAATTTTAAGTATTATATATTATATATATTATATATTAATACTTAGCAGGGCTACTGCTAAGTATTAATCTGGATATTGTGGCTCTTTATTTTATATCTCCATGAATGGTACATATAGTTTTTATCAGCTAATCCCGTGTTCCTATTTCCTCTTATTTTCTTTTATATTGGTATATTATGGACATGGGGTTATTTGCAGGTGTGTGGGGGGTATGCATGTATAAATGTCTGTGTTCATTGGTATTCATGTTATTCAAAGCCCTGCAGGGATTGTACAATTTTATGGAAGCCTCCAGAGAGGAAATCTGTGTATTTGTTATGGATTCTACTCTTGTGGAGCTCAACTTGTTATTTTACACACATTTGCTTCTTCATAGCTCTGTCTCCAAGTAATCCACATCTGACCTAATACTAGAGTGCTTCAGATCATCAATCATTTTTATTATAAGTACCTATTTTCATATGGCACTTCATTTCTTTTGAGATTTATATTTTGTTTATTTCTTAAAACAGCCATTACAGATTGGATAATTCTATTACCATTTCAAAGAAGAGAATATGATGATTATGGGAGTCCATAGACTTAGTAGACTAAGACCACACACTCTTGGCCTGATACTGGATTTCTGGCTCTTGGTGTTTTTTTTTTAATCGTATCATATCAATCTTTCACAATATGATAAAGGAAGCTTCTCATAATACATTTGCATTTTGACTCTCATCAGGCTAGTCAAACCACATGAATATCATTTTTTTATTCAGTTAAAAACCTGTGAAATATAAATTAAAGCATAAAGTTACCAGAATTTCCTGACAGATCATACATAGAATAAGAGTAAGAGGGTAGTCAAGGATCACACCAAGGTTTTAGATTGACCAGTTGGAAGGGTGTAATTGCTGTGAAATGAGATGGGAAAGAATGTAAGAAGGGAGCCAGTGTGGGTGAAGTAGGGATCAGCAGCTCAGTTGTGGAAATGTTAAGTTTGAGATGTGTATTAGGGTTCTTGAGAGAAATAGAACCAAAGGGGTATGTACATAATGAGATTTAGTATATGGCACTGGCTCATGATTTTAGGAGTCCGGCAAGTCCCACACTGCCTTCCGCAAGATGGTGACCCAAGTAAGCTGATGGCTTAGTTTGAAGGTCTGAGAGCCAGATGGCCATTGATGGATTCCAGTCTGAGTCTGAAGGCCTGAAACACGACTGCTAAGGCAGAAGATCTGTGTCCCAGCTTCATCAGTCAGGCATAGAGTGAATTCAACCTTCCTCTCCCTTTTTGTTCTATTCAGGCCCTCAAAGGATTAAGTGATGCCCATCCACTTTGGGGAGGGCCATAAACTCAAAATATCACTCTTATATTCAAAACAAACTCTCAAAACACAAAACAAAACAAAACAAAAAACAAACTCTCATGTTGTCTTTGGGAAAACCCTCACAGACACACCTAGAAATAATGTTTTAACAGATACCCGGGCATCTTGTGACTCCAACCACCTGACATATAAGATTCACTATCACAAGATACTTTTTGGATACCTAAATAGTTATATTGGGTTAGGAGTTGGAAATAGACATCTGGACTTCAGGGGAAGGGTGATAACTATAGTTAATCATTTTGGAGTAATAATGTATGGGTAGTACTTAAAGCCATGAAATCTGACAAAATCTCCAAGAGAATGTAAATTGAAAAGAGAGTAGGTTTAGGTACTGAAACTGGAGGAATATCAACGTGTAGAGGTCAGAGAGAAGAAGAAAAAACATTAGTGGAGACCAAGAAACAGCAGCCAGGGCTACAGAAGGAAAACCTAAGAATGTGTTATCCTGGAAGCCAAGTGAAGAAGGGGCTCAGGGAGCAGAACACTGCTATATCAAAAGTTGCTGACAAGTCAAGTAGATGAGAACTGAAAATTGGCCAGTGAATCTAACACTTGGAAGTCATTACTAACCTGGACACAGACAGTGTATTGGGAGGGCTAGAAGATGGGGTCATAAAATGCACTGGCCAGGGCTTTGTGAAGATTAAATTCTGGGGATTCAGGTTGATTTGTCCGAAGCTTCTTGAGAAAACAGATTTGGACTGATTCTTCCTGATGGTTTAATGTGAAATTTGGAGCAGGGAAGGGTATAGAGTCTAAAATTTTAATAACCTTTGAATCATGGGTTATGTGAGGCATATTTTATGAGGCATATTTTATGTGTTCAAAATTTTAAAATCTGTATACTTTTTTCAAAACACACTGTTCATTCACTAGTTACCAGAGACCACTTACTTTCTATTCCTCAATCTCTTTTTCTTCAGTGTGTTCGAATAATTCCTTGGCTATGTACTAATTCTCTTTCTTTTCTTCGGCTACTCGTGAAATTTTGACCATTGTTTTGCTCCTTTCAACTCCAAATCTGCTAAATAGACTTCTCAGTAAAAGAGTCTATTTTGTTCTCATCTGATTTCTTCTAGCTTAAAATCTCATTAAGATTTCCATACAGGATGGGCCTGGTGTCTGCCTTTTTGCTTTTGTATGGAAAGAGAACCTGGCAGTTCTATTGCTTGATTCATTTGATCTTTTTCACTATGCCATCCTTATCTCTGCTCTCACAGCCTAGTCATCTTGAGAGCAAGAAAAGTAAAAAATTTTGGTCATAAAGGAAATTAAACAACATAATGTCAGCCTCTGAAAAACCTACCTGAGTCCAGCACGGAAAATGAAGCTCATGGGAAGATTGCTCCCTCTGTATAATTCCCCAAATCTAGACTATCTTTGTCATAGATCCTTTCTTCTCTTGTTCTCTGAGTCAACCATAATTGCTTGTTTGTTTGTTTTGCTATATTCCTTGTCTCTGCTTCAGATTCTGATTTAGCTGAAGCTTCCCTTTTCTACCATTTTCAGCTGAGCTACATTAGTTCCTTAAGGGGGAGAGCTTCTCTTTTATTTCTGTTTGGAGTCCCTGGATTTGCATGAATATGCAGCTCTGAAATTCTCCAGTAATGTCTATCTGAGTGCCACATAGAAGAGCCCTCTCGATTTAGCAATACTCGTCCACCATATGAATATACATATGGCGCCAGGAGAAGAAGGGATGGAGCTGGATAGTAAGTGATTTCATCATAACTGTCCTTACCTTTATTCCTACCTCTGAAACAAGTGATTTCTATTTGTAATATTATTTCTGGCATTATATTTTGGTTGTTTTAAGTTGCTTTAAAAAATTACCTCTGACATTTTGACTTGATATTTTATTGATGGCAAGATTTCTTTGAATTATCTTTCTTACTTAATCTACTTTAATTAAGGTGGTGCTACATCCAAAATTGGCTTTTGGATGATGGTGCTTACTCTGTGAATTGGTTCAACTAAATTAGTTCCACAACACCGTTAATTTAACTAGCTGATCAGCCATTAGAATGAATGAACCATTTTGTTCTTTTTCCGTTGTGTAGACTATGAAATGGGGGCTGTGAAGAATGCAGTAAAGATTATCCCAAAAGGTAGGTGGTCATGAAAACCAAGTGAAGAGGGAATAGAAAGACACAGGAGTACTTGTTAAATTTACTTTAGAACTACTGCCATATTTCCTTAATTTTTTTCCTATCTTATTTTGTGCCGAGAGCCAAAAGTTGTTGTCATGACCATTTCATTATACTTCTCTCTACTCTAATTTTCCTTCTACACTTTATCTGCACAAGAGTCAATGTATGTTTTCCTTCTGTACCGGTCTTGCCATATAGCTGCATTAGTTTAAGCACGCACCTCATTTTTAAAATACTAAGAAAAAGATCTAAAAAAAAAAAAAGTATAAATTCAATGTGCAAATCAAGGAATGAAAAGTTCTTTCCATATTTACTGCTCAGTGATAGTAAAGTTAATATGCTCTTCCCCTGATCTCTGAATACCTTTTGATGTTCCTGAAATTATTTCACTAAAAACTCACCTTTTAGCATAACAAAATGTTACCTATGATCTTTAAATGCCAACTAGAATCTGAAAATTCAGATTTAAGATGAATAAATGTAGTATGAACTGTAGAAACTACTTTGGGGGAAAACTCCCAAAATATATAATTTCTATTTATTTATTTGTTTTACTGGTAGTGTACAGGTGGGAAGAATGGTTTTCTTTTCCATATATGTCTTTATATAGCCAATGAATCATTTTGTTAGAAGGAAATTCTCTTTATATTTAAGGTCATTTCCTCAAATACTATTTTTGTAGGAGGGAAAAAAGTACTGTATAATTTTAAAAGTAGAGAGGCTTTCAAAATGTATAAGTCAAATTATAAGATGACAAAAACCTGGAAAACTTGAGTGATTTGTCCAGATTTGGTGCCATAACAGTTTGCATTTTTTTCCTTTTTCACATTGACTTCCAAATACATTCAGCTTTTATTTTCAGTTTACATATTCAGTTATATATTTATATTCACTGGAATTCTATTTCCTCATTTAATGCATTTTCTCACTCTTGGAGGTTTTTTGAATTAATTGTAATGCAACTCAGACTCTAGAAATAATATGTTTATCATTTACAGCAATAGTAATTATTTCATTGTTTAATAAAAACTGTATTAACTGTGGCTGGCCAAACCCATGAAAATGTAAACACAAATATTACCACAGTGATTTGCTTTTTCAAAATTATTTTTTTGAGTTTTTGTTTACTCATTTCAGTAATCTCTATACCCCATGTAGGGTCTGAACTCATGACCCCAAGAAGAAGGTATGCCTTTCTTACTGAGCCAGCCAGGCATGCCATAGTAATTTACTTTTGTGTTTTGATCACAAAGGAAACTTTCTGAGCTAACTGGAACATTTGGATTGCTATTAAATACTAGAGTACAACTGTCATGAGGGCGTGTTGGCTGCCTTCACTTCTGTGAGTTCTTATCCCACAGTCTACTGCGTAGGTAGCATGCCATGAACCTTGCCCACTCTGGTCCCTTCTGGTTAGATAAAGAGTGGACTTTTGGTCCAAGCTATGCCGATTTTATTTCTTCTGCCTAGAAATTGCAGACCATGAGTGTAAATAGCTAGCTATATGTATTTGATATTAGCTCAGAAATCTCAGATGTGGATTTGCTATGGACACGCAGAACAGAGGAAGCCAATTTAGCCATACTAGCAAAGAATGAAGTGGGGAAAACAGTCATAAAAGACATTAGAGACAGAGACAGAGAGATGGAGAAGAGGGGAGTGGAGGGGAGAATGTGGGGAAGAGAAGAAAGGAAAGAGTAAGCTTTTTTCCCCAAGGGCTTTCCAATTAATTTCAATTATGTGTTTATGGGTTTTCCAGGCCCAGCACACTGTCCTTAGAACAGACAAACCTCTGAATCTTCAAAATAAACTCCCTTTTCAGCTAAATCTTTGCATGAGTTTACATTTATTGCAATCCACATAAATCAGGGTGACCATCAGTACTGCCTGGAAGGAACACTTACTGGAGTGTTGGGCTAGCTTTAAAGGATTCATAAATAATGTTGAAGCAGTGTAGCAGAGTATTAAAACTCTGAGCCAGACAACCTGGATTCAGATCTGATCTCTAACACATACTAGGTGTCTGATTTTGACAACCTTTTTTTGTTTGTTTCTTACCTCTTTTTCTGTGTAGGATAGAGTAAAAATATTGCCTACTTCACAGGGTTGTTGTGGGAACTTAATGATTTAATTCATATAAGGGCTCACATGAATGTTTGGTTCACAGGAAATCTATCTAGATGTTAGCTATTAAACTATTATTTTATAACATTTTATTCG
Organism: Mustela nigripes; assembly: GCF_022355385.1. NCBI lineage: Eukaryota > Metazoa > Chordata > Mammalia > Carnivora > Mustelidae > Mustela > Mustela nigripes. The sequence goes on along the minus strand of NC_081562.1, from coordinate 40,494,006 downwards.
CTGGGAGTAAAGTAGCTAGCACTATATAACTTTAAGGAGAGTAGTTCTTTTCACAGTGCTGAATAGCTAAATAAAGTTCGTGGCCTATGTATTGAACACATTGATTGCCACATAATTTTTTTCCATAATATTCTGGAAAGCCAAAAATAAACCACCCCCATGTAGAAACTATAGAATTGTGGTTAACAGTGGTTTTTGGCATATTTTCTTATATTTTATCCTCATTTTAAAATAAAATGAGGTTTTATATGTAAGTAGCAATCACAGATTATATGTTTATTTGTCAGCAGGATGTTTCACGATAACTTATTTTCAGAATTACTTGTTTCCACATAGACTACTAATTACATATTGGAAAATATACATAAATAATAAAATTGCCATATTGTAAAAATAATAAAATTGCCATATTGTAAATATAATATAAAACCAACAGCATAGCATATGCATCTAGAAAGTATTGAAGCTGACATATTGTTTACAACTTCTTATGGGCTAAATATATTGTGTTTCACTGAAAACTGGCAAGTTTTTATTTATTTAGGTAGTTAGTTATTTAAGAAATACAAAGTGTTTTCCAAATGGGCATCACATCAATATATACATAAATGTGTTTGTTAGAGGAAGAAGAAACAATGAAACAAATATTTTTAAGAGAGAGAGACTGCAACTTAAAATATATTACACACACACACACATACACACACAACTACGTAGGCACCAGAGGCACACAAGAATCTATTGTAATTATACACACACTCTGTGTGTCTGTGTGTGTGTGTGTGTGTGTGTGTGTGTGTGTGTATAATTACAATAGATTCTTGTTATTCTATGGCTTCTGGTGCCTAAGTAGTTTTAGAAATTGGATCAATTTCATTTTATAATAATATTTGGATTTTATACTCTTTTTCTGAAAATAATATTCATCATAAAAATGTATGCTTTCCTTTGATAACTGGCTTAGGTATAGCTAAATGACCTTGATTAATAGATGGATTTTTCCACTGCCTTACTATTCACAATATTTCAGAGAAACACTCAGCTTATGATTCTAAGAGATTTTTTTCCTTTGCATACTTTATATATCAGATTGCTCCTTCTGTTTAATAACAACATTTTACTCTTGCCTATGAAAATAGGTTGAACAGTTTGTATTTAAAGAACTTGAAAGGAAAAACAAACCATAAATTCCATAGTTCAGTGGAAAGAACATAGATGTGAAAATAGGCAGACTGGATTCAAATAGTGACCGTTTGTTGTTTGACACTGCTCAAGCTACTGAAGTTTTCTTAGTTGCTATTTCCTTATCTGTAAAACTGGGGTAATAATATTTGCCTTGTAGTATCACTGTGAGCATTACATTAGATACTGAACATAAAGCCCCTAATATAAGTCCTAGCATGTAACAAATGTGGCTCCAAATGTGGCTACTGTTGTTACAAGATTTACATATTTAGGTATAGAATTTTGTAACAGTTTGATAATTAAAGATGAAGTAAATTTTAAAATAGGAAATAAAAATCAGTAAATGTGTCTCAGAACATATGTGGCTGAAAAATTTTCAAGGACATTATTCTTTCTTGATTTTGGTAGAACATCAGTTCAATATAGAGAGGACTGTTTCCATCTATATAAAGACTGTTTCAAACTGGTCAAGGTTGATCAACGTAAATTGTGATAGAAGGAAGGAACCCAAGAGATGCCAACTCCGTATGTAAAAAGAGAAATCATATGATAAGGATATTTTGGTACTACCTGCTGGAGTTTGTAGTCACAGAAGGAAAAGCAGACCAGCTTGTTCTCTTTTAAGTAGAAGTAGTTTTTTTCTGGAACATTTTATTGGAACACACAATATACTTATGTCTTTCAAAAATCAGCTACTGGCATGAAGTTCAGTCACCTTTTGAATGCATCACCCATTCTCTACTTTGAGTCAGTGGAAATGGAGAATTTACTTTTATTTTTCTCATACAAGTAATTTTTCATGAAAAATAAATTTAAAAAATAAATTCATAAATAAATAAATTATTTATTTATTTATGAATAAATTTATAAATAAATAAATTTAAAGATTTTATTTATTTATTTGACAGAGATCAGAAGCAGGCAGAGAGACAGGCAGAGAGGGGGGGGGGAAGCAGGCTCCCTGCTGAGCAGAAAGCCCGAAGTGGGGCTCCATCCCAGGACCCTGGGATCATGACCTGAGCCGAAGGCAGGGGCTTTAGCCCACTGAGCCACCCAGGTGCCCCTAGAATTGTACTATTTTGCTATTAAGGCCTTCTTAACCTATGCTCTACCAGGAGTTCAATGATAGGAAATATGGAGTATTATGTTTAACAGATTTCTAAAAATGTATTATAATCTAAAACTCTCTCTTGCATATGCATAAGTTTGTTTGCCCTGAACTCCAGCAACCTGCTCTCATCTGTCACAAGAAGCATTAAATCCTCCTATCTGGGAAACTGCAGTTCCAACAACTGTCTCTACATGTGAAATGAGTGACACAGAAAGCCCAGGACACCCAAAAAAGTGACCTCTGTGGAAAAATAGAGCTAAAAGCTCACAGGCTGTACCCTATCATATGTGTCCAGTATGCTCCCTGAGAGCTCAGGAAGAAAATGTGCAATTCCTCCAAGTCCATATTGCTTAAAAGCTGGTGAATGGAAAAAACCCCCCAAACCAAAAAACAAAACAAAACAAACACAAAAAGAGAAATGATAAGTAAACCTTGGAGAGAAAGCCAGAGAGCTACATACTAAGGATACAGATAGATGCTAACAAGTAGAGACAAATGACAAAAGAGGTAGAAGGAAAAACCCCCAAATTTCTGTATTTGAGATAAAAGTGAATTGCCATCTTTTTATACTTTTATCAGCCAGTTATATAGTACCTAGCAAATAATATATGCATAATAAACAGATTCTGAATGAATGAAGAATAAATGAATATCCTTAGGGAAGTGGGGTATCGTTTTAACCAAACATTAGCTGAAGAATAATTATTTAGCAATGTGGCAGGGAAGAGAGCCGTAAGCCATCTTGATGAGAAAAGTGTTCCAGTGACTTAAAACTTGATGATAAAAGAAAATCGGATGCGTAATCAGTCCTAGATTTTGGAAGATCTAGAATTCCCTTGAGGAAATAGGATCAAAATCTGGCATTTTCATAAATTGTGTCTAACCTATTGACTAGTGAGAGCATGAAATTTTGCTACCAAGTCAAGTTATAAAACTATTGATCTATCATGCCCAAATTAAGATTTTCTATCGCAATCTTGTGTCTGTTTCTGTTAAAAGATCAACTAATGTCATCAGATTATAGAGTACTTTGGCTTATTATCAGTTTAGATTCAAATAATTGCATCTTCTTCCAGGGGAGTTTGGCAAATGCTGGTCCATCCTATAGACAAAGACACCTATCATTCCAGAAACACTTCTCTAATTTCTTGTTAACTTAAAAAGTATCTATAGACTGATAGAGTCAATATGTACTTAAGTATTTGCCAAAAATCAGTCCTCTAGATGTGAATAATATATTTGAAGTGAAAATTATTTATAATACCCACTGTAAATTTTGTATTCCATTATGAAATGTTTTAACATAAAACTAATGTTTTAAGTCACATGTTGGTAGATGAAGTTGATCTCCATGAGATGGACCATGTTAACCAAAAAGATTCTTGTATGACAGATGACCACAATTTTTTGTAACTCCATGGTATTCATACTCCAGTTTCAGAAACGTAGGCTTCCGTAATAAGGTAGTTTCATGTTTATATCAAGACTGCCTTTTACTTGCTATGTCATTCTAAAAAAAATACCTTAATCTTAGCAAGGCTTGTTTGTCATCAGATGAGAATGAGATCTACACCATTGAGTTTATAGAAACCATTGAGGCAACATGATGTAAAACCTTGAATATAGTACTATTAGGGATTAAGTTGTGTCCTCTGAAAAGGTATGCTGGAGTCCTAACCTATTGTACCTTGTTTTGAAATACGGTCTTTGTCAGTGTAGTCAAGTTAGGATGATATCATACTGGATTATGGGGGCCTAATCCATATGGGATTATTAGTGAGCCCTAATCTAATGACTTGTGTCCTTTTGAAAAGAGGGAGATTTGGATACAAGCACACGAGGAAAAGACAGTGTACGCATGGAGGCAGAGAATGAAGTATGGGCCTATAAGCCAATAAATAATAATCCAATTGCAATGATATGATACTAATTTGAATTGACTTGTTCCTAGTAAACAAAATCTTATTGCTAGATATATCTTTTAATTTGTAAGTGCTCACAAATCAATTGCTCAGTATGTCTCACTAGAATTTTTCCCTAAGTCCACGGCAAGCTAGTGATCTGTAAATACACATTTTTCCCAGTTTTGAAAATTGGATCAGTCTCTCTTTCTTAAAGGTGTGTTGTTGTCGTTGTTATCTCTATACTGCTTTAATTTTTTTTTTTTTTTTCCAAGAGCTCTGGAAAATCACTAATGTGTACTTGAGGATTTTAGCATGTTTAAAGTATCTAGAAAAGTTTTCCTGGAGTTTCTCTGATCTTCAGTTATTTCGGTGACCCTTAATGATGCTATTTCCAGATTCCCCATAATATTTGAGTCCCTCTTGTTTGGTAGAATTTCTTACGTCCATTGTGACATGAAAAAATGTGCATAGTGAAGGGAAAAACAGTTAACATTGCATAATTGGCTCCAAAACATGTCGTATATGGCTATGTGTCATATATACATATACTTTTACTTCATATATCATAAACATAGACGTTCTTATATTCAGAGGAGAGCCATTTAGCTAAACTAAAGGAAGGAAGAAACAAAAGGAGAGTTCAAATGTGTATTCCAATAGTAGGCCACTTACAGTGGTGTGTGTGTTATGGGTAGAAAATTCTAAATAGTTCCTGTAACATTTACTCCACTCAGTAAACCACTCTAAGTTTAATATATCTTATAATAATAATGAAGATTGTGATGATGGTCGTAGGTAACATACTAATGTATGAGGCGTTTTTCTAAGAGTTTTATACGCACTGTATTTACTCTGTTTCATTTTTTCTTGAAGTTTTCAGGATAGTTTGACCTAGGGAGGTCAAATTGGATTATACACACACACACACACACACACACACACACATACCATTCTTGGTAGAGAGGCTGGAAGGAAAACAGGAGTTGAGTGTTTTTATCTACTGTCACTTAAGTTCTGTCTTTAGAATGTAACTAATTACAGTGTTTAAACAATACTTATACTGGGCTTCATCTTTTTTTTTTTTTAAAGATTTTATTTATTTATTTGTAAGAGAGAGAGAGTGAGAGCGAGCACAGGCAGACAGAGTGGAAGGCAGAGTCAGAGGGAGAAGCAGGCTCCCTGCAGAGCAAGGAGCCCGATGTGGGACTCCATCCCAGGACGCTGGGATCATGACCTGAGCCGAAGGCAGCTGCTTAACCAACTGAGCCACCCAGGCGTCCCTGGGCTTCATCTTTTTATGGAGGATTTTGAAAGTTTATGTTTCCTGAGTGAAGTGCCTCTTCTTCTTTTCTGTTGATTGTACGTACACTTTTTCAATCTGATGGCGATCTTGGATTTCTCACACACCTTTTTTTAAGCACTGTGCCCAGTGTACAATATAGAGCCATTGAATTTTGACTTATTTTTCTTAATTTTTTGTGATTCTTAATCATAGCCATAGCAGAAGTCCCCCTTCACCTCGGAGCCATGACATGTTAAGGAAGCCAAGTTGAGGTTTTATGATGCTCTGCTTTTAATTGAATGAAAATTTCAGCAGATGTTTAGCTGGTTAATGCTTCCCATAATTTTTATATTTTGTATCTATGCCAACTTTTTAAACTGCTTCAAGAGAGAATCATCCAACAATCTCTTCCATAGGCTAATACTTCTTGGTCTTCTTGACATAAAAAGATCATGCCTTTGATTCCTATGGAGGGCTTTAATCATTTATTCACTCATCAAGCAGTTAATCAGTCAATCAGTTGAGAAGGTATAAGATGTTTTTAGAGGTACACAGATGACTTATACTGCTTGTACTTCAGCTGGGCCTCGGAGTTTAGCAGTTACTTTGATACCTTAGTGAGGAGTGCTCTCTAGTGTTTTACTGCAGATGTTCTTCTGTCATGAAATTGCAAGATAAATGATTTTGCTTTGATTTAAAAATTATACTGGAAAGACGACTTCTTGTTCAGGGATTCCATTAAAATAAATTATGGTCACATGCATGGATTAAATTTCCTCAAAGGATTAGTTAGTGCCTGGTGGGATAACCTGTATGTCTTGCTCCCCCGCCGCCCCCCTTTTTGCATGAATATAGAGTGACAGTCCATAGGGTTTTGCCTCATCCATTGTGGACTAAAATGAATTGCTTGTAAAAAGCTATTTTCAGATATCTGTTCACATTCATAAAACAGACATTTTTAACTCAAAACTATTAATGAAAACCCATTACCATGCAAACAAATGCATAAATGTTTTGTCTTTATTTTATGGTCTCAGTGTTTTCCATTTTATCCGTAATGCATGTGTTATAGCATACATATTATTTACAGAATAGATCATTTAATGGCTTTTAAAAATCCACGCCAAATGCAGCTCATTAGTTTCTGAGCTCATTGAGTTTAGTTATGTAATGTAAGTTTAGAGAGATAGGTTGCATCTTCTTCATTCAAGTTGAAACAATCTTGAAAACATCATAACAAAATCTTAATGTCTTCCTTCATGCTTTACAATCCTCCTATCTTCCTGAGCTCTGCAAAAATCTCTCCACCCTGGATTTACTTCCTGACCAGCTGCAAGTTTTCATTGACTTTTACCTCCTCCCTGAGCTGAATGGCTTAATTTCAATGTGTAATTAATTTTCATTTTTAAATGCAATAATGGACACATCACAGCATTTCACATTACATACTTTAAGAAGAAGAATGTAGCACTAAATTGCTGTTTGTGTGAATGATTGAATTAAACCTAACACATCTATAACAGTTACAAATTCTTCCTAGCATTGTATAGAGCTACAGAATTTGTTTAGGGCTTCTCTGAAATTTCCACTTGTATGGCCCTCTGGAGAGTTGTCAAATAAATAACAGATGTAGAGATTATCAGTTACTGTTGAACGTTTGACAAAAACACATGCAAGCCAGGCATTTCCCACTGGGTCTCTTCATGTTTAAAGAAAGAAAAGGTCTTCCAGCCAGAATCAAGTAATTCAACTAAATAGTGTATTCTTTGTGTCTTTTAATGTAACTATTGCCATTTTTTATCTGCAAAAATTTGTCAGGATCAGGAGGGTAAATTTTTTATGATCTTTGGCGGTAATTACTTTATCTCCAAGCAATAATTAAATTGACTGCAATATTATCTTCTCTAGTAGAGCTGTAGCAACAAAAAAGTTGTAAGATTGGTAAGATACTTACTGTGGTGTCATGCGTTCCTCATTCATTCATTTTACCCCATTGACATTTATTTATCCCATCAGTATTTATTCCTATGAGCTAAACCTTGTCCATGCCAGCTAAACCTTGTCCATGCCACTGGAGATACAGCAGTGAACAAGACAGAATGATGAATGACAGGAAGCTTCTCTAATTGAGGGAATGGAGGGAATTGGGAGACAAGTTAAAAAGTAACATGTGGACTTAGTGATAGAATTGCAGTAAGGAAAGTGTTCTATCACAGAATTTAATGACGGCGTCTCTGAAGTTGTCCTATTTGAGCACAGAGATGAATGAAATGGTTATGTGGACAGTTTACCCATGGAAGACCATTATGAGCAGACGGACCAGTGAAGGCGATGCCCCAACGCTAGACTAGATTTATAGACGTCATCGATTGCACAAGTTTTCTTAATGTAGGAAATAAAGAAATATCTATTATTTGAAAATCATGAGGAAAATATAACTGATCCAGTATTTCATTTAGAGAAAAGGACAGAACAAATCCAGAGGACTGTTACGGAGAGAAAGACTAAAGCCCCTTTCTGATTGCACCTTGTGGGAGTCTAGCCCTTTCAACTGAAAGGCCCAGAAGCAAGGAAGAAGAAATGATTAAAATCCCACCCGGAGAGGAGCTCATGGTGTAGAGATTATATTAGAAACAGAGTAAAGAAGATCAGGCATTAGTTGAAAGAGAAGGAAGGCAGGTTTTCCATGCATTTTAGTGTATATTACCGCAAGAGTACAAAAAGTACAAAATCTACCTTCCACCTTTTTTTCTGTTGTATCAGGAAGTATTTTAATCAGCGATTGTTCTTGGGTGGTAGGTTGGCATTTTATGCAGTGGGTGTGTCCCCCCTTCTGTGGTCTCCTATCCTGCCAGCTCTAGTTTCCATCACTTAAATCTTCCTTCAGGGATTCAGAATACCACACTTACTTTCCCTCCTGCTGCAGGAGTCATTGTGGCCTTCTGCTCTTGCTAACACCTGGGGAAACATTCCCTGCTTCACCTCAAATTCATGATTGTTCCATTGTTTTTGTCATCAGTGGCCACAAATTTAGTTCCTTCTATGTAAAACATCAGGAGTGGGTTCCATTTTCCTGACTGGACCCTGTCTCAGTACAGTGACTTTTTGCATCTAAGGGCTGGCTCAGTTGGTAGAGCATGTGCCTCTTGATCTCAGGGCTATGAGTTCAAGCACCATGTTGGGTGTGGAGCCTACTTAAAAAAAAAGTAAGTTGAATAAATAAAATAAAAATAAAGGCAGTGGTCAAATGGATCCTTTTAATTGATAGTTTCTATTCTTTAAGGTAGAAAGCATGGAATGGCATTTTGTAGAACTTCCATTCATCTATAGATGGCCAACAGCATTATTTTCAGGCAGGAGGATCAATAAACTATATAAAGCACAGATTGAACTAATCAAAATCAAGCATTAGCACTTTATTCCTGAAGAGCAATATTCTGGCATCTATCCTTCCATATGGAATGGTCAGTTGTGATATTTCTCTCTTTTCCCTGGACCCTAGGGATCACTTCTACTTTCATTATTAGAGTTCTTCCTAAATGAAACATATTAAACATCACTTTGTGACCCTTCCTTTGGACAAGCTTTCATGGTGGAGGCTATTTTCTTTGAGGAACCATATTAGCTTGCTTATAGCCACTGATCTATAAACAGAAACCATTTGGCTGAGTGTGGTTATAATCTGTATTATAGAAACCTTTTATGCTGGCTAGTCCACAGCTATTAGCTACTGATTCTGTTAGCACATCCACATCTAAGTTGAGTTACTAGAAAGTGTATTAGGTAGGTTTTGCTACAAAACCAACAGACTCTAAACTCCCTATCTCAAGATAACAACTGTTTATGGAGTCACAACTTAGTGGATTGAAGATTGGACTGGCCTTATCAGGGCAGTTATCTCTGCTCCTCGTGCTTTCATGTTTGGGGTTAGCTTCCAGCCAGCCAGGTGACTGTTTCTAAGGGTTGTATGGCTCTCGGCAAGCTGGTGTATGTATGATGGCTTCATTGGATACAGCTGGGGCAACTGGGGCTTCTTGCCACATGGTCTTTCCTCGAATTCTCCAGGATTATTTGCATGGCAGCTCCGAGTTTTAAGAGTTGCAAATAGGAAAGACCCATTGTACAGTGTGCCTTTCTATTTCATTTATATCTTTGTGTACAGTGTGCCTATATCATGTTGCCAAAGTCACATTGAACAAAGCAAGTCAGATGGCCAGTCTCAATTCAAGGAGAGACAAGTAGATTCCATACCATCATGAGAAAAGTGACAACTGTGACCATTATTATGAGCTACCAAAGAAAACATAAACAATTGGCCTGGTGATTTATTCAAGCAAGGCGAAAGAATGAGAACTGGCTTAAAGGGACTGTAAGAAAGAAGGGTATTTTCAAAGACAATAACATAGGGGGAGAAGGGGAATCTTTAGTGATTGAACTAGGGTTAGAAACTTTGGTTTGGAATGAAGTGTGACTATCAGTGAAAGAGAACAATCAAAACAAATATTTGGTGTCAATGGCAAAAAGAAATGGGTGCATGGAGAGAAGGTTCTTAATCATGGATTAGTCTGGGATGAGAGTCAAAGTGTAGTAAAAGATTTCTTGCCCTGCTAATTCTTAACCAGGAAGCCACATGAATTGAGACATTGTTCAAACCAAATGAAGGAAACAGATGAATTAGTCTACTTATATCATTTTATTTTATTTTATTTTAGAGAGAGGGAGTGCACATGCAAGGTAGAGGGGCAGAGGCAGAGGGGGAGAGAGAATCTCAACCATATACCCCTATGGAGCCCAACGCAGGGCTCGATCTCATGACCCTGAGATCATGATCTGAGCTGAAATCAAGTCGGATGCTTAGCTGACGGAGCCACCCAGGCACCCCAAGTTAGTCTCTTTAGAACTTTCATACCAGAAGGCTTACATCAATATTGTTCAATTAGACTTCAACTTTTGGGGGATAGGTAGAAAAGGAGACTTCATCTATCAAGGTCAAGCTTATCTTACGAAAATGCTCACACAGCATCATTGCAATTCTGCTTAGGTGGAAGTGGGACTGGCAAGGACTGAATCATGTCAAATTAAGTCATGACTTTCTGCCTTACTTTTTAAATCCCCTGCTTTATGAAAATATATAATTAAGAAAAATGCTCTAAAGTCTGGGGGCAGCCTGGGTGGCTCAGTGGGTTAAGCCTCTGCCTTCGGCTCAGGTCATGATCTCGGGGTCCTGGGATCGAGCCCCGCATTGGGCTCTCTGCTCAGCAGGGAGCCTGCTTCCCTTCCTCTCTCTCTCTGCCTGCCTCTCTACCTACTTGTGATCTCTCTCTGTCAAGTAAATAAATAAAAATCTTAAAAAAAAATGTTCTAAGGTCTGTAGTTTAGCTTATTTTTTAAACTAAGTTACCTAGCAACCAGTGAAGAACATTGTTATGTATTTCAAGGCAAAATAATCATGTTAATTTAACAAACATCTGTTTTCTTATAAGAATAGACATGTTTTCATCAAGACCATTTGCATATATACTGTGCTTAGTGTCAATTATACTCCCTTTGCTTAAATTTTTCAGATCAACAGAATTCTGGCTTTCAGAGAGCCACTGTTTATTCAATGTAAAAACCCAATTGCGCTTTGATTATCTGGTGGCCTTTTGTCACAATAGTTGATGAACACATATTTTCCATATTATAAGAATGATATACTGTATTTTTAACAATAAAGTAAGCTAGAGAAAAATGTTATTAAGAAAATAACAACAACAATAATAATGTTATTATCCATTATTATAATAATAACTAAGCCTGGGTGGCTCAGTTGGTTAGGCATCCAATTCTTGGTTTCAGCTCAGGTCATGATCTCGGGACTTGAGATGGAGCCTGTGTTGGCCTCTGCACTTAGCGTGGAGTCAGCTTGAGATTCTCTCTCCACCTCTCCTGCCCCTCTCCCCTGCTTGTATGTGCTCTTTCTCTCTAAAATAGATCAATAAAATCTTAATTCTAAAAAAAAGTCATAAGGAAGAACAAATACATTTATAGTACTATACTGTATTTACTGTAAAAAAATGTGTATAAGTGGATCTGCATAGTTCAAACCCATGTTGTTCAAGGGTCAGCTGTATTGTGAAAATAAGAACTTGCTGAAAGATAAATGCAAATGTTTGAACTACCTTTTATGCCCTGGTACTCAAACACTCAGCTCGTATAGCCAAATAGTTGTCATCATTTTGGACTTGATTTGCAACCATAAATCTAAATGTTAGCCATCAGTGTTTGTCACAAAATGTTATATTTTAAAATAATTATGCTTGGGGGGCACCTGGGTGGCTCAGTGGGTTAAGCCTCTGTCTTTGGCTCGGGTCGTGGTCTCAGGGTCCTGGGATCGAGCCCTGTATCGGGCTTTCTGCTCAGCGGGGAGCCTGCTTCTCTCTCTCTCTCTCTCTCTGCCTGCCTCTCTGTCTACTTGTAATCTCTCTCTCTCTCTGTGTCAAATAAATAAAAATAAATCTTTTAAAAAAATTATGCTTGGATTCTGCTTGTCTTGGGAGAGAAAAGATTGTCAGAAAATGAAATGACATTAGTGACCACTTTTTCTTATAAATAGGAAAAGTATAAGATCTTCAAAAGTCACCATTATGGTTCTTTGTGGTATCTGCTCATACCCTTGTCAATAAAGGGAATGGAGCACTATATGTAGTTCTGAGTAGAGAATTTTAGTTAGAAAAAATGGCTTTCTAGAGATCTCATTATAAAAATATGAAAAGGATTCCCAGTCTCAAGAGTCAACTGCCAGTGAAGAATCTGAAATTTAAGGGTTGGGTTATGTGAAATATTCAATAGACATTTTGACAAAGACTTAACCTTCAATTTAGACTGCTTTGAGAAAAGACATGAAGGTTTTGGGTTTTGGTGTGTGTGTGTGTGTGTGTGTGTGTTTCTTGTTTTGTTTTGTTTTTGGTCATTATACATCTAGTAACTGAAGACATGTATCTTTAAGAAATGGAGTCCTATAAATGTTAATTTTTATTCAAATTATGATTCAGAATTTTAGTTTAGTAAATGTTCTTCTGCTAAATTAATACCAACTGCAAATAGTTGCTGGAGTCATAGCGATGAAGACCCACATTTCATCTTTCTTATCCACAGAACAGTTGGAGAACTGTAGCCATGGGGCAGTGGTGCCCTTTATAATTTGACAGCTCAGAATTAGGTATCCTTCCACACTCAGAGAGACTGGCAGTCTGGGGTAACCAACAAATTGTGCCTGTCATTAACCCAAATATATTATAACCAAAAAACAATGCTGTTTTTAACAGCTGCAGCTTGGGACTGACTTGAGAAGGCTTGTCTAACAATTTGTTTTTTTTTTTTTCTCATAGCTAAATTCCTTTACCTTGAAGTTAATGAACCTTCTAATGTGAAAAGATGAAAAATCTACTAGAAAACATAGGGTTAAAGTGACTTATTCTTGGGGAAAGCAGTTATTTTATGGGCATATAGAGGGCATCCCAAGGACAAACACCTTGAAAAATGCAAAGTCACCTTTTTTTTAATATTTATACCAACAGGAAGATAGTGTGGTAATGTTGAAACTGTATGGGTATTAGAATCAATTTCCAGCCTGGCTCTTTGACTAACTCTTTATTGACTTTGGGCAAGCTGGTAAACTGATTTGATCTTCCGTTGTCTCCTATGGAACATGAATATAGCAATGCCGATGTCATAGGGTTCTTTGGAGGATAAATGATATAATACCCGTAAAGTGCCGGCACATAGCAGTAAGTCCCGTACTGGGGTGAGGTGCCCATCGTGACTTCATGGGAACTGTGCAATTAGATCAAAGCTGTTTCTCTGAATCTTTGTGTCAGTGAATTTGAAGGGCAGGAGTTTCTGGTCATTTGCTTAAAGGAAGCTGCTGCCTCTGCCAACCCTGAAGAGATTCCTTAATTCAGCCATCAGTTCCAATTACCTGCTCTCCCTGAAGATGTCAGAGTAGCAACTCTGGGATAGATCACTGCCTCTGTGTTTGAAAATCTCTGAGCTGTGACCACTGTTTTGCATTTGATCTTCTAATTGTTTTTCTGTTTCACTGGGCTCCTGTGAACATCCTACTTCTCCTCTGATCCTTTGATCTTTTAGTTATTCACCTACCTCTGCTCTGCTCCTTCTGGGAGAATCTCTCATCATGTTTATCCTGACTTTTGCAGTTCCCACGTGCCTGCTCTCTGTTGTTACCCTACGAAAGTATTGGTCTGACTTTCTGGACCTCAAGGGGCCACTCCCAAGTACTTTGCCCTTGCAGGCCGTGTGCAAGCTTTGGCCCCTACCTTTGTCCAGAGTTGGCTTTACTCTTGTCAGCTTGACATATGTTCCTCAGCCTATGTGTGGTCCAAAACCCTCTTGTTAACTTGTGGCTCTCTCTGTGGGAATGATAGTAAATAATTAGAGTTCATACTGCTGATGTAAATTCAAAGTCAACTGCGTATTTTGTTTCCCCTTAGAAAACCAAAACTTTCTCTCATAGTATTCTCACAGATTTTCTTGGAATACCTGTGAGGTAATGCTTTGAAATCAATTTTAATTATATATGAGATATAATTAAACAGAATTTTAAAATATAAAATGAAATATAAATCACATAAATATAATAAATTAAATAATATATACTTATATATAAAATTAAAATATAAAAAATCTGTAAAATTAATCACTCTCATTCCAAATACTAGTATAACCTGTTTTTAATTCTAATATTTTTTATATGCACATCTCAAGATTGTTTTATTTTCTACTTTGCTGCATCCTGCTTTTTCATTTTGCTATACAAGGATTGTAATCTCCATTTTTTATGCCTACACAATATTTTATAGTGTGAAGAAATCATATTTAATAATAATCTCCCTATTATTGGATATTTTATTTTCATTTTAAATACCATAATTAATATTATAAATGATATTTTCTTTGCATATAGATCCACCTAAAAAAGAGAGTAAAGGAATGTCACAGGAGTATATGGCAAAACATAAATCCAATTTGAGAAATTAAAAAATAAATTCTCTATCATTGCAGAATTCCATCAACTTGATTATGAGAGTGTAGATTCTGAATTTTTAAAAAACATTATATTTTTACATAATTTTAAGCCATCAAATTTAATTTAATACCCAAATGTCAGATGTTTAATACTTAGTCATGTTTTCATCATTGTTGAAAAAAAAAACACCCAAAATATTATACCAAGTTTCAAAGATCCCAGATATGGAAATTTGACAACCTGTGCCCACACCCCAGGACTGGTAGTAACAAACTGCATAGAGCTGCTGGGGGTCCAAGCTCAGAGCTTCTGAAAGAGGAGAGAGAGGAGCTCCTCGTGATGATGAGCTCATGCTCAAAGAATCCACATTCAGTCAATTAATGAAAGATAATCAAGAATAAAGAGAAAGTCCTTGCTAAGGTTTGTGGGTCCAGGGCAATGGCATCTGGAAGGGAAATAGAAATATTGGGAGTGGAAGTTAGCCCTCTATTGGATGCACAGTTGAATTCTTGGACATAAGGAAGGTGTTCTTCAAAGAGTCTTTGGCTATAAGGAGAAGGTAATTAAATTAACACTAGCCTGTAATAAACTCCTAGATTTCCGTGGTTCCACACGATAGCTGTTAATTTGTCATGCACATACAGACCAAGGGTTTCCTGGTTTTGGTGTGTAGAGTTGGGATTTTTTTTTAAAGATTTTATTTATTTATTTGACAGAGCGAGATCACAAGTAGGCAGAGAGGCAGGCAGAGAGAGAGAGAGGGGGAAGCAGGCTCCCTGCTGAGCAGAGAGCCCGATGTGGGGCTTGATCCCAGGACCCCAAGACCATGACCTACCTGAGCTGAAGGCAGAGGCTTAAACACTGAGCCACCCAGGCGCCCCAGAGTTGGGATGTTCTGTTTTGTGGACTCACACAGAAACTCAGACTGATGGAAGCTCTGCCATTTTCATTAGGCAGCTTCTACATCCTGCTTAGTATGGGTTTCTAGCCAACCTGGGGAGACAAGGGATGGAAAATAGGGTAAGGAGTATTGTATGGGTGAAGCTTGGAGAAGAAGCATATCACTCCAGCTCACATTCCATTGTTGAGAACTAGTCTGCATGTCCTCACTTAACATGTAAGGAAAGAAGTCCCTTTGTGCTTGCTAGAGAATATTCTATGCTATGGAAGGTAGAGTACAAATTTTGCCAAACGGCAGCTTGAATGTAGTAAGTTCCCTGACAAGAGTTGGCTGTGGGGGAACTAGCAGTCATGAAGAAGTTGGAAGTGCATTCCTGGCCAGGTCAACTCTTCATAAAACTTGAGGAGTAGTTGCACAATCGTCAAATAGAGGGCTGGAGTATTATAACTTTTCTTGGAACAGACTAGATAATACCTCATTAATGAACAGGGAAGAAATTCAACGTAAGTTTATTTTATGGAAACAAATTAGTTTCTGTGTGACATTAATGCATTTAAAAAACAAAGAGTAGTCCCTCTTACTATGCATGGGCAAAATTCTTTGAAATAATGGTATGTTTGTTTTGGGGGAATATGGTTTCGAATGTAATTCATGGATAACATGTTATTGATTATAATAACGATGCCTTATAATGTGTAACACATTGTGCTTTTGCAAATGCTTTCTCATACCATTAATCCTCACAGTAATCCTAGGAGAGAGGCTGGATAGGTCAGGATGTGATCCTTGCATCAAAAAGGAGGAAACTCAGGATCATCTAGTAAGTGTTGGGACTGGGAATGTAGTCTCGGATTTCTGACTCCAGGCTCTATCCTCTGGGCTCTGAAATCCTTCACAATTTAACTTTACCTTTCTTCATCTCTCTTTTATCTTTTTATTTTTTATCTTTTCTTTTCTATCTTTAACTTTCTTCTTGGAAGGTTTAGGAGCTAAAGAACATCAACTCAGATCAGCCTCCCTGCTTGTAAGAAGTTTAACTTCGGAGTCATCCGTTTTGGGTGAATGTTTCACACATTTCACATACCTCTTGAGGAGCAACTTCAATCATAGGAATAGGTTTTATAAGGAAACAGACTGTAAAATTTGGTTTATGGGCTTGAACTTAAAATAACAGCCTAGTTAGAATTTTTGGTTTTTCTCTGCTTGTACTTGCATATAGATACAATATAAAATCCTATAGTGAGCAATCTTTGTTTTTGGTTTCTTTTTTCCACCTTTTTCTCCATTTTATTTAATGCAGTACAATAATTTGTAAGGGATGCAAATGGTATTCTTAGCGATCTCTCAATTGGGGCTCATTTAAAAATGAAAGAATTTCAAGATGAAATCGGGCGGTTTTTAAGGTGACTGTTAATGTGGTGGCTTCTAAAGTCTTGATACCCTCTTAGTGGTCGGGAGCCTGACTAATGTGGTGGTTTCAGTCTGTCAGCAGTTTTCCTTTGCTTTGTGACAAAGCGGCATAGTAGCGACCACAGCGACTGTTAGGCTTGTGTTATGTGGCTCGAGCCCCTACCCGTGGTGATGTGGAGCTATAGCATGTCCCTGCAGGAGGAGAAACCACCTGCTGGAAGCTGATGAATAATTGGGTCTGATTGTAATATAACGTGGCTCCATCGAGTCATTTTTTTTTATTTACTCATTTTTTATTTTTTCATCGAAGTGTCTTTAGAGAAAAGCACGCTAAATGACAGATCTCACCATGTGTCACATTTGTTTGCGTATTTTATCATCATTTGTCATCGTTGGGAAGCATTTCCAGTATTTATGAAAATAGAATATATTCTAGTAAAGCTCAAAAAAATCTTCCAAATAGTGTTGCGTTTGCTTAGAGCTATCTTAAAAAAGGAAAGAAAGATGTCAAGAGAACAAATATTTTGAAAAGTATCCTTTTTTTCTCCCCCAGAAATCTTACTCCTGCTGCCTCCTGAGGTCTGGCTGGATGTATTATAACCCCCAGGGTGATGCATTTGTATTTCCATTACTTTCCACTGTGGCTTTTTAGCACAGCAGGAAGTGTGTTCTCTCTCAGCTTCCAAGTTCTGTGTTTTCAGTCTAAGTAAATGCAAACCACTCCTTCTTCATTTCTTTCTAAATAAAGAAATGTGCTTTATTTTTTAATTTGGAAAAAAAAAAAAACCTTTGAAATAGATGCCTACCTTTATCACTCATCATTTAAAGGATTTAAAACATGGGAATGAATGGTTTGCAAAGGGCATTTTCAAATCAGTATTTTATGGGCCTGGTGTGTTTTTCTTGGTAGCAAGAAACATTTAGGAGATAAGGGGAAATGCTGTATAAACCATAAGCCTTTTCTGCCTTTCCCTTATGAAGAATAGCATCCTCTTTACAAGAAAATACAGTTTAAAGTGTTAGAAATAAAAGCAGTTCTATCTGTGAACAGGGTTCATCTGTACCAAGGGTTCTTGAATACTAGCACACATCAGAATCACCTGGAGGTCTGGTTAAAACTCAAATCACTGATCCCACTTCCGGGCTTTCTGAGTCAGTAGATCTGGGTTGAGGACTGAGAATTTGCATTTCTAACAAGTTCCTAGATGATTCTGATGATGTTGATCCTGGATCATACTTCATGAAACTTTGGTTTACACTAAGAGTTTCCCTCAAGCCTATTCCTCACCACTTATTACTGGCATGTGATTGGAGATACCCAATTCAGAAGCCCAGAAACTGAAATGCTAAGACATAGACATGTTTATTCTCTCTTCACTTCATGTTTCATGGGCACTATTTTCTTTTTTAAGATTTTATTTATTTATTTGACATATAGAGATCACAAGTAGACAGAGAGGCAGGCAGGGAGCAGGCCCCCTGCCGAGCAGAGAGCCTGATGCGGGGCTCGAACCAGGACTCTGGGATCATGACTGAGCCGAACGCAGAGGCTTTAACCCACTGAGCCACCCAGGCGCCCCATCATGGGCACTCTTTTATTAAGCATTTCCTGCCACTTGATTTGGTCTTTGAAAGGGTGGTTGCTAGTATTTACCTTGAATTCATTTGCATTTTCAATTTACATCAATTACAGACTGAGATAAAAGAATCTCAAGGAGCATGACTTATTTCTCTCTAGAAAAATGTGAGTACTCAAAGTCCTCCTAACTGATTTCTTAAAATACTTCTTGGTACAGTTTAATATGCAGATTTTAGCTCATGTTGTCACCTGCATTATTACAATTTTGCAAGCTGTTAGGATGCATTCCCCATAGAACATTCTATAAATGCCAGATGTTGTAGCAGTCAGATAAAGGAGGTTTTTCACCGTATTTTGAGATGGATGTCAGATACAATGGAAATAACTGTAGAGGCTAGAATTAAGCAAAGCTTGTAAATGAAATATTACCTTTGTTTGGGCTGAGAGTGTGGATTTGAGCCAGAAAATCTGGGTCCTGTGCAACATTTACTGTTGTAACATGGGGAAAACACTTCTCTGTTTCAAGATCCTCATCTCTCAAATGGAATGATAGTATCCTCTTAGGGAGTTTTGAGGATTGAGTGAGTTAAGTCATTTTACATGTTTAAAACAGTGCTTTATTCTCAACACTATTACTAATAGACATCATCTTGGAGAAAGAATTCTGCATAGCCCACCCCTCCCCTTTTTGTCATACTGCTGCTAGTAGTGGAAATGCAATTGAAGTCAAGTGAAATAAAATTTAAATTAAAACCAAAATTGGGTGCCTAGTTACCTTAGTTTGTAGCGCATGCAGCTTTTATTCTCAGGGTCATGAGTTCAAGCCCTTTGTTGGGTTGGAACACACACACACACACACACATACACACACACACATACACGTTAATACCAGAATCATGCTACATAATCTTAATATTCAAGTCCTTTTTCAAAAATTTACAAAATGTCATATAATCTGTAGAAGAAAAGATCATTAAAAATAGGCACTGTGCATTTAAGACAGGGTAGATGGTTCTTCATTATATATTTACTTTCTGGGCTAGTGTTTGATAGATTGTCCAAACCAAAAATGAAATTGCTCAGGATGATTAATACCTAAGGTTAGGGGAGAAAAATGGACTCGAGAGACAAAGTATTCTTTACATTTGGAGTAGGAAAGATTAGAGAGTAATACATATGGCCTCAAGTGAATGGTGAGGAGTCTTCACAAGAGTGTGGGAAGTGATGATTTGGACAAAGAGTCCAGGAGCTGGAATGCCACTCCATGGTTGAGGTGGGGGAAAGACTAGGCAGACATCATTATGGAGAAGACCTAGTAGTTTCTCAAAATTGGCTAACCTGTTCCCTCCGCCTGCCTTCTTTCCCTCCTCAAGGACAAACTCTGTGCCTTTTACTTTTTAGTGTTGCTTACAATACCCAGCGGAGCACTGCTCAGTCAGTGTTGGCCAGTTTGATTTGATCATGGGTGCCATGGTTCATATTATGGCCTTGGTTATTTTTTTCTATAAAGAAACCACAGGTGAAAGAAGTCGGAACATACTGGAGTTCACACAATAAGCCCTATCCATTCTTTTCCTATCAGCTTACCTCGAGGTCGTTATCTGTTCATCTAAAAATTTCCTATCCACAGTGTGAAAATAAAGAGATTTCATTATAGTCCACACTAATAATTTGTGGCTATAAATGTAAACAGATATATGCAGTTGTAAGTGAAAATATCAATATAATTTTCAGTCCCATAAAATCTGAAATTTGAATTAAGGGGTACATTTTACAGCTACATATCGAGGAAATGTATCACTGGGATGCGTAGGATTCCATGTGCCAGATTTGAAAATATTGATGGTGATTACTTGTTCCATCTGGCTTACAGCCACAATAAATACCGTGGACAGCTTAGGTGTATTCTTAGTCAGGAAGTTCTCTCTCAAAGAACTGGGAAAGTTAAACGCAGTATTAATATAAAGTGACACTTATGCATGTATTTGAAACTTATTCATGTTTACTTAAGACTGGTAATCCCTTCACAGGGAATATATTATTGTTAATACATGTGACAAGGATTAAAATTTTAATATATTGGCCAGCACTAAGAAGTTTTCTCCTTTGCACCTAAAATCAAAACTTTTTTTAAAAAAATTAAATAAATATTTATATTTTCTTAAAAACAAAAAAAATGAAGGCAATTTTAGAATTCTTTTATATTTGCCTATCAAGGCCACTACACACAACTGTGCGACTCTGAGTGTGTCATTTATATGGGTGACGTAAAGACGGCTATAAAGGCTATAAGCCCGGCTATTTTTGGAGTCCAAGTAGGAGACTACTAATACTATAATTTTCTTGAGGTTTCCTTCTGCTTCTGATTTTCACTGTATTTTAGTCTGACTTCTTTTTTGTGTTTATCTAGCATCTATATTTTATTTTAAATGATCTCATCAAACATTTGGTAACCTCTAACTCTTTCTATGAAGAGAGACAGTATAAAGCTGTGCTCTTACAAACACACAATTCTTATTGTCCTCTAGAATTCATTATAGGCTATCCACAGGCCAGCTGGTTGATTGATGGGTCACCTTGAACTTGAATGTCTCTTGGTCTCAGGGATGACCACTGTTGTCAGAGAAAGATTTCCATTTCTGGCTGGATTGAGGGTGGGGGGTATATAATCCTGCATTTCTGAAAAGGGGGAAGACAGTTGCTGAAGTCGCAACATCAGGATGCATAATTTCATTTAACCTTCTGTTTTCATTCCTATGCCCCCACCCTCCTGTCTGCCTAGAAGCTCAAATCTGGCTTTTCCCTGGCCTACATTTACTGGCTCTACAGAGCATGATGGGGAGGCAAGTAGTCCTACATCTCTTGACTCTGATTCACCCCACCTTCTGTTTGGTCTGATGCCCGCACTTCCTGCACTCCACTGGAGTTCTCTGGGAAAATCTGTTGACATTGCTCTGCTATCTCCCTCTGCAGGCTCCTGTGGGTTTACTCTTTCTTTATTCCTCTTTGCTAAATCATTTATCATTCTTTCATCTGTTTTCCATATTCATGTATTGTGGTCATGGGAAATAGAGTTTGAGTTTTGTTTTCTTCCTCTTGCTGTATTGAAGAGATTTTCTAGAAAATACAGGGCAGAAAAGTATTTTCTGTCCATCTGGAAAGTTGAAGTCTTCCTCTAGCCTCTTAAGTAAGCTCCTTTTGTGCGAGTTTTCTCTGATCTCCACCAGCCTTTCTAGCTGCACCAGAGCTACAGTTTAGAAATATGAGGCCCCCTGGGTGGCTCAGTGGGTTAAAGCCTCTGCCTTCAGCTCAGATCATGATCCCAGGGTCCTGGATCGAATCCCACATCAGGCTCTCTGCTCAGCAGGGAGCCTGCTTCCCCTACCCTCTCTCTGCCTGCCTCTTTCCCTACTCGTGATCTCTGTCAAACAAATAAATAAAATCTTTAAAAAAAAAAAAGAAATACAGCCATAACTGTCACGTTTATAGTCCCTACATATAAATAAGCTAAAGTTCACCTAAAAGCATTGATGCAGCTATCAACTTTATATATATATAACCGCTCCCCTCACACATTGAGTCCTAGTCTCTTACCCCTAATCTTTCCATATGCCTCTTCCCCATGCTCCGACCAAATGGAATTATTCTATATTCAGTGAATTCAGTATGCTGTTTCATACCTCTGACCTGTATCTGCTGATGGAATATGCTTTCCCCTTTTTTCTGCTTAATAAAGCCCATCTTTTTATGTGTTTTTGTTCCCTGTGCCTGAAAAGACATATCCATAAATATGTTGTTAAGGACAATGGTGCAGAGATTATTGTCAGTGCTTTCTTCCAGGAGTTTTATGGTTTCAGGTCTCACTGTTAGGTGTCTAAACCATTTTGAAAAGCTGTTATTTTTTGCATATGATGTCAGAAGGTGGTTCACTTTCCTTGTTCTGCATGTAGCTGTCCAGTTTTCCCAGCACCATTTATTAAAGAGACTGCCTTTTCGCCATTGTATATTCCTACCTCCTTTGACATAAGTTAATTGACCATATAAACATGAGTGTATTTTGTTGTCTTGATCTATGTGTATTATTTTGTCCTAGTACCGTATTGTTTTGATGACCATAGTTTTGTAGCATATCTTGAAATCTGGAATTGGGATCCTCTAGCTTTGTACTTCTTTCTCAAGATTGCTTTGGCTTTTTAGGGTATTTTGTGGTCCTATACAAATTTAGGATTATCGAATTTAGTTGTATGAAAAATACTATTGGTATTTTGATACGGATTACCCTGAATCCGTAGATTGCTTTGGGTAGCAAAGGCATTTTAACAATACTAATTCTTCCAGTTGATGAGCATGGTATATTGTTCCATTTGTTTGTGTCTTCTTCAATTTATTTGCAGTTTTCAGAGTATAAGTCTTTCATCTCCTTGGTTAAATTTATTCTTAGATATTTTATTCCTTTCATTGCAGTTATACATAATAATGAGAAACTCCATAAAAACCCAGCATTTTCCTTGATGTAAAAATGAAATAAACCAGCTGAGTTCAACGATTTACGTGATAAATCTTTTTTTTTTGTTTGTTTTTATTCCTAAGATTTTATTTATTTATTTGACAGAGAGAAATCACAAGTAGACGGAGAGGCAGGCAGAGAGAGAGAGAGGGAAGCAGGCTCTCTGCTGAGCAGGGAGCCCGATGTGGGACTCGATCCCAGGACTCTGAGATCGGGACCTGAGCCGAAGGCAGCGGCTTAACCCACTGAGCCACCCAGGCACCCTACGTGATAAATCTTTTACATATATTGTGACCATATCAGTGTGACCAAAAACAATGAACGAGTTCCCTTCTTAGTAATACCACATAGTCTTCAGTATTGAGATGTCTGTAAGGGTCATGAGATTAGACTCCATGGATCTCTTGTTCATACCAGTTCTGTAACAGCATCTAAAGTTTCAGTCTGTGATTGACTTTTTATCAAAAGAGAATGTTTCATGTCTAAATTCCATGTTGTAATTTCTCAACCCCCTTTATCCAGTATTGCATACATTCATGAATTTTTGAGTCCTAAAACTGAGATGTGCAAAATTACAGCTTTTAAAAATAATAAATGTATAAATTTACCTCTACTACTCTTTATGTACAGTAGCAGAAAATTTATTGCTCCCAGTGCAAAATAATTCAGTCGCTTCTGATTTGAAGTTCAGTCTTCGAGGAAAACCTTCATTCAGTTCCAGATTCTTCACCTTCCTTTGTTCATCTTTTCTCCCTGGAA
The DNA here is from genome assembly GCF_022355385.1 of Mustela nigripes. Classification (NCBI taxonomy): domain Eukaryota; kingdom Metazoa; phylum Chordata; class Mammalia; order Carnivora; family Mustelidae; genus Mustela; species Mustela nigripes. The sequence goes on along the minus strand of NC_081562.1, from coordinate 40,470,340 downwards.
TGATTGGTTCTGGGAGGGTTGGTAAGCATGGTTTCTAGTTATCATGGCGCCAGGATGGGACATCTTGCCATGGATACTAGTACCCACCAACACCCGTCTGGTGAGTGCTGAAACTTATGCTGAAACTTACAATCCCTGTCAGACTTGCATTGTAACTGTACTCACATCTCCCCCCACCTCTTCTAACTACTTTCCTGTATTAGAACTATGCATCCTTCCTGTCTTATTCCAAGTGCTCTCTAGGATAACTAGCTTCCTCTTTGATAATTCCATATGGTTCTCAGGACTTTAGAAATAAAATGGATGCTTTTCTATATTGTTTTGGTAGACCTTGTCTACCAAAGTCCCTTCTCAGGTCCAAATGATACTATGAAACTCAGCCGAGACAGTTGGCCTATTAGGTAAGCTCTCAGGACCTTGCCTTCCTTCAATTCTCTTACCACTATAAGTTTTCATCTTTGTGGGAAAAATACTTATGTCACAGTTACACTTCCCTAATCTACCATTTATTTGTCAATTTTATGTACTTAGTCTTACATAGCTTTTGAAGATATAGAAGCCTAGTTATTGCCGTTGAATTCATTGGTTTTCAACACAATTTCTGTTGTGGGTTAAAACATCTTATATGACTTCTCAAAGCCAATAGTTTGAAAATATCAGAGAGCAGTGCTTTGTAGGAATATATAGCTGCTGCTTGAATGTTGAGGAAAAAACTAGTTGTGTAAGTAGGTGCAGGAATAAATCTAGCTCAGCTAACATTTAAAAATCAATTGATGACATTTATAATATTTTCAATCAGGTTATAATTTTGTGTCTTTCTATTAAAGTAGACTCTTAAATGAGGTCTTTTTTTCCTCTAGTCTACTTTATAATTTCTGATCTTTATAATTTCTCATTAAAAATATTGTATTTCTTTGAAACATTAATATACCTAAGAGTAGTGCATGTAATAACAAAAAGTCATAATTACTTTTCTATAACTGTTAGGTTACTTATAATATACTCATCAAATACCAAATTAAATATTGGTGTAAAACTTCAGGGGCAGTTTGCTGTGATATACAAAGGCTATGTGTCACATTATAGTAAAAAAAATAATACTTTAAACAAATGCTTAGGACTCTGTGGAGAATCAAAGTAGATGTTCTTCTGCTGTTTTTTTTTTGCTGTGACAAGTTCACTGGACAGAAGCCATATGGGCACATTTATTTCCTTCTATTTGAACCAATTACCTTATAATGAGAATTAAGCACTGTAGGAGAAATATTATAAAAGCAAATGACTAAACTAAGAGATCATTAGGTCTTGCAGCAGTTTTCCTTAGTTAGGTTAACTATATTTGGGCAGGTAACTAGGATTTAAGGATTTGAAAATTATAATAGCTCATAATATTAATAATCTCATTATAATATAGTATATATTAAAATAGAGAATAATAATATTCAGCATTTGACAAATACTTGTTAAGTGAAAGGCTGTGTTCCAAAAGTATAAATTAATCCAATCCACACAATAATCCCATTAGTGGGTAATACTATGATTACCATTTTACAGATGACAAAAGCTCTGACACTGAGAGAAAATGATGTTCAGTCAGTGCCCACATGAACATTACGTGACAGAGCGGAAATTCCAACAATATAGAACGTTCCTCAAAGGATACATATATTGCATAATAGATCCTAAAATTCATGCTGATTAATATGAGATATAAATTATGCCACCATACCTTTGATTTTTATCATATTTAATTACGTTAAATGAATATATATATATATATATATATATATATATATATATGATTTTACCTGAACTTCTAAGTATCGTTTGGTAAGTCTAATCTCATTAATTTTTCAGAATTTCCTAAAATATATTTACCATATGAGATGACATTTATATTTACAATAATGGAGTTAAAAAGGTGAGGAAAACTGGCTTCAGATGTTTAGAGATAAATTTTATTTAAAGAGATAAATTTTATTTAAAGCTTCAGCCAGGCCTTGATGACTAAATATTAATTTATGATTAATTTGATATTGTGCCCAATTATATCAATTTGTTCACTAAAAACCTATAGTTGTTACTTTATAGCATAATCCTACAGAAATCATTACCACTCATTTTGTAGCTCATTTCAAGTGAGGCCAAGGGATTACATATTGTGATTTATGAACCAAAGGCAACCTGGAGTTCAGATAAAAAATCTGGACATGATTTTACCATTCTGTTGTATGTATGTATTTATTTATTTATTTATTTTAATTTTTTATTTTTTTATAAACATGTATTTTTATCCCCAGGGATACAGGTCTGTGAATGGCCAGGTTTACACACTTCACAGCACTCACCAAAGCACATACCCTCCCCAATGTCCATAACCCCACCCCCCCTTCTCCCAACCCCCCACCCCCCAGCAACCCTCAGTTTGTTTTGTAAGATTAAGAGTCACTTATGGTTTGTCTCCCTCCCAATCCCATCTTGTTTCTTTGATATGAGGAAGTGGTGATGCAACATGGGGGCTGTTGTATTTATTTTAAGAGTTGATTCTAATATAACAGTTGACAAGGTTGTTTGTATCCTCTTTTATCAGAGTTGTACAATAATTTTACTGGTGAGTTTTGCATATATTTATATACTCTGTGCCCTTTGCTTGAAGACTATCTTCATTAGATATACCTCATGTTTCAACCACTTTTTTCTCCAACTTATTTATATATATATATATATATATATATATATATATGGTTTTCAACAACAAAAACAAGTTTAAATATGATATTAAAATATATTTATAAGTTACTTTGTAATTGTTTCATATTTCATCTAGGTTATAACATCTTTTTGAAAGGTACTAATTTGCTTGAAGGGGCTTAAGTATCTTTTACGCATACTAAGAAAGAATAAGTACAAGGTCTTTTTTAAATGGAGATTTATCTTCAGTTTATTTATATAGTGTGAATTGATTTTGCTGGGTGCAACTGAAGTCAGAAATTATGGTCTACACAATGCTTCACATATTAAAGATGCGAGACAAGTCAAAGCACTTAGGCTTGGGAATCCTCTGGAAGAAATCCTGGACCAAGTAAAAAACATGTCATGAGCTAAATCAGAGGCTTTTCCAGGCAGTCTTGAAGCCAATCAGCTAGTGTCCCATCTGTTTTCTCACCTAAGTTCCAGAAGTAATTTGGATAGAGGCTAAGACACTGGTGGAATGCATTAGGAGAATGAAAGTATTCTTATTTTCATTTCTAATACATTCCATTCTGTGTGTATTTGAGTAAGTGTTTTGTGCATGATTTAGTGCCTTCGTAAAACAGAGTACTTGCAACACAGAACCTGGTGGCCGTGGATCACAATGGGGGCGTTGCAGACCTGAATGAGAACACTGCAATCTTGGGATTAGATTCATGCCTCTGAGTTTGGATGGCAGACAGATCCGTGGCCACAATGAATCAGAAGGAAGTTAGGAGGAGTCAGAGACATGAGTGGTGTCAGAAGCACGGAGTCTGGGTTGGCAGGATGGTGGCTCAGGGGTTGAGTGTCTGCCTTCAGCTTGGTCATGACCCGAGGGTCCTGAGACCAAGCCCGATGCGGGGCTTCCTACTCATTGGGAAGTCCGCTTCTCCCCCCCACCCCTGCTTTTGCCCCCCCACCTCTGATAAATAAGTACAATCTTAAAACAAGAAAGAAACAAGGAGTCTGTTTTCTTTCAGTCTTCTGCCAATCCTCTCAAATTTGTTAAAGTCTACAAAACAAGACCCTTAATAAATACTTGCTGGAAAGCCACCGTGGCTAATACAACCGAATGCCATAATGACGATAATAAGAGCAGACATTTCTTCAGGTCTAGCTCTGTGAAGTGCTATCTTATTTAGTCCTGACACAGTCTCACAATGTAAGAATTATTATCATGCTTATTTTGCAGATGGGGAAATTAAGGTTTAGAAAGGATATGAAACTTGTCCAACATCTTGGGTTGGTAAGAGGTCTGCTAGGCCTAAAGCCAGGTGTACTGTCTCCAGAACTCCTTTTCTTCATCTTCATGGAGTGCTTTAAAGTCAGCTGGTCCTTATAACTTACTGCCTATGGGGATAAGGGCACAAATCAAGTCTGACTCAACCTAAAATTTGTAGTAGAAGGCCAACAGTTAATGCTATCATTTGAATGATGTATCGATAAGGGGAAAGTCCTCAACGTTTTGGATTCTGAACAGTATATCCTTGTAAAAATATATTTTTCTAGTGCAAAATAGAAAATACAAGTAGAATAAAATTTTGAGGAAAATGATCTCCAAGTAAGAGTATCGAAGAACCATGTTTTTGTTTTCTAATTTGGCAGACATGTACGCCAGTAACTTTTCTCCACTAATATCTTTGATATAAAGAGGATCATGAACGTAGGGAAAGGAGGTATAATATTCCTGCACATATTTTTTTCTTATCCGGTTGGATGCTTCCAATTATTTATAGTCTTTTAGGAAATTGAATCACCACTATTGCATTAAGATGCTACTTTATATTTTCTAAACTAAGGAAGTACTTTCTCTGACTTCTAAGTTTTATTTTGGAATGTTTGTATCTAGGATCCATTAAAAAAAACAAAAACTTAACAGTCCCACTATTAGGTTTTGGTCCTATGAAATTACTAGGGTGTTAAGTGTGCAAAGATACATTTTAAGGATGTCTCTTACAACTTTAGATGCAATAGGAACATATTTAAACAAATTAAATATCTTTCAACAAGAGGATTGATATTATGTCCACTATAACATCAAAAATATTGAGGTACATATAGGTAAAATGGCTGTAGCAGTGTTATTAAAATATCATTATGTAAAAAGTTGAGAAGCAGAGAATGATATGTGAAATTTGAGCCATCTTTGGTTAAAAATCCTGTCGTGTGTCTATGTATGTGAAGGTATGTAATGTGATGTCATGTGGTGAAGTGTGTAGTCATGGAAAAAATTCTAGAATTTTTCATACCAAAGTATTCAAAAGTGAGTAGGGGTTGCAAGTTGTGGGGGAAACTTTTACTTCTTAGTTTCTACACTTCTGATTTATTTTGTTTCATGTTAAAAGCATGTATTGGTCTTGTTAAAAACAAAAAGTAATGATTTTTTAAATAATTTGCTTTGCATTTGGTGCTTATGACTGAAAGATTCAATTTATCTTTCCAGTCTAATTTGTCCTAATTTAAGACTTGCTACCTTAACTATAAATTTTTCAACTGTTTCTTTGATTCCTTTGCCACTCTGCCTTTCTTTATCTGGTCACTTCTCTGCGGAAGGCCCTTCGCTCCCCCCTCCCCCCATTTTTTTTTTTTTCTTAAAGATTTATTTATTTATTTGAGAGAGAGAAAGAACTGGCTGGCATGCAGGAACCTTGCAGGGGAGAGGCAGAGGAAGAGAATCTTCAGGTAGACTCCCTGCTGAGCTCAGAGCCCGAGTAAGGGGTTCCATCTCAGGACCCTGAGTTCAGGACATGGCTGAAACCAAGAGGCAGAAACTTAACCGACTGAGCCACCCACTGCCCCTTGACGTCACTTCTTGTGTCCAGGTTCCACTATGTTCCCAGTTCGTGTTTCTGTAGCACATTTTTGTATGTATATTTCTCAGTCAGGTCCTCTCCTCTATTGTCATTTCAGATATTGTGTTCTTCTTAGTCTGCCTTTTTATACACTTACTAATATATTTATAGGAGCCACCCATAAACCTGAAACATCTTAAAGCTTATTTATTCCCTTATAATTAGATGACCTTAGGTGTCTCATAACATTTGAAAAATCAGAAGTGTTTCAGTTTGTGAAAATTGTTAACAATTCCAGCTTTTCTCTATGTCCTAATTTACCATGGAAGAGTCACCTCTACTTTATGCCAGACTGCCAACCTTGTAATTTATAATCCACTCCTCGATTCTGTTTTGCAATTTCTATGTAATAACTGTATTTGCTTCCTCTATTTTCTTATATAAACACATTTCAAGAGGCTTAAATGGGAGATGACAGTCCAAGTAAAATATCTTTTATTGCGATTTTTTCATAGTGATTATTTCATAGCATGATGCCAAAATATTGTCACATACAGTATCTCACATGACAAATCCAATAAAGTCTTGGAGAAACAGAAATGTTCATAATAGGTTCCTGTATAAATCAGTCCAGGTGGTTTCCTTTTACAAGGACAGGCAGGATTATTTTCAGTATGACAGCACCAAGGGAAAGAGTGAAAACCCAACTGATTTGCAAACAGGAGTTTCCTCAGTAGTCATCCGGGAAGGGAGTTTTGCTGTGTCACAAGTGACGAGTCCCTGGTTTTGAAAGAGAGTGAATCATCCTCCTTTGAAACAAGAGATAAGTGGGAGAGAGAGCTGTATAAAATTATTTTACAACTATTTCCTTTTGAGCTATGACTTCTTAAACTGGAATGTGATCCAGAATAGCTTCCCTTTGAATCCAACATTTGTCTTAAGCATTTTTATTGTCTCTATTTTCTCTCACACCATCGCACTTCTTCTCTCCCTCTGTTCAACAGATTTATACTGACTGGGCCAACCACTACCTAGCAAAATCGGGCCACAAGCGGCTGATCAAGGATTTGCAACAAGACATTGCAGATGGAGTCCTGCTAGCTGAAATCATCCAGATCATCGGTAAGACCTGCCCTCTGGGGAGAACTGTGGAAGTCTCTGCCCCCACCCGCCTTGGTGAAACACAATTTCAGTTGAATGCATAGGAACTCTGTCCGTGAGTCTCTGAGATTCTTGTAGCTCTCCCAGGGTTTAATTATAAATGTTTATGTGAGAGTGTTTGAAAAAAGCAGTTGGGCTATACTTTTAAATGGCTAGAACTATATCTTTACATACACTGAACTGTCAGAAACGAACGCTTCATTAAACCATATGTCTCCCATGCGCGCATTTTGTTAGTTAGAGCGACTCATATACTTGGAGATTCCTTGAAACTGTATCCTGATCCAGCAGGGACAATTGTGAAAGGTTTCATGTCAGCAGTCATTTGGCACGAGCTAAAGAATTAGCAGCAACTTCCTTCTCACTCACTTTTTTTTTTTTTTTGCCTGATTTGTGCATATGGAACTGGCAGCAGCTAACAAGTGTGTCCTCTCGTACATGGCTTGGGAGATAGAGTGAATGTAGCAGCAGCATTGTGCTTGTTTTGTTGTTTTGTTTTATTTTGTTTTGTTTTTCTTAGTCTCCTTTTTTTGTGTTTCACTTCATTGCTTAAGCATGTCATTCTTTTTTTCTCTCTTTTATTTTATTTCTTGGCTTTAGCAAATGAAAAAGTTGAAGATATCAATGGATGTCCTAGGAGTCAATCTCAGATGGTAAGAATCATATTTATTCTAAAATATAATGCTCATCTTCACTTCCGGTTAAACTACCTTTATAAATGGACTAGAAATTTCTTTGGCATGCCTTCCTGCTTAAGAAATCATTTGATCACATTCTATCATATGTATTTCTTTGGATGCAATTTATGAACAAGTGATAGCATCAGCACAGTTGAATATGTGTAACTCCTGAATAACTTATCTCCAGGTGTTTTCTCAGATCTTGATTTTTTGTTGTTATTCTGGTATCTGAATACTTTAACACTGGTTTTGCTGGCAGTGAATCCCATTTCCAATTTTAAGTGGAGTCTTTTTGTCTGAACAACTGGTTTGAAGAACAGAACTTGCCATGTGCATCTTAAAATATATATAAATGGTATTTTCTTTGTTCATAACAGAGTCCTGTGTTAACACATGGACTCTTAAGCACTTTTGGAAATGGCTCCAAAGGCATGCTGCTGGAAGTTTTCTGAGGAGTGACTGATCGTGAGATATGATTCACAGCATTTTCCAGAAAGCTGTTGATCTAGAGGTGTGTCTTCCCCAGCCCTCTTTTTATCTTTACCAAATGGTAAAGCTTAAAGTTTTGTAATTAAAAAAAATAGATGGATAAAATGCTAAGATAAAACTCCTTGTTCTCTAAATTAAATAGCCACAACTTAATTTTATAGGAAAACCTGAAGTACAAATGCCTTCATTAAAATTATGTCCGTGGATATAATCAAGAGTGATATACAAAATCCATAAGATGAGGCTTCCTTCAAGACTTTTTAGCACCAAATAGGCATTTTAAGCGAATTGATGAGTGTTCTTAATTGTCAGAGATTGGAAGAGTTAAAAAAAAAAAAAAAGTGAACTCTTTTGGTGTGCTGACTTACTTTTCTTAAGGTCAGAATACTGAAATCCAAAACAATAAAAGGAATTTATTCTTGAACAGTGACTAACTAGCACATCTGGTTGTGTGTGTGTGTGTGTGTATGTGTGTGTGAGTATGTGATTAATAAATGTTCTAAGAAACTACTACAATATCATAAATTCTATGTAACTGTTATGAAAAAAATCGCCATAAAAAACAATTTTCTGTAAAATACTTCAGTTTTAAGGAAATTCCTGATCTAATTATTCTGGGTGCATTTGTGACTCTCTGAAAATTAATTATAGTTTTACTGAAAGTAATTGTAACACCTTCAGACCCTCCTAAAATAATCACTGTGTGATACTGTAAAAGAGATGTAACCTCTCTGAGTCTCAGCTTTCTCATCTGTATAACGAACCTTAATTAGGATATGATAATGATATATAACCACGGACATTCTTTACTACCTAAACTGATATGGAAATACATAATAGTGCTGTTACAAACTCTATTTGGATGCATTCATGAATTAACACCTGCTTAAAGATTTTTAGGACTTTAGCTTAAAGAGCTCTATAGTCCCTGAGTATCATATATTATGTTTCTTAAACTCAACACTTGGTTTTTCTTTTATTATTTCAATTATATAGAAGTTCTAGATACTAAAACACATCTTCTGTGCTGTCATTCCAATTTGATTCTGATTACAGAGAGTCCAGTAAACAACCATGACGGAAGGGGGGGAGAAAGGAGCATCTCCAAAACTCATAACTATGGATAGGAATTTAGTCCTAGATATTTATCTGAAACATCTGTACCAAAGATCTGCAAATCTGTGAAAACATTCTCTTAAGTATTAGACTCTGTTAATTTTTTATTGCATCCTACTCCTTATTAGCTCCCAAATGTCAAATAACATCTAGTATATGTGTTATGTTAATATTTCTGCTTTTGATTGGACAAATAAAACACAGAAAAACCAAAGCCTAAGAAATGTAAATGCTGTGAAAAAGGTAGTTTTTCCAGCCACATGGTGTTAGTCAGAATCTCATTGAATTTTGAGTAGAGAGTGACTTGTATCCTCTCATTTTTTACATTAAAAAAAAATACATTTTTTCTGATGTGGTTGAATTTTGATTCTGAAATTGGCATGCCCCCCATGTGTTTATTCAGAATAATATGTATGACAAAAATGTAGCTTTTTTGGTTGAATTATTTTTGCCTCTGTTCTTAAGAACTGGCATTGGTACTATATTATTAATGAATAAAAATTCCAGGTTTTAACTAAGATGAGGAAGTAGAGGAAAGAGAGCATGAGAGAGCATGGCTAGGATTATGAATTTGATACATCTATTCCAAACAGGATGTTACCTGCTTCTATATTGCTTAACAACCAAAACGGTGAGTTCTGTCCTTACCCACAGAACTCTTTTCACTACACCCTTTTGTATTTCTCATCTTCTGTGATCTTTGCTTGCTGTTTGTGTTTAATAGCAAAAGGTAAGGTAAAACTAGGTGTGCTACTGTTTCTAGTCACCAATTGTCTTTGTTTTTAAATTTCAAATTTGATAACCTTTTTGGACTGTTCTAAGCCTTTAAGAATGTAAGTTCTCTTGTGGCATGGATCCATAATACATTGATAAATATTCTGATGAATAACAACCAGGTAATCCATACTGAGCCAATATTTGCTGAGCACTTGAGGGACAAGATGTAGGGATATTTGAGATCAGAGGGACAAATATTGAAATAAATAATACCAACAATGTTGCAGAAGCAAAAACAAAAAGTACTACGAAGGGAGTGAGCTTGGTGCATACCTCCAACAGATAGAAGACTGCTGTGGTGTGAGGACAGTGAGGTGTTTGGATGGGATGATGGAAGCCTGATCATCTAGGGCCAAAGTAAGGAGTTTGTATGTTATTCTAAGTTGGTTGGGGAGCATTTGGAAGACTTTTAGAGCTGGACTGAGGCATGATTTGATGATAATATTTAAAAATAGATCACCCTAGGTGCTTTCTGGGAATTGTAGAGTATGTGTTTTAGTCTCCATTTGGTTGTGGGAGGTGAAGAATATAGGAAGTATAAAATGATCCCGCATATATGGCCTGACAAGTTTTGTTAGACATGAAATTGTGTTTAGAACACAACTAAAGGTAGAAAGGGGAGGATAACAAATTCAAATTTTGAAAGTAGACTTTGATCTATCCACTGGGACATCAAGCAGAAAGGTGACTTCAGCCAATTAGGTGTGTGTTCCTAAAGGTGACAAGCAAGGTATTAGAATATACCTGGTACACAGGTAATGACTGAAGCCATGGAAAAGGATGAGATCTCAACAGAAGGCCTGTATAAAGTCATGAGGGAAGAAATCTGAGGTTCTCACATTGGGGAATACCAATATATATGTGATGAGCAAAGGTGTAGAGTCAAGAAAAGGAAAGATTGGTGAGAGAATGAGCCCATCTTTAAGAGGGTGGATCCACAGATATGGTTTGTGGATCCTTAGGGTAGCTATGGTAACTTAAACTAGAGTATTTGGACTAACCCAGGGAGATGGGGCAAAGTAAGATGAGCAGAGAGTGGCAGATACTGTCAAATGCTACTTAACCAACTAGTTTGTGTGTTGGAACGAAGAATTTGGTTCTAGCAATCAGACAGACATTAATGACCTTTATGCAAATGTCTTCTAAAGGGTAACCATGTATTAAAGAGTAATAGAGGTACACATATCCACTGAGCCTTGAATAATCTTTCTAGGAGTTTTCCTATTGAAGGGAAAAATTATCTATGTATACACACATATGTATATATATTTGTACAAATATATATAATTGTTTGAGAAGAAGGAAGAGTGAAGGGAGTTTTTGGAAGGAGGGAAATTGGTAGAGAAAGAAGAAGCAGCAAGGAGAGAGGAGGACCCAGGGATTGGGGAGACAAGAGATGATGCTAAATCCTAAAGGAAGTGGCAAAGGAAGAGATTTGAAGTCTGTGTAGAAGATTGGAAAAAAAGGGATACATTTTCCTTTGTTGATACAATGGGATATGATTGGGTGAAATGTGGATATCTGAAAATGGATTAAATAGAAATTGAAGGAATTCATCAATAAGATATCTTCAGAGTCCTAGAGAATAATAATATGCTTTTTTATGGGATTCTCTATATTACCTTATAATATAAAGAAAAATTCAATTATATCTCGAAATGGGTAAAGAAAATTTAACAATAAACCTTTCAAGTTACATAGGCCAACGAACACATATTTAAGAGAAATATGAACTTGCCTTGTACCAATTTATTGGCATAATTATTGAGATATTTGATTCACGTTTATTCTAAGTCTCAAAGTCATGGTTATGTTTCTTAATAAACTTGAGACTAAACTCATTCTAAAAAACGGAACTCAGTTTGAAGGAGCTTATTCAACACTATATTTAACCTTATCCAGAGATGAAGTTACTGATATGGGTTGCACCTGTTGAGTAATTTCTAGGTGGGTGGTATCAGAATTCAAAATATATGCAGCATGCCACACTTTGGTGAGATTACACAAGGAAATAAATTAGTAAACTATAAATACTCGGAATGTCCAGAATGCCCAGTAGATTAAAAATAGCAGAAAAATGCCCAACATGTATTTGAAAAGCAGAGGCACAAGTGCTAGGTTCTTAGACAAAAATGTAAGACATGTAGGGGAAAAGTTGTTGGGAAGACAAATTTTCCTTTATTTTAAAATAGACTATTACATTGAAAGAGCTTCACAAATGCATAGAGGGATTAGGAAATTTTATGATGTGAAGTAAACCAAGATTTTGATCATACTGTAGAGTTGAGGATCTAACAATTGGGGTTCACAACTCATCCTTCCTTCTTATTGGCTCCTCCCATGACCTCACTGTAATAGCTCAGTTATGTTTCAGCCACAACTTTCAGTCTTACTTTCCAACATATCACATTGTTTAACATTTGCTGATAAGAGGATTTGGGGAAATCTTATGCCTCTTAACCTTTTTTATTCCTTGAATGTAGAAAATTTGGTTTAATTCTCCATTTCCAAGTCCCACGGGATTATGACTTCCAGAATAATACAATTATGGAGTTTATAGACCTCTTCATTCCATTTCAATAATTTTATACTTATTTGGATGGTGAAACTGTTCTTCCTAGTAAAAGTATTTTATGCTTTTATCAGTATTCTGTCTTTTAAAGTTTTGATTCTTTTAGCCACTGCTTGTAATTGCTTCGCTTTTAAAGGATCTATTTAGGTAAGATAGGAAGATGAGGTTTCTGACCAAATAGGGAAGAGATAAAATATTGGAATGCTCTTAAAGGTTTAATAAAATCTTATAAATGGCACACTGCAGGATTCTAGCATTATGACTCAGAGGAGTGGAATATTGCTAAGTTAGTCCATTCACATGATCCCCTGCCATTTTTGAAACTGTTCATCTTCTGGAATGGCTAGAAAAAGATAGCTTAATGAAGACAAATGCTTTACTACAAATATAGTTCGGATCTCTAATGAAATGCTAAGTAGAAATTTCTATTTTGTAGTTTTCATCATAATTTCATTATTTTCATATGAGTTCAAACTTTGGAATAATAAGCATAAACTACTAGCATCAATAAATTTATACTTATTAGAATATCACCCTGATTATTTTTAAAACTGTATTTGTCTCTAGAAGTTGCTCTGTATTACTAAAAAAGTTCAAAAAAATAATTGAAATGATATGGAAACATTAAAAGAAGTATGTTAAGTTGGAAGGACAATGGTCACTGGAATTCTAATTCCAATTCTAATTCAGACTTTGTGACCCATTCAGTGAATGCTCAGTCTCTGCTTATTTCTGCATTGAGGAAATTAGACCAATGGAACGCTGACTTGCTAGATTTATTTAACAAAACACCAATGACCATGGTTTCTGTTCATTATTTTATCTTAGAGATATGTTTGGGTTTTCACTCTCTATAGCTTTATAAAAGTATCTTCATAGTAAGTAAAATAAGATAGTTCTTAAAATGTATTAAGTCCAATTTACAAAGACAGACAAAAGTATCATGGGAGTCATATTCTTATTGGAGTTGTCTGGTTTACCATTAAGATATTAAATAAATGTTGAAAATACAAGAATGTTTTTCTACATTACTTTATATTACAGAATAAATAGTTTAAATGTGTTCATGAGTATCAATATTTATATTGGTTCATGCTATTATTAGGACAGATAGACACTGAAAGGAAGTAACTAGTTTTGAATTAGATTCAGAATCTGTGTAATTTCTTTCTTTTTTCTTTTGGAGAGAATATATATATTTTTTCTTTTATTTGAGGAAAAATAGTAAGTTTTATATATGCATGTCTAGTAACCATTGTGAGCCATAGTTATTAATAAATCCAACTATATATTGGATTTCTTAAACATTTAGGATGTTCTTTATCCATTTTTTAAAGATTTATTTATTTATTTTAGAGAGAGAGAGAGAGGAAGGGGAAGCAGGAGCAGAGGGGAAGAGAAGAGGGAGAGAGAGAATCTCTAGCAGACTCCCCACTGATCACTGAGGCCCAAGTCAAGGCTTCTCAAAGGGCTGATCTCAGGACCCTGGGATCACAAGCTGAGCCAAAATTAAGAGTTGGATGCTTAGCTGACTGAGCTGTCCAGGTGCCCCATCCTGATATTTTTAACTTAAATGCTGTAAATTCTTTCCCACCACTAGGTCATATCCCAGTAAAGAAAAAGTGCAATCATACCTATTATTACAAAGTATATTTTGTAATAATCCTTTCATAAATGTAGTCTTTGTTACCTTCAATAATTTAATCTCTTTTAAAATGACTTACTGTTCCATATTTTTCAGTCTCTTTTTTAAAATTTCATAGAAAATGACCACATACAATACTCAGTGATAAACTATATAACAGAACAATTTTGAAAAACTGTAATTTCACAAATAATATACTAAGATATGAGGCCATTTTAAAAAAGAATTAAGACATTCTTAGTTTAAAAACTTATGACAAATAATGCACAAATTACTTCTATAAAAAGAGAAAAGGGAGATGAAATAGAGAGTCTTGTTCATTTGATCTCAGTATAATCACTTGAAAAGTTTATCTTGGATGAGATAAATTATTTGAAAAATCAGTAGAAATGTCCAAGCTAGTTACTTTATGATATTATATTTAAATGATTTTAACATAAATTGAGTCAAACTGACTCATTGAAGTAGATTCAGATAAAAATTCATGAAATACCCCTGAAAAATCATATTGCCCACTTGTTTATATTCGCTGTGTTTCAAACGTAACAAAAAATATTTTGAAATCATATCATAGAAACCAAATTGTAGAGCACTCAACAATATCTGCTTCACTTATTTAACCACTTTAATGATTGAATGTCAGCCATGTATGTCTGGTGTTGTGCTGAATGATTTGCTTGCATTTTTCATTTAGCATCACAGCAAACCTACAAAGGAACAGGGTCTCACTGAACAGGTTCAGGAAGAACCAGTATTGGTTCTCATGTCTCTTTGAGTCTAGACCAAGTTGCTTTTTAACTTATTAATAAATAAGTTTGACAAAAGAAGTCAAGTCTCTGGATTTTTATCCTCTCTTCTACCTCCCTCTCCTCTCCCCCCGACCTTCTTACTCCTTTCTGCCACTTCCTTCTTCTTCTTCTTCCTTTTTTTTTTTTTTTAAGATTTTATTTATTTGAGAGGTGCCAGGGTGGCTTAGTGGGTTAAGCCTCTGCCTTCGGTTCAGGTCATGATCTCAAGGTCCTTGGATCAAGCCCCACATGGGGCTCTCTGCTCAGCAGGGAGCCTGCTTCCCCCTCTCTCTCTGCCTGCTTCTCTGCCTACTTGTGATCTCTCTCTTTCTGTGTCCAATAAATAAATAAAATCTTTAAAGAAAAAAAAAGAAAAGAAAAAAAGATTTTATTTATTTGAGAGAGAGACAGAAATAGAGACAAAACAAGAGCGAGGGGGAGGGGCAGAGGGAGAGGGAGAAGAAGGTTCCCCACTGAGCAGGGATTTCCCCAATTTGGGACTCCATCCCAGGACTCTGAGATCATGACCTGAGCTGAAGTCAGATGCTTAACCAACTGAACCACCCAGGTGCCCCCCCTACTTCCTTCTTCTTTGATATTTTGGTTCCTCTCCCTTCCTTCTCCCACCCATGCAATATATATTATTTATTTTTTTTAAATACTATACTGTTTTTTTCCTATCTATGGATATAAACTTTGGTTAGATTGGGGAGGGTGTGGGTGCGTGAGATAAATAATAGTGTATAGATTGTGATGAAATTTGCATTTGCCAAAATAATTTCATCACAAAATAGCAAATTGGCAAATATGTAACTTTAGTCCTCTATATAAATAAACATTATTTAAGTTCAAGCCAAATTTATAACTTCATAGTAAAAGAGTAAGATTCTTTGTCTTATTCTCTGAAACAAACTGAAAAGCAGGAATTCATTAAAACCCAAGGAGTATATCTTCAAGTCAATGAATACTAATGTAATTTTTTATAATTTAATATTGATAATATATTAGTAATTATAGCTTATTAAGGTTAAATATCTATAATTCACAAAAATATTAAACAATGTTCACTATTCTCTAATTACCAAGTCAGTTAAAATACTATAGTAGAATTTAAACAAAATTAACTTTTATCTGATAAAATACTAATGACTTTCCATATCTATATCTATATCCATACACACACATATATATATATACACACACACACAAACATCTATCTCTATTATATATATCCATCTATTTAAACATACACACATAGATTCTATTACAGCATAGATTTGTTTATATAAAGCATTTCTAGTATAATATATATTAGATATATCTACATATGCATAAGTATAAACACATACATATACACAGATGCCTCGTATAAACACCTTTAATTCTCATATATTATGTGGAAAATATTTTTAATCCTATTTCATAGATAAGGAAGCTGAGGCTTCAGGGGAATAAAAACTTTCTCAATGTCTTACATTGTATAAATTACAATAGTAGGAGGTAAATCACATTTTACTTGCCTGCAAAACTTAATTTTTATACTCTACTGCTTAATTAATAAAGTAACTCCTTGCAACTAACCACAGACCAATTCAGCACAAAAACAAACTGCAAAGTGAAACAAAATTACTGTCTCTCTCCTCTCCCTATCCCACAACACAAAGTAACTTGAGACGGAAAAGGGAAATATGTGGCTTAGTATAACAATGACATTACATTGCATGTCTTATGCCCTCCCCGAAGGCTTAACAAATCAAAATCCAGAGCACAAGGTCTGGAAATCTGCATGCTCACAGACCCCAGCTAACTCTGTCTTGCTAAAGTTGTGTAATCTACTGCTTTTTGATTAGATAATTATATTCATTACCTGTGGTTGGCGTTGCAAATTATCAAACAACTGGGTGCTTAAAACAAAAGAAATTTAAGCTCGCACAGTTCTATTGGCCAGAAGTCTGAAATCAGTACCACAGGACCAAAATCAAAAGTATTTTCAGTTCTGTGCTCCATTCAGAGACCCTGGGAGAAATTCATTCCTTGCCTATTGTAGCTTCTGGTGACTGCCAATATTCTTTGACATCAGTCATTCTATATGTTAATATGCCAGGGTTAAAAGTGCATTGGATATTTGAGATTTAATTTGGAAGAATTTAATCTTGAACTTAGAGAGTGTGTATAGAACAAGTAAATCTTGCATACTATTTCTGTCTTTACCTTCCCATTATACAGTTTTGCCTTTACAAATATTTTTGGAGCCCCTATTTTGGCCAAGTACTCTATCAGAGCTGCCTTTCAATCATGTAGAAAGCTTGATTCAGAGGCTCAAAATGTCTGTCAGAATGTCTAAATTACAATGGTAGGAAGCTTAGTGTGGTGGAGAGAGCATGCTCACTGGTGACAGGGTTGACTTTGAAGACTGGCTCTGCTACTTATTAATTGTGTAAGTTTATAAAAAGTACGTTATGCAGAAAAATAGTATAAAAATTTACCAAAGATGATGGTGAAGATGAAAAAGATTTTGCATTTGGGCTTAAAACTCTGCACGAACTCCCTGTGCTAGGTTGTTGAGAAGTAGAGGGAAAAGTAGCTTCCCAACCATTCTCTCTGCTTGCATTCTTGATATGTAGTATGCATATGCATTTTTCCAAATGCAGCTTGTTCACCTACTATCTTGTGAAGGTAACGTGTTAGGAATGGCTTTGTTAAAATACATTAAAGTATAATTTTGAAAAGTCAGAGAGCACTGCAGATAGTATGAGTAGAAATCGATGTGTGAAACTTTAATCGATAAATCTGTGTATGAGCTCTGTGATTATATAATAGAGATGTCTTCCAAGCATCACTGACCATTTCTTCCTTTGCATAAAATACACCATTAGCTACCTGGGCTTTGAGATCAAGCCCAGACTCCTACCAGGGCCTGAAGGATGTTCCCCAGCCAGCCTCTATGGGATAGATTCTGTCTTCTTGTCTCCTGCCACTAGATTCTCCAGATTTCAAGATTCTTGTTCCTGGCATCACTTCTGGTGATCTCACTTCCCACTTTGGATCTTGAAACTGATTGAAGGTTTCACCTTTTGGGGTAGCCTTTTTTCACATTGGTAAACAATGAAGGCGTGAAGAAAGATTTAGGTGAAGTTCACCCTCAACATTCTGAATTCTTTGCTGGTCCCTTAACTTGGGATGTTTCTCGACCATCACCAGTTCACATAGTGCTCCTTCCCTGGATTCGCCTCATGCTACATCCTCTTATTTCGTAAGCTTTCAGGGACTAGCTCAAGCTTCCTTTTAAAGAGAAAAATGTGGAGGTTAATAACATGCGCTCCGGTTTTGATATATTTTCTCTGTGTGACTTTGAGCATGTCAATTTAATTCTCTGATCAACATCTTCTTCATTGTAAAAAAAGTATAGTAATGGCAACCTTGGATGAAAATATCTTTGTAACTATGTTACATAAGTCTTAGTTACTAACAACTTTATTATTTCCTAGTTACTTGACCTCTAGTCCAGTGTAGACCCTCCTTCATGCTTCTCCAGAAGTCCGTGCTTCTCTGACTATAAAATTGCTTGCACTACATTGGAAATATCTCTCTGTCCTACAGAACTATGTATTTTTAGAGAAATGGACATGCCCAATGAGCAACTAATTGTTGAATGAGTGAACAAAAACCAAAATCAAAAACTTTAATCAATGTAAAAATACTCTGCATTTTTTAAGATCTCTAGACAAATGTATATCTGATTAAAATCTTAGGCTAGGGTGCCAGGGTGGCTCAGTGGGTTAAGCCGCTGCCTTCGGCTCAGGTCATGATCTCAGGGTCCTGGGATCAAGTCCCACATCAGACTCTCTGCTCAGCAGGGAGCCTGCTTCCCTCTCTCTCTCTCTGCCTGCCTCTCCGTCTACTTGTGATCTCTCTCTGTCAAATAAATAAATAAAATCTTTAAATAAAATCTTAGGCTAAAACTTATATTACTATTTGAATTCTATGATAGAATGGGGATTCACTCAAACTGAGCAATTTTACCTATTTTTTTGGTTGAAATTACATTTATTTAAATTATGCGCTGATATTACCAGCACACATTTATAATGAAAAAAGTAGGACATGTGCTTTATCAAAAATAGCATAAGTCACAAGAGAATCTACCATCCAGAGATTTTAAAAAAAAAGCTAAATTTTGTTTATATTCTTTTAGACATTCTCTATGTATGATTCATAACCACATAATCAAGTATGTCAGGCATGTTCTAACCAGGATGCATTGTATCTGTAGAGAGAACTCAGACTTTGAGGTATTATAGCTGCTACCTGATTTACTATTATTTCACTTTTTATATTACAGTGGTTTTCAGAATTCAAGGGCAACAAAGGCTTTTCAATTGCAGGCCAAATTCAGCTCTCTAAACATAACTGCAGAAAGTAGAGACTGGCACAATCTATTCTCAGACATCTTTATGAGCAATTTTGCTGTTGGTTGCTCTGATAGGCATGCCCAATCCTCCTTCTTACACTTGTCTAACTTACCAAAGTCAGACTAACCTTCAAGTTTTAATGATTCTTCTCTGATGCTTTTCCCAGATGTGTAGTGAAAATTGATAAATCCATTCTCTCTGTGGCTGTATTGTTTGTGATTCTTTTTTAGAATTTCTCATATTATGCCTTATGTGATAGTGATTTATCAGTCTTTTTTGTCTCCGGCTATTTTACAAGCTCACAAAGGCAAAGACTTTATAATTCATTTTTATATCCCTTCACCGTCTAACAGAGCTCTTTGCATATAATTAACAGTCAGTAGTTGCTGAATGAATTTATCATTCATTGTTAAAATGATGGTGCCATGGTTTAAATTTAATCACAAAATATAAGGTTCATATTAATCATACCAGATATTTAGGACCTAAATATAGCTTTCATTAAGTATCCATAAGCTAAAGTGAAAGAAACATGTGAATGAACAAGGTATAACTTCATTAACACTGTGAAAGATGCCTCTAGTCACATTTTCCAAAACAGGTTGTACTAGTTTTATAGTAAAATTACTAAGACTAGCTGTCCTAAAACATGCAGCTGAAAGTGTATGAGTTCAGTAAAGAACTGTGCTCATTAAAAATTCTCTAATTTTTGGAATAGTTTATTCAACAATAAGATGAATAAGTACAAATATTTCCAGTATAATCTTCTGTGATTAGTATGTTGAGAATGTATATTGACCTTCAGGTTTAAAAAACTTTGAAAGCACAAATTCAATGATGACTGTCTGAGTTTTCATAAATGTAGATAATGAAAACACTTATTTTCCCTGTTTGAAACCCAGTTTGTGATTTAGCAGTATATATATTTGTATTTAGCAAGTTCATGAGAGTCAGGATAAAAGTACAATTATGAGATTAGACATTAAATTTGTTTTGAAAAATCCCTTTCATTTTTCATGAGAGTGTGGAAAATATTAGAAATGAGTCAATACTCTTTAGAAAATATGAGAATAATGGCTGTGTCTTGAAATTTTTATCTGTGTGCTGAGCATAATTCCACACATAAAATAAATTTAATAAATACTTGATGAATGAATAAATGAATAATTTAAACAAAATTAAATGGTAGTGCTCCAAAATACTATTACACAAATAGAAACTACTGAATTCCAAAACTATGAGCCAACTTCTATTGAATTTGTGTCTTTGATAAGGAAAACACACACAGCAGTCCATTTTCATGTGAATTTGAGCAAAAATGTCTTTTTGTTTATACATTGTGATAATTATAGATATTTTCATAGAATACAAAAGCCTCAAGTCTCAGTGTACCCAGAGATTTTCAAAGTTCTGACTAGATGTTATTGACTGGATTTAGAACTTAGAACCTGGATTTCAAACTTAGAAACTTTGTGGGTTTTTTTTTTTTTTTTTTACAAAGTCAATATTTTTATATATTTCGTGTAGCCATGCTTAAATTTAACAGGAAAAGAGAGGCAAAGTGGCTGCGCCGAGCCAATAAAATGTAAGCCACATATAGACCCAATAAATTGTGCATGACATCAGAGTAGGGACGTAAAAGTCCTGGGAGTGACTATCCATGAGCTATGGATGTGACTGTGACTTGAGCCATGTCAGAAGCATGGTGCCCACAAAATGGAAAATGAATTTTTCTGGATCACTGCTATGTAGCAATGTATATATAAAATACCACAGGCATAAAATATAAAGTGCATGGATTCTATAGTATCATGGTCATCCTTGACCCCTCACCTTTTATTATTATTAATGCCATATCTTCCAACTAAATTTCTTCAACTTCTACCCAGAATCTGAATCACTTCACTGTCACCATGATGGTCTAAAACACCATCATCATTCACTTAACTACTTGTAACAGTCTCCCATTATGTTTCTGTACTTCTATTCTTGTATGCTTTTATTTTTGATAAAATAGGGGGCTGATCGTTTTATTTTTATTTTTAATTGAAGTAAAACACACATATAAGAGTGTAAAGTACTCTAATAGGAATTAAGGTAAAACAAACATAGAAAATATATAAAATACTCCAATCTTAAGTACATAGCTGATTGATTTTTTTAATATGTATATACCTGTATAGTCACACTCAGATAAAACAAAGGACACTTCCAGCATGCCCCTTCCCCATATACAACTTTCCAGACTATAACCTTCCAAAGTTCATCACTATTCTAATATTTTTAGTGTTTAATTTTGTACATCTTGAATTTCATGGACATTGGGAATAAAAAATATAATACTTTTGTTGGCTTCTTTAGCTCATCTTTATATGAGATCTTCTCTGGAGGTCAGTTGCTTAGTCTGTAAATAGGAAGGTAGACTGACATTGGGAACTAAAATTTGAAAACAAACTGAATTTCAGCCCCAAACCACAGAGTTTCTGATATTATTATTATTATTATTATTATTATTATTTTGGTCTGGAGTCTGTCAGGGACTCCAGAGTGGTTTATTACTAAAAATCCCAAAGAGAATTGAACTTACAGGCTCTGAATCAAATGATCTCTCTCCCTCCCTCTTTCTCCCTCTCTCTCTCTCTCTACTTTCTACTCCCTCCTTCTCTCCCTCTCTCCCTTTCCCTCTCCTCCTCCCTCTCCCTCTTTCTCCCTCCTCCTCCTCTCTCTCTCTTTCTGTGTCTATCCCTGAGCCCTCTACTCCTTTGCATAGGGATGGATTGGCCACCAATCCAGCCAATCCATCCACCAATCTCTATCCTTCCTTAAGTGTGCACAGAGCCCCTGTCAGATACCTTAGGTTGCTGAAGGTACATGAGTGAACAAAATAGAGTCCCTGTCATGCAGGGGCTCAGTCTCAAAAAACCCATACCTGAATATATAAACAAATATTCTTGAATATACTGTCAGTATATTTTCTCTACTCCATTAAGGCTCTAATAGGAATTATTTTATTTTTACAGAAAATAAATAAATATTTATTTATTAAATAAATAAAATTTATTTAATTTTATTTTCCCTAGTTTATGGTGCGTGCTAGGAGTTCTTTGTCTTTAATACCCACTCCAGACACTAGTTTATTTTTTTAAACGGTTTAAATGGTAGCCACAAAAAACAATCTGACAATATTATTATAGATGCTATTTGTTAACCTTTTTTAATGGCAAGCATTAAAAAATATTCAATTCAATTCTCTTGATATTAGACCACAATAATTATTTGGTGTGTTTCTCTTATTGTATTTAATGGTCCTAAAAAAAGTTTAAAAGAACATTTTTTTAAACTTATTAATTTGAGAGTGAGTGAGTGAGCACAGGCAGGGGCAGAGGGAATAGGAGAAGGAGAAGCATACTCCACTGCTGAGCAGAGAGCCCAACATGGGGCTCAATCCCAGGACCCTGGGATCATGACCTGAGCCGAAGGTAGACATTTAACCAACTCAGCCACCCAGGTGCTCCTAAAAGGACATTTTAGATGAATGCAGTAGAACATCCTGTTTTTCCTATTTCTTTTCTTTTCTCCTTATTTTCTTCCTTATACAGTCTTACTTTCTAGTAGCAAAGTGAAAGGTGAAGAAAAGAAAAGATTTAAGCACCATAACCTTATTGGATATTTAGATACTGATGGGCAAAACAAGATTTGTTTGGTCATATTATATTCTGTGACTTCCAATTTTCTGGTTTTTGGGGGTTTTGTTTTGTTTTAGTAGAATGATTTCAATAAAACAAGTTTTCTTCTTAGTAACACTTATTTTGAAATAAATAAAAATCATTTTCCTCAAAGTAAATGTTTATATCTTAGCTGCAATCATTTTTAAACAAAGAACATCTCCTTGAATATTAGTTTTGCATAAAATTATATTTACAAAGGAATATAAATAATTGCCCACTGTATAAGGACAGATTTTGAGTCTCCTTTTTTTCTTTTTCTTTTCTTTAAAAGACATTTTGTCCTTTCTGTGAAGCTAGGCTAGAGAGGACATTGGCAGAATTTTGTATGTTCTTATGCATAGCTTTGGATGAGAATTTAATGGGATAGAAAACAATATCTTGCCAAGTATTAACTTTACATCTTCTATTTATTTTAGAATTTCAAGATTTATGGAATACCAGAACAACCCAGGGAGATGACTCATAAAGAACTAGAACTTTCTAGTTTCTTATATTCTTTTAAAGAAGTCTTAACTGTTTAACTTCACCATATAACACCATACATCAATATTGAGATCAACCTGTGAATTAACATAAATCAATCATTTAGAGTTTTTGGGTTTTTGTTTCTACCTATTACTCTAAATGGTTTCAAACCGGTAATCATATCAAAACCAACTGTTTAAAAGCCATGGCATCACAATCTTAAATTATAAAGATAATATCTAAATTTAATTAGAGGAATATACAACTGTTAATGTACAAATACACTTTTAAAAATAAAGACTTAGTTATAGTTTAAGATGAAAATACGCTTTATTTGTTTCATATCAACCCTCTGGCATAATGACCAACTATTACTGGTTGAATCCCAGTTACCCACATCCTAACATTCTACAACATGCATAAGCAGGTCTCCTCCTGTATGGATGCTTTCATTGAGACCTAGTTGTGAAATACAAAATCCAGTTTTATGTTAAGTAGGTGGGTTGCTAATCTGTGAGAATGCCATTCTTCATCAGGCCTTTATGAATTGTTTGTGACTACCAACCCAGACAATGCAAGCTTTATATTTGTTCTACAATTATCCGAAATAATTCTAGTTAAACTCTGGTAAAGATCTCTAGTATGAAATGAATGTAAAGTATTCATTCTTTCCTTATCTTACTCTCTGGTTTCATTTTAGCTCATTTGTTTATATAAAAATAACCCTCTAAGTTGCCTTTTCACTGCTTTTCATGTTACAGATTGAAAATGTTGATGTCTGCCTTAGTTTTCTAGCAGCCAGAGGAGTAAATGTTCAAGGTCTATCTGCTGAAGGTAAGAAAAGGCACAGTTGTCGCAAATAACACCCAAGTTTATAAAAAAAAAAAATTGTTTTTGTATTATAAGAAACAAGTTTATAAAAAAAGTTTATAAAAAAAAAGTTTATAAAAAAATTGTTTTTGTATTATAAGAAATGTGAAGTGGGAGTACATAGCTTCTTAATGCATGAAGTCAAGTTTCCAAAGTAATAGAAACATAAATGCAATGGTTATTAATGTATGCTTTTATTACTTATATATGTTCCATATTTTGCCAAAACTGTTATTTTCATGACTGAGTGTGTGGGAGAGGGGTAGTTTAACAAAACATTTTTATGTTATTATCAGTGTATAGTATTTTTAGAGTCTTAAGTAGAGGGATGGATGATACATAGGTAATACTGCATTATAGATAGACTAAATTCAGGAAAAATAGTATAATTAATCTGCAAATATTATTTTGTCAGTATCATATCAAATTGGTAGTCCTAGTTGAAATATTTGGTAAGTTTAAATAAGTCGTCATGAGTTCTGAAATAATTAGCAATTAAAATATTTATAGCTGTCATATGTAAAAGCTTTAAAGTCATTAAAGATTTAAAGGATCATTACTAAAATTAAAATACAGAAAACTGGAAAAAGAGGGATTTTTTTTTAAAATCTTTGTCTTTCACATATAGTTTTAGGAAAACTTTTCAAGTACTATAACAAAATCTAGTTGCTAAGGCTATGAAGTAGCAAGTCTTTTGAGATCCACAATAACGACTATTTTATTAGAATATTAACTTATATGCTAAAATTCTGCTAGATACTGGTATATGCTGCAACAATTTAGATTGGTTAACGTTTCTACTTTAGTCCCTTATTCTGACTAGTCTTTTCCCCCAACACATACTAGAAATATTAGACAGGTCTAAGTAAAAATTTTCTGTCACTGAAAAAAGAGGAATTATGTGGCTTCTGAAATACAATGAACATTTAGTAGAATTACTAGGTTTTCCCAATTTTTCTTCTATATTCATTTTTGTTTGAAATTTCCTTTGTCTTTTACACTTAAATGATATGTTAATTGCACATTTGGGGGCCAAAAACCTTAGGTTCAAACCTAACTGAGGTTCTGTAACTTAGAATAAAAGTTGATAAAATTCCCCAGGAAAATATTTTACTTTTTCAGTGGTTAAAAGTAAGTTAAAAATGTTACCTTTTGTTCATATTATATCTCTGTTTTCTCATATGACATTCTTTAATAAAAGAAACCCATTGATTTTCATTTATCTTCTAAAAATATGTAAATGCTCAAAATAATTTTCTAAGTTAATAAAATATGCATAGTAAGAAAACAAGAAATTTTAAAAACCTTTAAGATCATCTAGATTTACATGAGAACATTAATACTTCCTTACTATAGCTTCATATTGATCAGACTAACTCTTCTATATATGACAACTGTGAGAAGGTTTGGGGGGGCATCTCATTTTCACTTTAAATGAATAATTCTACTGCATATATGGTGTGACATTTATAAACCATCAGAGAGCAAGAAATCAGAATAGTTTGTTAATACCCTAAACTACAAAAAGGAAACATAAAACCTTGGCTTCACAAGAGGATGTATTTTATTCCCAATATTATGTTTATTTAGTATATAATTACAGTTTTCATAGCCTTAGTTCAAGTTTTACTTCCATTTCTCCAAAATTTTAAATTATGACTACAAGTAAAAGAAAGCGAAGTTCAGATTGTAGCTTACTTTGGGTGTTTAAATTTTTATTCAGTGTAAGAAGACTTTAAGAGCTCCATGTACTAGAACTAGGATTTACGTTCAAGTTTATTCAGTTGTTATGTAAAGACATGAATAAGCTGATCTTTATGATTTATTAATATGTAATATGAGTCAAGAGAAAAATTGGACCATTAAAATACTTATTATATGTACTTTTGGGATATTACATGTATAGTCATACATATAAATACATAAACATTTTAATAAATTTATTGTTAGGTGATTTAGGAGGACAACTATAAATTTAGTTGCCATTATAAGGTGCACCCATGCCATCCTTACTTAAAACGTAGGACAACCAATATTTAAGTGGCCATCTTTCTCCAGTTCTTAGCCATCACTGTGTTGGTAGCAGCTGAGACTTTGTGAGGGAGGTAGAATGCTGAATCATATGATTAGCACAAGACAGAAAGCCCATCCATTTGTGGGAAGAAGAAAACTCTAGAAAAATTGCAGTTGACGATCAGCAAAGAGCCTTGCTCCTACACGTTTTGTTCTCTCTACCTTCCGTCCCATTACTCTGTCCCTGAAGCTCCAGGCTCTTTGGAAATGTATCATGCTTCAGTAAGTTCAGATTTGCTGGAATCTGTGACTTCGAGACTCGAGGTGCATTTCTATCCCCCCAGATTTAGTCTAAGAGAATGGCAACTGGAATCGCGTTTGTGACAAATAAATAAATAAATAAAAAGGAAAACTGCATTCATTTCATATGCTACTGTTTTTATATTTTCCCTTTGATGCAGAAATAAGAAATGGAAACTTAAAAGCCATTCTAGGGCTGTTTTTCAGTTTGTCTCGCTACAAGCAGCAACAACACCATCAGCAACAGTATTACCAGTCCCTGGTAGAGCTTCAGCAGCGGGTCAGCCACGGCTCCCCTCAGGCAGAAGCCAGTCAGGCCAAAACCCAGCAAGATATGCAGTCCAGGTAAGGAAGGGAAGCAGGGCGTGTGTGTAAAACTAACTTGTCTGGACGTAAACTGTTTTTTGTTTGTTTGTCCTTTTGTTTTTTTAATGACTTACTGTTTGTGAGATTGGAAAACATATTTATGTAGCTGCATCCATGTTATGATGTAATTTGACCAATGTCCTAGACGTTAAGACCACTTTTTCTTATGGTTGGATGAGCAACCTTTATTAATTTGAGGTCAGTTATTTGTTTTCTAAAGATAATGGTGGTTTGTATCAAAGTGTGTGAAATGTATTTCTTGTGAGTGACGTGGCACTGTTGTTTCCTTCTTCAGATTTTTGTTTAGAATGGGCTGTTGAGTCCTACTCTCTGGTTGTGTTGTTATCTCTTAATTGAGGCTTGTGTTCAGTTAATTAAATCTGTTAAAAATTTTGGGTCTGTTAAACTTTCGGATTTGAGTGTCTGCGGGACATACTGTTTTTAATGTGTGATTGTGTGCATGTGTGTGCGTGTGTGTGTATTTTTAAACACGCATGCATGTGTTCATCTGACTTGAGTCTGTTGGTGCATTGTAGACACAGCCTGGGTGGGGTGCTAACAAATCATGGCAACTTCCTTCCCTTTTCCGTTAGCACTGTTTTCCAATTTGGGATTATATCAGTCAGGGATCAACCAGAGATGCAGAATCAGGAAGGGATTAAGAGATTTACTGTGAAGAATTAGTTTACATGGTCCTTGGGACTAGCTGAGCAAGTCTGAAACCCTAAGGGCATCCCAGCAGGAAGGGCAGGCTGAAACTCTCTCAGCGGGTGCCAGAACTTTCATATACAGGTAGAATTTCTTCTTCAAGGAAGCCTCCATCCTGCCTTTAAGACCTTTCAAGCAGGGAATCAGACTTACCCAGATTATCTAGGAGCTTATCCTAGAGCCCAAAGTCAGCTGCTATGGGCTTTAACCGCCTCCACAAAATACTTTCTCAGCAGCACCTAGATTACTGTTTGATTGAACAAGTGGACTGAGTAAGCCTGGCTAAATTGACACATCAAAAAAAAAAAATGATCACAGAATGAAATGAAACTAACAAGTTTCCTGCACACTGCTCATTTGGTCCTCACCAATGACCAGAGTATTGGGTCATTAGCTCTATTGTGTAAATAGCTGATTGTTTTTTCTTCAGAGGGAGAATGTCTAATATGCAAATATTCATCATCTTTAAGAGTATATATACATATCAAACAGATGTAAATATTTACCTTTTTCCATCTTAGAAGACAAGCGTGAAACCTAGTAATGCTCAGTATGCCCTGAGTTTATTTTTGGTATTTAGTATTGACTCACAAAGTTAGAGTAAAATTTGAAATTACATTCACATACCATCTCCCCTGCCCCCACTTACTGTCAAATATTCAACAGTTGAGAATTCCTCTTCTCTTTCATCTGCCAGCCAGCCCTTTCTTCATATTAAGCAATACTTTTCTCTGTATGACCAAGTATCCGCTATTCATTTGGGCGGATTTGACTCACTAATGAATTATGAAGTCAATAAAGAAAAATTGTAACTTTATCAAAAAACATAGAGTATACTGCATGGTTCAGGGAGTGATAAAAGATGTTTCTCATTAGTCAGTAATGCAGATATGCTTTTCTTCTTAAAGCTCGTCCTGGCTCTTTGTGATGTAAGTAAAATCAAACAAAAGTCAAAGTGAAAACAAAATTCTCCACAGGGGAAGTTCTTTGGATTTCTTTAAGAATGGGGGAGAGGAAATATCTTTTTTTTTTATTATTATGATTATTTGGGGGAGATGGTTGTTAGAAAGAGATCCAGATTTTGAAAACTGCCAGAAATAATATTTCCTAGAGTTTGGTTTAAGTTATTTGAATTGACGAGAAGCAAGAATAGTAGCTGAGAAAACAGAGAGAGTTAAGTGGTATTATACAAAACATGTTAACTTTGGAAGTGATACGCAGTATCATTTGTCTTTGCTTTACCTCAGTCTATTTCTGTATCTGCCATGTGGAATTTCTTGCCTAGAATTTCTCAGTGGTTATGACCCTTCTGGGGAGATTGTTTTTCTCATTCTTGCTAGATATGCAGGGCTGTTATGGAACAATATTTTATTTAAAAATATAAAGCCCTATATATAGTAGGGATGGTAATTTTATACCATTTTGGAGAGAGCAATTTTATTCTTTTCATTGGAAGATTTTGAAAAGTATTCTTTTCACCAGTGTACTTTGAGACTGAGGTAGACTCTTAAAGAATTTGCCTTGTGATAAACTTAATTACTTTTGATTACTTTGTAGACTGATAATGAGTTGACAATGTGGAGTACGTGCTGTACTACACATAATAGTTATGATCCTGATGTACAGGGGTAACATGTCTTCATCTTAATAGAATTTATTATCTGTTATACAGAATATTATATTTCAAACATTAATACTTATTTCTGTTTACATAGATTTGGTACAGAGAAACAGCCTATGAATTAGAATTTATGTACAACAATCAATGTATGTTAAGTATTTTTCAAAAGCCATAGTATATACATAAGAAAGGATGTTTACTTTATGTCTACATAGTAAAACAAAGATAATTAATGCAGAAAAAAAGAAACCCAGTGACACATTTATCTTCTTTGCTTCAGATGTGACTCATAAGTTATAAGCCATGATTTATGAAGACTTTCTGTTAATTCTAAAGCTCTTCCCAAGTAAATAGCTTAAATGACTGGTTGCTATATTATTCTAGATATTTTGCCAGAAAACATTCTTATATTTCTTCTCTGTCAACTCATAAAAAATTTTAAGGGCATATGATTTCAGTTCAATAAGAGTTTTGTTTTGTTCTTTTTATTTAAAATAAATTGATGTAATTATATATATTCCCACAATATTTATTTTATACATTAGGAATTTCTATTTTGCAAATAATTCCAAATGTTTTCAGTCATTTGAAACTTCTTTCATTTAAACAGACACTTAGACCTAAACGTTAACAAGTACACAAGAGAGAAAATAAAACATAGACCAGGAGCACCAGAGTATGCCTAACAAACTCTCCTTTACTGGTTTCTCAGCTCTTTCTCCACTCTTGTGTGTATATATATTTGTGGATATGTAGGTACATATACATGAGGACATACCCACGTGCGTGTGTGTGTACACATGTGCAAGTGTGTGTGTGTCCTGTTCCAGTGGCAACTAGAGCTCTAGTTACTCAAAGTTTGCCTCTAGAATCAAACTGCTGGCACCTGGATCTGAATTTCAACACTTTCTCATTGTTGGGCCTCAGGTAACTTACCTGACCTCTCAGTGCATCAGTGTTCTTGTTTGTTAAAAGAATTAAAAATGGCATCCATCTTATGAGGTTATTTTGGGTTCCCTGAGTCACTACAATATAAAACATTTTGAACATACTAGGCACACATCACTCCCTGTTCAAAGCCTTGCAATGGTCTCAAATAGCTCAGGCTTGCTCCCACCTTCAGAGACCTGCTTTTGCTGATTCCTTTGCCTGGAACACTCTGTCTGCTAGCTGCTTGGTTAAATCTCTCACCTGCTTCACGGCAATGGCCCACATGTTATCTTGTCACTGATGCTTACCTTGACTAAGACCCTTTTACTACTACAAGCTGCCCGTGTTCACTCCCTGTTGTACTTTGCCATACTTTTAATTTTTTCTTACTTTTAATCAACCTTTAATCTCAATGTACTTATTTATTATATTCATTGTTTATTATTGCCATTTTCCTATAAAAGGTAGGCACTATTAATACAGCAGTATTTTTTATATTTTGGTCACTGGTATAGCCCAAGGGATAGACACAGAGCATACACACAATTTTCAACAATTATTTCTGCAACAAGATAATGTAAGAATTAACAAATTTATATTATGGCTGCTTCCAATTTTAAGAAAGAACATGCATATTTAAAATTGTAAGTGATTCATAGTGAAAATTGTGTGTATTTATAAAATTTATAGATTACAAGACCAGTGCTCTAACCATTGAGCTATGGAGCCTAAAATTTACAGATTAAGTTAAATTATTAAAAATAATTAAATTTGTTCTTGATGTTGGGGGTGATCATGTATTGAACTGCAGTTAGTTTCAAAATGGTATACAGTGGAGATTATTATTATTATTGTTACTGGAATTATCCACTTACAGTATCTGTCTTAAAATAAAGCTGGGACTCAGGGAGGGAAGGAGAGAAGGAGGCAAGCAGGAAAAAAGAAAGAGACACAGAGAAAGAAAAAGAAGAAGAGGATGGAAGGAAAGAAAAAGGAAGGGAAGAAGGAAAGAAGGGAGGGAAGAAGAACGAAAGAAACTTTTAAAAAGTCATAGATTAAAGGTCCTTTCTTCAATCAACTGGGAAGATGTGAAAATGTTTTAATATAAAGTGATAAAAATCTTAGTTAAGAGTTGAAATCATAGTTATTTTCTCCAAGTATTAACTAAGAGATGGGAAGTATTATTTCTTTTTTTTAAATTTTTTTTAAAAATTCATTTATTTGACAGAGAGAATGAGAGAGAGATCAATCACAAACATGCAGAGAGGCAGGCAGAGAGAGAGGAAGAAGCAGGCTCCCCACCGAGCAGAGAGCCCGAAGCGGGGCTCAATCCCAGGTCCCTGAGACCACGACCTGAGCTGAAGGTGGAGGCTTTAACCCCCTGAGCCACCCATGTGCCCCAATTTCTTATTCTAGAAAGCAAAGTAGAAATAAATGCCATATTTTCCAACTCAAAATTCATTTGATCAATAAATATGGTTTGAGCATCAGGATATTTCTGCCAATCATACTTTTCCCTGTGTTGAGTTTTGACAATGAAAGTTCTATTTGACATGAAAGGTAACAGGAAGTTTAATTTCACCAAACTCTTTCACAATGCCTGGCACATGAGACCAACCTACAATGAGCAGAATGCATGTCCTGAATGGATAATTTTCTTGAGTCTATCTGGTAAATAATTATAGTGAAAGAAAATTATATACTGAAAATTCGTTTTTCTTATGTACTGCTCAGTTATATATGAAGTATTAGCATGAAGGCCTTTGTAAAAGATGATGATTTTTATTTGCTAAAAGCTTTACAAACAAGTAGTTTTTCCTTTAAAATGTGGACCTTTTAGCTTAATTGTTGTTCAGACTATTAAATAGTTTTCCTTCCTATTACTAAATAGTGAATTTTACGAACTCACAAATAGTGATTATTGCATTGTGTGAACAAACATGTTTATGTTTTATAAAAAGAAAACATATAAAAAGAAAAGAAATTGATTATAAAGGTAGAGACAGGTAAGAAATTGTGTAGATCATAGAAACATGAAAGTCAGTAATGTTGATAAGTCTATTATAACTGCTATTTTCAGAATTTGCGAGATTATGATTTCCACATTTGCCCTTCTGCTTTTTATTTGTAGGAGAAAATCAAATATGCATCCACTTGCAGTTTAGATGAACTTTCTCAATAAGGACTCGCAAGTCAAAAAGCAACATCTATGGACACATGTTCTTTGAGTGACTTGTCTATTTCCTCTGCAGTCCCTTGCCAAGGTTCCCGTGACCCCTGCCACACACATTGCTCTTAGAACCCTCCTCCCATTAAGGACAATTGCTTTTCTCTTTTCCAGGAAACATCATTTCCTTCTGGGGGATTCACTCAGAAACTGGGACAGTTTACAGCTTTTCAGCCTGGGGTTATAAATCTTGCAAAGTATATGAGGAAGTTTAATTTAAGATGACAGGAAGGCTCTGGTAATTTAAGCCCTCATGAACCTGGCTTCAATTAGTTTCTTAACTCAGCTCTGTGTTGTGGCCTATAGTGTGCTCTTCAACAAAGTCAGTGAATCAATTAAACTTTAAACAAAACAAAACACAAAGGACATTTATTAATTTTTTTTTAAGGCAGGATTTTTTTCTTTCCTAAAGAAAAAGAACTGAGGGGAAGGAAATTGCTCTTCAATTTGAAGACTTAGGAAACCAAGAGGGCATAATCTTAAAAGAGCATATATACACAACATACATGCTTTCCTTATGTTCTGTGCTTTTATTTCACCATTTTAAAAGCTTGACAACTACTTATACTTCTATTGTGATAGATGAAGCAGCATCTATATAATTTTAGTTATTTTAGAGTCAGACAAACATGGGTTTAAATTCTGCCTGCCAATCCCCAATGGTGTGGCATTGGGCAAATGATTTTAACCTGTTCAAATACCAGTGTTCTTACCTCTACAGTCAGAATGGAGATAACTTCCTCAAGAGGGCATTGAGAAGACCTCACAGAGTAATACATGTATAAAGTGCCCCCCATAGCACAACACTTATCACGTAATAGACACTCAACCCAGCCACTTTTACCTTACCTTCTACCCCCTTTACGATCACGTCACATGTATAATGAAATATTCTGACTCATGTTAGAAACCTCAAGTCAGCCTCATCCTTGGTCCCTACTTTCTCATTTTCTCTGATCGGTTCTGTCCATTCCACTTCTAATGTTTATTAACTATATAAAAGTAATGCACAGTAATAATATCCTCAATATTAAAAATAACAGCCTAATACTCAGACGTTTTCATGCCAGTCTAGGTACACAGAGGTAAGCCCTTCAATTATTTTAGGTGTTTACTTTAGTAGTCTTCCCATGTTGCCAATTAAAATACTTCTGCCTCTAGGTTTTATTCATTAATTTGATTATTATCTTTTGATTCACATACTCCCCATCTCTTCCATCTCCCATTAATGTGTTCAACAAATAAATATTTATTAAGCACTTAGTATGTTCCAGGCACTCTTCCAGATAGAGCAGAGGACAAAAGAGACTAAGGAATTCTTGCCTTTGTGAAGCTTACATCCTATTGATGGGAGACAATAAAATATTAAAATATGTACCACTAACTGCCCCACTGATGCTGGAGAAAAGTAAACCAGGAAAAAAGGAAACATGATGTGTAGAAGCTATATTCATGCAAATTTAATTTGGGTTCTGGGAAAATCTTCACTCTGATGACATTGAGGAGAAGAGGTGAGAGAACTAGTTAGTGGTTGTGGTTATGTTGTGGGAGAGAATTTCAGGCTGATAGAAGACAAGAGCTGAGACCTTGAGTTTGGAGCCTGTCTGGTTTATTTTAAGAAGAGGAAATACCACAGTTGGGACGGATCAGAAGGAAGGAGGCAGGAGAAGAGTAGGATTAATTCTGAGCAAGAGCAGGGAGACACTAATATACCCTGTTGCCATTATAAGGACATTGGATTTTACTCCAGGAGGGATGGAAAGTTACCATGTACCGTGAGGAGGAACCTAAACAGGTATAAAAAATCAAAGGGTCAGGCTGGCTGCTCTGCTGGGAATAGAATATAGTGAGGAAGAGGTGAAAACAAGGGGTTGTGGAGAAAAGCTTGGAGTACCATATTGGAAGCCGAGAGAGGAAGGTCAGTTTGAAATATATTTTGAAGACATTATCAGTAGAATTAGACCAGACTTGCAGTGGGATTGGTAAACAGAGAGGAGACTCTTCATTGGAAAGATGATGTTTCCATTTACTGAAAAGGATAAGAATGTGGGAAGAGCAGGCTTGGTATGGAGAAGGTCAAATATTTACCTATAAACG
Source organism: Mustela nigripes (assembly GCF_022355385.1). Lineage (NCBI taxonomy): Eukaryota > Metazoa > Chordata > Mammalia > Carnivora > Mustelidae > Mustela > Mustela nigripes. The sequence goes on along the minus strand of NC_081562.1, from coordinate 40,435,850 downwards.
TGACAATTTTATGGTGTCTGCTACGTATATCCAAGTGGAAAGACTAAGAAGGCAATTGGAATTGCAAGACTGGAGTTTAAGGGACAGATGAAGGCTGTAGACAAAAATTCTGGAGATACGAGCATATAGAAATAATAGAAACTATGAGACTAGAGGTGATGAAGTCACCAAAAATATGTGTATAGTTGGGGAGAAGAAGACCCGAATTAGGGTCAGAAGCTCACTTGTATTGAGACAATGGGTGATAGCAGAACTCCTAGAGGAAACTTAAAAAGTGAGGTGGTCAGTAGTGTAACAGACCACATAGTTAAATTTCACTCTTTTTAGTTCTTTTATTGGTTAACTTTATAAATTTATATAATGAAATAACATCTTTGTTCTTTCTCAGTAGTATATCTCTTGCCATTCTGTGTTATAAAATATAGCTATTGGCATTTCTTGTTCTCCCCTCATCCACTAACAATTTCTAATCTCTGTCATCTGCACTTTCTTAAAATTAAGGTTCATGTGATTTACAGATTGATTCTAAAAGCTTTCAAACCAATGGAGTGTTTACCTAATGGCTATTAGCAATATGTTCTGTAGAATCAGGATATATACACTGTGATTCTTTCCTGTTCAAAGACTTTCTTGAATGTCTATTGAACGTTGGTATTTGTTTGAATGCAATCATAAACTGATCAATAACTTAAAGAATTGACCAGCGTTCATTTGACGATGCTTTAGAGGGATCAGTCAAGGTATATTGAGGAACCCGTCTATGCCAGCATCATTTTTCTGGGATTATTCAGTTATTGTAGTTAAAATTGCTTCTTGTTTATTTGGATGGTTAACTAATTGGTTTCCTTATTTCTGGCCACGGGGTGGTCATTGATAGTGTTTGACATAGATATTTGATTAATCTCCTTTTTATAATCTCTTCATTTTCTCTTCAATATCCTAGTCCAGCTTCCCTCCTATTTTTCTAGACTAAACCCTTCCTCTGTGTACACCAGGATGAAACTCCTCTCCTATGTGTTCTCCATTAATTCTATTCCATTTATTTTCAGTTTTTCAAAGTCTGTTGAAGTCTCTTGTCTATTGATGTCACTTGTTCTCAATCCTGTCATTCTTGATGTTGGAAACTTAAACTTTAATTATTCCCCTTTCAGCATGTTAATAGCATCATATTAGGAAAAAGAGAATAATGTGAATTTGAGTCTCAGAAGACACAGACAAAATCATTTTTGGTTCTCTTAATTTCCTTTTCTTCATTGAAAAAATAAAAGTCAATTAACTGAACTTAATTTCTTCGGGTAGAAAATAAAAATATCACAATTATACTCTAACTTTTTAATGGAACTGGGAGAATATAATATACATTTTAAAGTATTAGACTGCTACTAATTTACAAGTTAAGACTTGTGTTTTTGGACACAAATGTCTATGTAAAACGATGGTTAGTCAGTATTTCATCATTTGTTCTTGAAACAACCAAAATGTGATTCATGTATAATCACAATGATTCAGGATAACTAATATATTTTATGAACATGGTCTCCCAAGCACTCGACATTGTTTGGGCTCTATTTGGTTTTTAGTATTTATGGTACACTTTCTTCTCAAATAGAGCACTGACAATGTAGGCTTGGTTATTATACCTTCAATCTTGTACCATATGAAATTACTTTATATTAATCTATTTTCCAATAGAGACCGTATTCTGCTTACTGACTTAACAATAGAAAATGCAAGTCTTACAAATCCATAATAGTCATGTCAGTATGACCACTGAACTATTTTCTTGCAGTCAGAGCTACGTAGAAAACCAAATAATAATTGGAATGACAGGACGAACTCATAATTGGATTTTGGGGACTTGTAACATTTCTGTAGCTGAGACAGTCTCACCCATGAGATTTTAACTATTGGTCTAGGATCCCTTTCCTTCATAAAGCACACTGTCAACATTTGCCTCTTAGCATCCATTTCCTGTGCTGCAATTTCTGACAGTGTCCCCAGTCTCTCCCTTTCTGATTGACCTCTCAGTCTGAAAAGATGTATAAACAGAATCAGCCTTCCCTCCCTGGCAGACTCTAGGCCAAAGCTCAGCATCGAGATGTTTTGAAACCCCAGCCACTCCTTATTAGCATGAAACTGAATACAGTGATGATTGCATTTGCTCTGCCATAAATTGAGGATAGTCCAATTATTAAGACTCTATAAAGTAGACTCTTTCATAGATCTTCAAATACTGCATAGACATGCATTTATATAATTATTTTGTAAGTATAATAATTAAAGGCCATTTTCAGGAACTTGTGTACCAAGAAATAGGCATTAAATTTTGTGTTTAGTACAACACTTTTTGTCTTTTGAAAGTACTAAATAATTCAGTGTTTTCACCAACCAGGATAGTCTTTACCAAAGCTTGTTCAGACTTTTAGCTTAACAAAAAAACTTTGTCTACTAGTATTCAAGGTCCAGATATGGTATTGGTTGATTGATTGCATTGCATTAAAATAATCTTTTGTAATGGAGCACTCAATTTATTGTGATGCAATTTTACTCCATACTGAAAATTTTAAGTTGCAAAGATCCATGGAGCAGGGTAATGCTTTGAGCTATTTGTAAGTAAAAGCATTGTTGGAAAATTTCATTTATGGTAAGACTGTGAAAGAAATATGAGCCTGGTTTCCTGAGTTGCCCTTTATCTGAAAATTCTGCATTCCTAAAAGAGCATGAGACTTTGATGCCGTAATATCTTACATAGGCATCTCCCTCTTTAGTTACTGTTTTGAGATCCCACAAAGACAGACCATGCAGGTGGCCTTATTAACTGTCAGTTGAAATTTAAGATAACACAGAGGTTATAATATATTTACATACCATATTTCACTAATGGGATAAGTTATCACAGTAACCTGTCTCACATATAATCAGGATGATATTTCAGCCACCCAGCTACTAAAAAGAAACACATGTGGATGAAAGCTGAGTTTCTGACTCATTTATGGATTAGGCAATAACTGTTTTCAGTGAAGTCTCAGCAAAATTTAAGTATAGGGACTGTATTTTTATCACGTACTCTAATATGCATGTAGCTGTTGCAAAACATCTTAAATATTTTTGAAGGAGCATATTTAGTGTTGAGGTGTAAAAGATATTTTTGCACCAGTGGTCGAACACCTCCCTCTTTCTTAGAGCTATTAGCACATCAGTTACCATTCTATAACATTGCACAAGGATCCCGCAAAAGGGAAAGTCTTTACACTAAACGAAGAATTTGATTCAGAGAATTCTTTGGATCTTAATTCTGAATGTATGGTTTTCTATCTACCCTTACAATTATAGGATCTATAAGGGAATATATTTTAATTTTAAAATGTTAGTGGGTGTGCTTTACTATTTTCAAAACTTCTTACTTTGTTGTATTTGTTATTTTGTCTAAACATCTTTTAAGACTTTCTTCTCATATACTTAATTATAGTATGTGTTGGGTAACCTCCTCCTAATTTTCTCTCAAGCTATTTTCAGTATATTTGGGAGGAGAGAATTTCTACCTTTTTAACATGGTATCAATAGAACCATAATTGAAAGGTATAAATTGTCCACTAAAACCCATAGCCAAGAAATTTTTTACCTTCTATTTTGTGATTTCTTTGTATTTCTCTTTGGTTCCTTAAGAATAGTGCTGTTAAAAGGACAAATGTGATATTATGATTAAGCAGGTTTTTCTCTTTCTTTGGATATCAAAAGCACTAAATGTCTGACTGTAGAGGGACTCTGTGTAGGGACTTCTACTCATAGTATGTTTGTGTGGCTCTAAGACTTTTTTTTTTTTTTTTTAAGATTTTATTTATCTATTTGACAGACAGAGATCACAGGTAGGTAGAGAGAGAGGAGGAAGCAGGCTCCCTACTGAGCAGAGAGTCCAATGCGGGGCTCGATCTCAGGACCGTGGGATCATGACCTGAGTCGAAGGCAGAGAGGCTTTAACCCACTGAGCCACCCAGGCGCCCCTGTGTGGCTCTAAGACTTAATGGTAAATAGATAAGAGTGGAGTAAAGGGTTTCCTAAATAACTTTTTATACAATTTCTTAATATAGATGAGGAGTTAAAAGAACCTACATAGACAAAAAATTGCCTTTAGATTCTACCTTGTTCTGATAAACATAGTTTATTCAATTATGCTTGTATTAAGTACATACACTTTAAGAATAACTTTTGTGTCTGATTTTTATGTTTTGATGAGTCAGTCACTATACAGTCAGCGAATACCATATGGAAATGAAATGAAATATTTGAATGAAAGACGATATTGTTCCTAATGATTCTTCACATATTGCATTAGAGCCCAGTGTTGTTTTTCATCAGTGATTTGAAAGTTAAGCTATGACCTTTCAAAAAATAAAGATCTAGCCCTCACTGCGTGCCAAAATTATGCTAGATTTTTGGTCCAGATACGGTGATGTTTCTACCATTCAAATTGCTGACAGTGTAATAGAAGACCTAGATGTTTAAACAGGTAGTTCAATCAGGTATGCTACTGATGAAGTTCTAGAACCTAGGTGAGGTTCGGTGGGCTGAGGTCCGGAGCCGATGACCAAGAAAGAATTCTTGAGACATCTTTGGTGCAAAATGGTGGTTTATTAAAGCACGGGGACAGGACCTGTGGGCAGGAAAAGCTGCTTCCCCGGGGTTGTGAGGGATGGCAGGTTATGTACCCTGCGGTTGGGGGAAGGTGAGGGGAAGAGAGGTTTCAATGGAGTTTTTATATGTTAAAGAGGGCCTACAAGGTGCCTGGAGGAGGCCTTGCCCTTGTGGCTTCATCAATGTCATCTTTAGGCCAGCCATTAACATCAAGATAGTTGGGAGATTCTTGGGGTGTTATGATCCTGCTATCATTTACATTCCCTTCTACCTCAGCCTCCTCCAGTTTCCTTTATGATGGGGAGGGAGACATTAGGGCTTGAGGAACTGAGAGTTATTTGCCTCTGGAAATTTGTGCTATTGATAAGGGAACCTCCCTGTTTGTAGATCTCCAGGACATTTGTAGAGCAAGAGAGATTCCTGTCTTGCAGGATTGTGATCTCTGCAAGTTAACTATTTGTTTATCGTTTATGGCAGTCAGGGCTGCCTGAGGGATGCTACACACATTACGGAGGGGAGCGGGTGGAGAGGGGGCTGCAAGGCGCCAGCATTTGCTCTGTCTTCAGCCAGCCTCGTGCTCCCTCATCACTACCGAATCCAACAGAGTTACTTAGTGACAGCAGTCAGAGGAGAGAGCCTAGATGAGGGCACTCATGAATTAAATGCCATTTACATTCAGGAAACTCCAAGTATTTGGACAAGGAAAAAGTGTAAATAGAAGTGTGTTCTGAGTATCCATTGTTGTTCCAAAAGAAATACCCCAAATATAGTTGTGCAAAACAATAACCATTTGATTAAACTCATGGATTTTGTGAGCCTTGGAATCAGACAGGGCCCAGTGGAGATGGCTTGTCTCTGCTCACAGTGTTTGGCACTGGGAAGGGTGGAGTGGCTGAGGTGTCACAGACTCCTGGGGGGCGGAATAGGTGGGGAAGAATCCACTGCCAGGGTGACTTTTCAGTCCATGTGTCTGGCAGCTTACCCAGAATAGCAACCACACAAAGCTTCTCCAACATGGCAGTCACAAAAACGTGGTGCTTCTTACATGGTGCTTCTTACATGGTTGATGGAGTGACAAGCCCACCCAGATTCAAGCAGAGGGTCAGTGGAATGAAGATTTTACCTCTTAATGAAAGGAATACCGAAAGGTGTATGATAGCTCTGTGCTTAAATTGCCACAGGGTATGATGACAGGTAAGACTAGAGACACGGGCGAAGGTCAGTAAATAGAGGCTTTGGTTGTTATGTCTAAGAGATGGGACTTATTTCCTGAACATAAAGGACGATTGTTTTTGAGATTTTTTTAGCAGAGGAAAGATGATGCCGTTTATAACTTAGGAGCATAACCATGGTGACAGGATAGAGGAAGGATGTGCTTTGGGGAGAGGAGTAGGAAGGGTACTGCAGCTAAAATGGTAGGAAAGTGAACAGAGTAATGTTAATAAGGCATGAGTTTCTGACTAGGAAAATGAACTTGGGGACTGTTTGGCAGTAAGGGTGAAACATTTATTTTGGTTTTATTTTTTATTTATTTATTTTTTTACTCGTTGGATAGTGATACTTTTCAGTAAGGAGAAAAATGATGCAATGGTGGAAACAGATGAAAAGAAGGAGGTGGAGGAAAAAAAATTCACCTTTGGGTTTCATGAATTTGATAATTTAATGGGAATTCTAGATAGTGGTGTCTAGTGTCTCTGGAGCCCAGAAGAGAGGTCAGGGCCAGAGATACAGACATGGGAAAGTTGTTTGACCCTGTTTTTTCTTTGTTTTGTTTTATTTTGTTTTTGTTTTTGTTTTAACTGAAACAGTAGAAGTGGAAGAGAACACTGAGGGAAAAAGTATAAAGCTGGGCAAAAAAGGGAGGTCTCAGAGCAAAATTGTAGCAACCGAACTTACTGGTAAAGTGAACAAACAAGAGAATGTTCTTTTCATTTGTTTTATAATACATTCAGACTTACAGTAGCTAGTTCAATATCTTCTTCAAGGCAAATTGTTTTGGTGTTGTTTTGAGGAATGTCTCATTTTTTGAGACATTTTATCCTTGTCTTTCAAATTAGATGTAAAACTAGAGTACAAATCTAAAACAAGACACTGGTTGAAATAGTAAAATAAATATACTATATTTTATAAGGATATCAAATTGTATTTTCATCTAAGCAGTATATTATATAACAGAAACATTCAATAAATCTATATTTGAGACACTTTTTGAATTATGTACATTGCTGAGAATTACAGGTTCTGAAAGTCTCATCCCACGCAAGCTGCTTTGGGAATGGTGTTTCATGGATGTCTTACTGGGACCTGTAGAGATTCATACTGTTGAGTTCAGGAAATGAGAAGAGTGTGTAGTATCCAGGGACGTTGGAGGGAGAAGGAGACTTCATTAACTTTGCTTTCAATAAATCATGGTCCCAAGGTAATTATAAATCTAGAGACTGAGAACCAGAGTTGAAGCTCAACTACTGTACCGAGAGGTCCATGCTTGTGGGATTTGGAGTAATCTAAAACAGAGTAACCTCAGAAGTGATAGGTGAGAACCAAAGATGTGTTGGGAAGACCAAGCACAAGAGAGCAGAGGAATTATAGGGATTGGGAAACGTAGGAAGTTATGTTGTATGAATTCATCATATTTATAGAGCTTCCTGTGGGGGCTAGTTCATTCAGGGACTCTCAAATGTACATCTGAATCCCTCTGAATTTTCCTTTTAACTGTTATAACGCTTATGTAAGCCAGACAGTCTTCTAAGTGATTTACAGCTTAAACCCCATAAAAACCTTGAGGTAAACTGAGGGTTGCAGGGGATGGGGGGGGGAGGGCTAGGGAGAGTGTGGTTGTGTTAGGGACATTGGGGCAGGTATGTGCTATGGTGAGTGCCGTGAAGTGTGTAAGCCTGACGATTCACAGACCTGAACCCCGGGGGCAAATAATACATTATATGTTAATTAAAAAAGATGAAAAGCAACAACAACAAAACTTTGAGGTAGGTATAGTTACCATCCTGATTTAACAGTTGAGGAAATCGGGACAGAGAACAGCAAAAGCGAAGCTGGTATTCAGGTAGAGCAAGCAGCCCGACTCTAAATTCTGTGCTACAAACCAATGTATTAGATTGTTACTGCTGATATTTTAGTTTAATAATTCATGGAAGAGAAAGATTCGATTGTACCACTTGTACACACCTGCCTGATATTTTTATATTGCTCCTTTCAATGTTGCGGTAAATTCATTTTCCATTGAATATTAAATTACACTTTTAAGAAAGAAGTTTGAATTAGTGTACATGGTTTTAAGGGTTATACTTTCCATAGTGAAACAAGCCTGGCATGTATAAATCTAATTTTTCCAAATGGACTTTTTCTAGCATAATGCCAGTACATATAGGCAGGCAGTCAATAAAAGTCTTTCATGATGAATTAATTTCCTGACTACATCAATAAATATGTGCTTATTAGAATAAATAGAACACAAAACTGAATCAAATTTCACAGTATTTTTACCACTTTGCCACTTTGAAAACCTTAAGGATGTGAAGTCAATTTCTCATTTATTTATTCATTCAACATCCAAAAGTGTTTATGTACTTTATAAGAGAACCATTACAATAAGATCATAAAATGATCTTTACCTTAGCTGCACTGTAAAGGTGGGTTTACTCACCACAGAATATCCAGCTTCCAAGTATATCCTGTTACTTTATTCACTCTGTGACCGTAACATAATCTAGAAGTCGAGTCTTGATTTTTTTTTCTCATCAGAAACTATACCAAGGATGTTCAGTCTCCTTTTCCTACTCTGCCTCTAGGTAACCATCCTGTGCCACTCAAGCCAGAGGCCCAGGAGCCATCCTAAATTCTTCCCTCTGCTTCAGTTCCTACGGCTACCATTATAACTCTTCTCATTTATCATTTACTTCTATATTCTCTACTTCTGTCTTCTTTCAGACCCTCACCAAATGGTGCCTGAATTATAGCAGCAATTTCCCATTTGGTCTCCTAAATGGGAAATTTGGTCTTATTAAATGTCCCTACCTCCTTCCTTCCCTAGTTCCTCCTTTATATATCTAAGAGAGGATCTCTTCAGTCTGAGAATTTATCATTTATTCTGCAGTCAGAAACTTTTGGTATTCCCTACTGCATCGGGACAAAGGTCCAATTGCCTAGCAAGTTGTTGTGGCTCTCCAGGTTCTTACCTGGGCAAACAATAGGTGTTAAAAGGATACTTGTAGAATGAATAAATAAGAAAAAAAAAAGTTTTTAATTATCATAATAATTAAACACGAATTGAGACAATTCAAATATCCACTGTTTCAACTGAGATTTTTTCAGAAGAAACTTGGTAGTAGCTAATGAAAATAAGGAATGATAGATTGTGTGAAGCTGAGATATTATGTTTTGTTGATTTTTAATGATTCATGTGTGCGTTATGTCTGGATCCAGTTTGATTTTTGAGGATAAAAACTAAGGAATGAGATTATATACTTTTACTTCTACATGGAAGTTCACTGCTAGAATAACTATAATAGAAGTAGAATCTTTTTAAAAAAATCCTGTACTGAGCCACTCAAGTCTTAATATTTTGATGAGACAATAAAGAAGAAATTCAAATACGTTTTCATTCTCATTCTAATTCTTTTGATTAATAAGGATTGCTTGAATCCTGGCCATGGATTTTGAATCTACCACAGGGCTTATGAGGAAAGAATTCTGTGATTGATTGATTAATCATCTGTGCAATGGACATGGAAGCCGTGGGCTATAATTATTGTGTCAGTTTCCTAGCCCCGATTAAATGTTGCTTAAAAATTTAAAAGAGAGCATTTACTTGGAAGATTTTTGAGGAGAGTTGCTTAAATACTGTGAAAGTATCTTACTCTTTCAAACTATCTTATTGCGTATTCTTGATTTCTTTATAAAATGATCTATTGAATGAAATTATTAATATTATCTGTCTGAATGCTAAAGAGTACCTTTTGAAGTAGACTTATTTGATATTAGAAGAGTTGCTATTTTATAACAGTATTGAAATAATAATAATAATAGTGACTTATTATGTCTTAGAGATATTCATAAACCCACAGGGCAATGAATTAATAGAAAAAGAAGCATTAAAATACTGCAATTTGTTATCAATATGCAACAAAAAACGATAGTATAGCAGAACATAGCAAAGATTGTATAGAATCTAACAGACCAAAGTTCAAATTTTAGTACTGTTATTTTTAAGATGTATAATGTATACAGATAAGTTAATATATAATATCTTTGGTTTCATATTTCCAGTCAGGAGCAGATGTCATCTTTGTAGCTCTATTATAAGGAATAAATGAGAAAATAAATAAACTGCAGATCACTTAATAAAGACACAATGAAGATGGATGCTTTTTTTTTCTTCCTTTAATATACTTCTGATAAACCCTTTCTTAAAACAGTCCCCCTTGCTTAAAAGTTGGAGATATAATAAATCATTGTTTGGTAATACTAGTTAGTAAATATAAATCAATTATTTAGTTACTGAACACATTATAAACCCATGAAAGGAGCTGAGAATGCAAAGTGGACATAACATCATTCCTGTCCTTGTAAATAAAACAATCTTCTCAGGATGCAGATATTTATGATAAATTCCCATATTAACCTAATAATTAGAGGAGAATTAAGATTTGTGGACCAGGAGAGGACAATTAACTCTGGGAAACTTGAGAAATGCTTCAACCAGAAGGCGAGATTTGAGCAGGATTTTGAACTAGCAGTAGGATTTTATAATGCAGGGAAAGGAAGGACTGGCATTTCAGATGAAGGAAACCTAATGTGAAAAGCCATGGACCCACAGGAACAGAGGCCATAGGCAAGAAGCAGAGGTGTGGTGACAGTGGAGAACATGGGGTGGAAATATGCTGAGTGGATGAGGCTGTAAGAGTCTGCGGGGACGTACTGAAATATTGTAAACAAAATCACAGGGCTTGGATTTTATCTTGTGGACAACATCAGTCAACAGCAATTTCAAAGAAAGCAGTTGGCATTCATTTTTCCTTGGGAAAGTGCATTCTGTTGACTGAGAGGAATGATTTGATTTGTCTGGGAATAAAAATGGACTGAAAACAGTGAGACCAGTGAAGATGTATTATTAGAGTCTGTAAGAGAGATGACACAGAGGAAGAAAAACAGTAGGTAATGATCAAGACAACTCCTTATTGTTCAGTGGAGAAAATGGTGACAGTCAAGTTATGTAGCAAAGTTGGAGAGAGAGGATGGTTTGAAAGAAGGAAAATGAGTTGTTTTGAACGTTTTTGGGATATCTGGGAGAAATCTAGGTGATCTGGGTATAATGTTTAGGGATCTCAAGGTGATATTTAAGAAAGAGATTGAGTTTAGGATTGAGATTTGAGTATAGAATGTAGATCTGAAATAGAAAGAATAGAGGGGTAGATCAGCTGTTGCCTAGGATTACAATTTTGAAAATACTCATGGTAACAGTATAACAATTAAGTGGGGGGGAGGGGGAGTGAGTCAACAGTTACTTGGGAAGTAGGAGTAGCCGCAGAGGTAGCTGTTGCATTAGAAAAGCTAAGTGAGATAAGGATTTCTAAAAGGATGATATCAATAGTATCCAGAGTCCCTAGAGCATAGATGATGAAGCATGACTCCTGAGATGTTTAGATTACGCTGTTTCACTTTAGAAACTACAAAGTTTTTCCCTCCAAGGTTGGATATTTGTGGGTATTCTGTAGAGCACAGCTTTCTCAATTTTATTATGCATCAGAATCCTGTTAAAATGCAGAGACTCCAGGATGAGACCTGAGATCCAGTATTTCTAAAAAGTTCCAGGTGATACCAGTTTTGTTGGTCTTTGGATAATACTTTGAATAGCAAGGTTCTGGCAATTGGTAAAACTGTGTAAGTTAAAATTCAGGATATGTTTATATTGAGAAGTTTTTCTTTCCTTATAATAAGTGGATATTATAGTTCTACATGGAGTTTGTGATAAAGGTCGATTAGAAAGTTCTGGTAGTTTGGTTCTTTGTATTGAGCACCAGATGAGTTTCATTTTTAAAAATTCATTTGACTGTCTCTAGTCTCCTTTCTTGTTTTCCATTTTAGGGAAGTAAAAAAGCACTCTCAATATTTTACTTTATCAAATGAGCAGATACTTTTTGATAGAACCCACAAGAAGTCTCAAAATATGCATTTCTTTTGTGCTTCTGTTTCTGATATTTTTACCACCCGTTAGCTAGAAGGAGTCTCATTTGGCAATCTTTCCAGGGAAAAAATACGCTATCCTCAATCCAGATACTTTGAAAATTCCTAGTTTATTAGTGTTCTGATTCTATTTATCTTCCCTGTCTTGCCTCAGAGCTGTGTCTACATGTCTCTTGTGTCTGTTTTACCAATAAATTGCATGAGCTGTACCACCTCACCTACTCTGTGACTAGACTGTAAGTCTGAAATGTGGGATATAGTATTGCAAGCAAATATGGGGGAAAAATAGTGGTTTTCTACTGAGTGTGGAGACAGGGCCAGGTAGAAGATTAAGAAAAACAAAAGGACCCAGAGACATTGTGGGAAGTGTTCTGGGCTTGATTTAGTGCAATAAAAAAGGAAATTGGAAGAGAACATAAATGTAAATGGATTTGTAGAGGTTGAATCAGAGTGACAACCTACTGACAATAATTAAAAGGAAAAAGAGAAGAGTCAACTACTGAGGTTTCATGCCCATTGGACTAAAGAAAATGATGATCCTGTGAATAGAAATCAAGAAATTAGAGGAAGGATCCGATTAAGACTAGGGGGTTAAAAGAAGGAAAATGGTGTTTAAAGTGGTGACTCTGAAAATCATAGAAGTGGACATCTTTTCCTCAGTTGATATTGGCAATTGGGAGTGTGACTCACAGATTAACACTTGTGTATAGTAGATTTTACTTAAAGTCTGAGGTAAAAAATGAATTGCTAAGCGAAAGAATGCATACAAGGAAAGAGGACCTATGAAAAATCATGCCTTAAAGAGCTCAATAAAGGAAAAGGACTCAGTGAAGGAAAGAGAAAATGAATGAGAATGATGGACAAATCAAGTGAGCTCACTGGTATTACCATCTATGAAAGAGAGAGATTCACAAAGGCAGAGGGAGCAATATGGGTCAGATAAAAGATGTTGGAGTATGGTGGAATTAATTAAAGTCCTGTGTTCTTCATGCAACAGTTTCGCTAGTGCAAGGGAAGCAGAACAGAAGCCAAGTTTCAAAGGATTAAGTTATGAGAATTTGGAACAAAAATCTAGGCATTGTGTAGAATATTGTTCTCTCATAATAAATTAGAAAACACATGTGGGCCATAAAACCAAACTAATTTTAGCAAGTCAGTTGACCTTTCTAGGTTTTCTTCCCCTACCCCACTTCTATCCTGGAAATTACTGAACTTCCTTAAAATCATGCAAGAAAATGCTATGAGATGGTTTCTGTTCCCTGAAAGAAAGTACATTATTTCATTGTCATTTCTCCAGCTAATATTTGTGTTCAATTTGTAGAATACAGGGTAAGGCATAGTAGTGAACCTTGAGGTAGGTCTCTTTCTCTGGATTAACAAAATAGATTGAGAAGTTCACACACAATAAATATTTCTTCACTTTGGGTGCTTGTATTTGAAATTTAGATTTTAAATTAATATCTCATTTCATTCAGACACTTTGGTTTTTATTTTTACATTATTCTTGGTATCATTGTTAACTGAAGCAGTTGGGAGAATTTTCTCAGTGTCCAATGTAGTTAGGATACAGAATTTATTATATGCAAATAAATAATATATATCGAATGTGAGAAATAAGTGTTCTGAAAAGCTTCCTAGCTATGAGGATATATTCCTTTCTGTCCAGGCTCTTTTTAAGGGCCTTCGTGCTCCCTCAAATTCACCTGAAAAGTGATTCTCCACTTAGGCATCAATCCATGACCAATTGCAAGATATGTGAACATGTTTCACATCTAATTGGGTCTCACCGTATGCTTCAAAACACTAATTTCAGAACACTCAGGTAATTCAGGAATTAGTTTAAGTGCAAAATTTCATTTTTGTTTGTAAAATATTCGCTGCTCTTCGGAACTTGGTTTAAATAATGCTTTCTTTTGTGTCTTTGATCAAAGATTTTGATTTAAAAATTATTAAGAACTACAACTCAAGAATGCCCAGAAACTGTCATTAATAGTTGTTCAGTTGTTCAGTTGGAGAATTTGACTCCAATTTATTCCATTTAACTTTTACATAGTTCTTTCTTTAGAAAACCATCTTGTTTTGTTCGTTTCCTTAGAACTTTCTATCCAGGACTCGAGATCAAACAATACATTTGTCAGAAACTAAATATTTTAGTCATTTGGTTCTGGAAATAATATTCAAGTGAAAGCAGCAGATTTGAAGAGTTTACTAAAGAAAATAATGACTCTCATGCTCTTTCTGTTCATTTTAACCTCTTTGAGAAAGAGCTCATTGTATTATGTAAAGTCAAACTTCAGCTTTCCTGAAATTTTTCCAGTTATTTACAAAGGTTGAATTTCTTTATGAAATGAAATCCTACTCAAAATAATATGAACACTATCACATGGCCATAATTTTAAAGTCAATGATGACACACTTAATTCCAAGGGATGCCCTGCATTGTTTCATAGTGTGTTCATTTATCAAAGGTCACAGTATATATGTTGCATTATCATAATTTTCTAATTAATTTATCCTTTATACATGCTTATACATGTTCCAATCGCATTTCATTAACTCATAGTTTTCTTGTAATGTTGTGCTTTCTTTCCATGTTCAAAGAATCTCTTTAATTCAATTTCTCTGTTTCTCCTCATACAGTCTGGCAGCCAGATATGCAACTCAGTCTAATCACAGTGGAATTGCAACCAGTCAAAAAAAGCCTACTAGGTCAGTTAATATCTCTAATTTATTGCTTGTTAGTGATGATAAAGTAACTGCCCAGTGATATTTTGTCCTATCATACTAAATTTTTTTCATAAATTACATACTTCTGGATGAAAAGTTTAGAAGACTGAATTCCTCCAAGTGGATTTCCATATGCATTCTCTGGGATGAGCATGTCTGTGTTAGATCATTAAATGGGTTCTGACTTCTTCTGTTTTAGTTTTGTTATATATACTGTTATGACTGGGCTGAAGTCTAGCTTCTAGGCTTAGAGAAAGTCAGGGAAAACATGACTTTGAAGGCCCCATTCCTTCCAGGTTACAGAATCTGGAAGTTATATGACAAGAATGTAATTGTTTTTGGAGATGGGCATACATTAATTATTGCACATTTTGAGGCAGAATTGAGAAATACTGACAGTTTTTTGTGGGAAGGTTAGCACCAGGTCACCAAGTTAACCTGGATTGTTCCTTTACGTATAATAGTATAAAGTTTTGCTTCTTTATGACATACATATTTTAAAGACAGTCTGTTATAGGAAATGATTGTATGATGTACTGTTTGGAAAATACTGATAGATAAATGTATATTGAAAGTGTATGATTTATTAAAAAAAAATGTTAAGTTGCCAAAGGCATGATGGTACAGCTGAGTAAAGCCACAGCATATGTGTTTTGCACCCTTGATTATTATGTGATTATATGTGACATCTCCCTCACTGGTGGCTTCCTAATCACTGCTCTGATAATGTATCATATTATGCAATGTTTGACCACAGGGACTGCTTATGATGCCTTGACATGAGGTATGTGCTTTTTCTCTTGCCTTGGTTTTCTAAGTTATGTTCATTTCCATAGTAATTAAAATGATTCTGGAGAGAAAAATTTAAAGGGCATTTAATTTAAAGTAGGAAAAATGATGTAAATTCAAATGTGCAAAAAAACAGTTACCTGCCTTGTACAGTTTTTTATTACTACTTCTAAGACTCATGCATAAAAATATATTTTAAGTACATTAATTTAATAGAACATTTCTCTCTCTCTCTCTCTCTCTCTCTGTCTGTTGTTGGCTTCATTCTCATTTCTCTTTTTATTACTTTGATGAATGATCTGGAGCTCTGGCTGCCTGTCAAATTAGGGTAATGAGAAGAGCAAATGGATTTTTTAATTTGTTTTAATTTGTTCTTCTGAGAACTAAAGATCACTTGCCTTCATGGGTCACAATAAAGATTAAAATGCACTTTAATTGCTTTCTAGAAACAGGTCAAGTCTCATTGCAAGCAGGGCAAGTTCTGTGACAAAATTTGTTTATACGTGTGAGTTTGGAATGAACTTTCTAAGTCTGTAGCTGTGTCTGCAGAGATAGTTCTTGGATTTATTATGAGTGGGGCATTTGGCCAAATTAATTAATTGTGTCATTTTTCAGAGTGCAGTCATTGGTACTCAAAATTCCTGGTGTCTGTGGTTTTGTGCTATACTTACATACCCTGTAGATCCATCTGAGTAAAAGTTAAATGCTGGAATCATTTGGAAAAGTTTCCATTCTTGTACATGGCACAGCTTCTAATTGGCAAAATAGCTGAAGGAACTATTTATTAGCCATATGTATTTAAACTCCAGAATACAGTCAATATTTTGAAACTAATAACTATTCCAAGAAAGCAACACTTCTGTTTTTAAGTTGGAATTTTTGTTTTCCTGATGTTCATTCCCTGTTGCAATACCTGTTACTATTTTAAAAAATAACTATGAGTGTTAAAAGTTTGATTTCCTAATAATTTATGGAAATAATATATTAATTATGAAAGTGAGTTAAAATATGAAAATAGTAACAACTGATCTTGAAATTGTGATATATTGGGCACAAATATATCAGGTATAAACGCTCTGTCATTTTAAAAACTTAGTATAGAGAACAGTAAAAATTTCTGTGCTTCCTTTATAAGGCCTGGAGTTTCGTTTCTTTTAAAATAGAAATTATCTGAGCAGTACACAGTGACATTCACATGGTGGCAGCAAATGCTAGCAAAGAGGCTGACATCCTTTAGTACCATGTTGTTAAATATGAATTAGAAGGCCAATATTTGTTCTTAATTACTAGTTCTTAATTTATCCAGATTGCTTACTGTACATATATAATATGTTAACAGGGTAGAGTAAAATACAGTGATTGTATATTGTAGGCACAGTTCATGAATAATTGATACTTGAAATTTCAAGATGGAAACTGCTTAAACAGTGACGGGAATGATCCACACTGATACTTAATTTTAGTCTGCATAGAATAACTGCAGATCACAACCTAACGTCAAACTTTCCCTAATTTTAACACAGTTTGCCTATTATTTCCTCTCGTCCTGTCTTTCATCCCCAAAGACTGGCTGAAGTCACTGTCCCTGTAGGTGTATTTTACATTGCCATTCTGTTAACAGAGATTCTCTGCTTCTGAGACCTGCATCCTTTCTTGTCATATCACCTTTGTGATCAGCTGGCCCCACTTGTAAGATAATTAGCTAATGTTTAGATAATTAGCTTATTTCTGGCAAAATGATTAAAGAAAAAAAATTTTTTTGAGGCAGACCTGTAAAATGCAAATTAACTCATTACTTTGGTCTCTGCATCATGCTTGAATCGGAATAGCTTACTATCTTAGATATGCAATAAGCATTTGCTATTAGCAATTTGTTCAGTAACTTTTTTCTTCTTGTTATTATCAAGTTGACTTAGGAAACAGCTATCTAAGAGGAAAACAAATGTCCCATACATCAATAAGAACCACTTAACAACAAATGCAAATAGGTGATTAACACCTCGAGAACACAGTACATTTGTGTTATTTCCCTTGCTTTTCATGTAATTGTTATAGTATTTTTAAGTCAAAGTGCCATCCCTCAGAGGTGTTGTAAGTATGGCTTTTTTAGTTAAAGGTTATTTTATTTCTAATTGCTCTACATTCTTAGTATCATTTGAGGGCATGTTTATTGAAAAGTGAAATAAGATTTCTCTGAAGATTCTAAATTCTTGTGTTTAGCTTATTTATCACTTAAACCACCATTTTCTACTAAACAGATTTTAGAACATCGTATGTTGTGCTTTTTCCACTAAGGCTTCCCTGATCAGAACCTCTTACCCCTTATCTTTTTGTAATATACAAAAATGATGTAATTTTTCTTATATTATTTCAGGCTTCCAGGTCCCTCTAGGGTGCCAACAGCAGGCAGCAACAGCAAAGTCCAGGGAGCCTCTAATTTAAATAGGAGAAGTCAGAGCTTTAACAGCATTGACAAAAACAAGCCTCCAAATTATGCAAATGGCAATGAAAAAGGTAAGTGTTGGCCTATTACATCATTATGGCACAAGTCTAACGCATTGGTCTTATAAATTACATGCTAAGTCCAATATTTGAACAGTGTTAATGCCTTTTGGAATGGAGTTGTTATCAGTGTGGTTTCATGTTTTCTAACTGCCCCCTCCTGAATTCCAGTTTTCTTCAGGGCTTTTTTTATCTGAAGAATATTTTAAGAGAGTAAACTCATTTATTTTAAAGTGGTTAATTATAAACCTGAGCATAAAATCTGTTTCCCCAAAACATTTCCTCCTGGTTGCATATAAATAGCATTTCCTTTTATCTTTTTAAGTTTTAGGAACAATTATTATAAAATCATAAATCTGTATTAGGTTTGTTTGAGTCTTTAGCTTCAGTTGACATAAATGCCATAAGTGTTCTGGGAATCAAAACATGAGTTGTAATTGGGATGGGTATTTCATCTTTGATAGGAGCAGGACACAGAAATAATGTGATCTTCGTTTTCTCTAAAGAGACAAATTATCCATGTTTGTTTTATTTTCTCGATTAGAGTACAGGATAGAAATACCAGATCACAAAATCATTGGGGAAAAAAGACACTTAGTAAAAATCTGTGTTAAAGGCAAATTATATTTTAACCAGATGATACACAATTCTCTGTGTTGTGCACAGTGTACATTTAATGAGTGGCTTGCTTGATACATTACACTGTGGAGCATGGGTTCATGTAAGAGACTGTGCATTTCACATCTAAACCATAAGAAAATCAAGAAACTATACTCTCGTAGGCACAGTGACTGTGTGAGGGACTAAGGCCTGTGGCTGGCTTTTGAGGTAGTTTCTTCAACTTCAAAGAACTTTAACTTCACTTTATAGTATTTAACTTTCTATGCAACAAACAAAACAAGAAGTTCAAAAGTAACAAACATGCTTAGTTAGTAGAATAGCTGGCAAATTCAACCAGGTAGGAACTTTTTTGCTCAAATTAGATCATTTCAAATTGTTTCATACAGAAGATGTGATCTAACAACCTTCTCTAATTTAGACATGAATTGACAGATAATCTATGAATCAGACACTTTAGTCAAAGTTTCTCTTGCTTTAAAACAGAATTGGACAGAACATAAATCTCTGAAGGCGAGGCAGTGTCTTGATCCCTAGAATATTCTCTGCTCTTGAGTGGAGTGGGAGGAAAAGAAAATAATGTATAATTGGAAGTCAGGAGTTTTTCTTTGAAATTTAAAATAACACCTCTGATTTAGGAACCTAAGAAATTTTACTGGACACTTATACTTTTTCTAAGGGAAAGGGAGACAACACTTACAAAAGCTTTCTTCTTTGGTTTGTGACTTTCCTAGGAAGTGTCATACAAAGTCTGTATGTGCTATGAAAGTCTAAAGGAAAGTTCATTTAGACATACAATGTGCTGGATGGACTGCTCATATACCCAGTTTAAATGCAGGATTCTACAATTATGTAATATTTTTGCAAGAACTACTAATAACATTGGCAAAGAGATTTAGAAATGCTTTAGATAAATGCAAGCTGGTGCAGCCACTCTGGAAAACAGCATGGAGGTTCCTCAAAATGTTGAAAATAGAACTGCCCTATGACCCAGCAATTGCACTATTGGGTATTTACCCTAAAGATACAAATGTAGTGATCCAAAGGGGCACATGCACCCAAATGTTTATAGCAGCAATGTCCACAATAGCCAAACTATGGAAAGAACCTAGATGTCCATCAACAGATGAATGGATCAAGAAGATGTGGTATATATACACAATGGAATACTATGCAGCCATCAAAAGAAATGAAATCTTGCCATTTGCGACAACATGGATGGAACTAGAGCGTATCATGCTTAGCGAAATAAGTCAAGCAGAGAAAGACAACTATCATATGATCTCCCTGATATGAGGAAGTGGTGATGCAACATGGAGGCTTAAGTGGGTAGGAGAAGAATAAATGAAACAAGATGGGATTGGGAGGGAGACAAACCATAAGTGACTCTTAATCTCACAAAACAAACTGAGGGTTGCTGGGGGGAGGGGGTTTGGGAGAAGGGGGTGGGATTATGGACATTGGGGAGGGTATGTGCTTTGGTGAGTGCTGTGAAGTGGGTAAACCTGGTGATTCACAGACCTGTACCCCTGGGGATAAAAATATATGTTTATAAAAAATAAAAAATTTAAAAAAAAATTAAAAAAAATAAATTGGCCAAATTTGAAACAAAAAAAAAAAAAAAAGAAAGAAATGCTTTAGATAATCTAACACTTTGGTTTCATAATGTATCGAAATTTTTGGTCATGTGAAAAGTTTTTCTGTATTTCTGGTGTCTAAAAGTAAAAACCTAAAGGTAGACAAGGATTTCTATTTTTTCATAGCCATTCAACTTCTCTGATGAACAAAATTAAGAAGTAGTCATCTTTACAATACCCACAAGGTGGAGACAGACAACATACATTATAACGTTTTTGATTCAAAAAAGCAGATTTCCTTAGGTCCACATCTACAGCAAAATACCAGGGTTTTCATTACTTTTAATTCCCAAATAACTAAAAATTCAATAGAATTGAAATATTTATAATATATCCAATATAGACATTAAGTGTCTGAAAACTGCCGATAAGAACTGAAGCATAAACTGCATCCTATGACTGTTACATGGCATTTTCTATTAACGTGGAGTTACAACTTTAGCAATACAACCAATATCAATGTTTCTAAATTACCATGCTATTTTGTATTTCTAAAATATTATCTTGGCACCTGGGTGGCTCAGGTGGTTAAGCATCTGGCTCCTGATTTCGGCTCAGGTCATGATCTCAGAGTCGTGAGATGGTATGTCACATCAGGCTCCGCACTCAAGGTGGAGTCTGCTTGAGATTTTCTCTCTCTACCTCTCCCTCTGTCCTTTTTGCCACATGTGCACACACACTCTCTCCCTCTCTCTTAAATAAATAAATAAATAAATTATCTTAAATTATAAGAGCAAACAAAACAATAATAAACATCACACACAAAACAATTTATAATTTACTCTTTAGCCTATTAGAATGGTCTTTTTGGATAGGAATGTTTTATTAATCTTTTTGACATGGATATTTATAGTGGTAGCACAATCTATATAAAAATAGAAGATTCTTCTACTGACAAGCTGATCTCTGTCACAGACTGGCCTGAGTACATATCCTAGATATGATCAAGTAAGGTGAAAACTAAGTCAAAGTTTTCATATGTCACACTATTATAATGACAGAATTCAGAAAGTACTAACTTGAGTATTCTAATCAATTGCTATTCCTTTTTTAGTTATTAGAAAGTATAACATATAAATTTAATTAATTAAGATGTTTTACTTGAGGGATTAACCACATTGTCTGCAGTGTGTTCCCCGAATGCTTCTACGTGGAAATATACTTTCTACTTTCTTTAACAAGTCTTGGGTGATGTGTTATATGAACCACTTGAAGAATCTCTAGAACATGTGATAGGAAATAAAGATTTATTCACAATTAAAACAGTTTCATTTCCCTATTAAAAAACATACTGTTGAAATTACAGTAGCTTTGTACCGTATAGCATTGTAAAACTAAATTATTTTCAAGTTGTGTGACTGATGAAAGGAAATAGAGAAATCACAAACTACCACTTCGAAAAATCCATCTAATATCATCGTGTTACTAATACAATTCAAGAACTAGGGTGTTCATTTCACCCTTTTACCAAATGAGTTCTAATATCAGTGAATGGAACCATAGCTGCTTCTTTGCAGAAAAGGCTGAAAAGAAACATTGTTACAGTCAGAGGCCATGGGGTGGCACCCTTCTGCTGAAATAGAATGTCGGAACAGATTTTTTTTTTTTTTTCCACAAGAAATGGTGATGTGAGGATATCGCTGTTTGTGGAGAATTTATTCTGAGAGTCTCCAGTTTCTTCTCTCGGTGACCTACCATTCAGATACTGACAACGAGTAATATGTTCTGATGCCAGCATTTATCAGTTTGCCTATATATTATGGGCAAGATGTATGCTTTAAAGAAAAATTAAATATGTGTTCCCTGGAAATCAGGGATCACTGAAAAGAGTGCCCTGGTTCATTTATATCTACACTTTCCATGTTTGAAGCAGCTTATCCTAAGAAATCATTCTTGTTGTACAAAATTTGGGTATTAAATATTTAAAAAAGCTACACAGTTTCATATTATTAGGAATGTAAATATCGCTAGATTTACTTGGAATTCAGTATCTGAATTATGCTCGGTAAACACTTGTTGCTTGACAGAGTTTGTAGCGGAGAGTTGTTTTTTATGTTGCTAAGAAACGTGCCACGGTACTGGAGGGCATTTTGCCATCTTTTGATTGTTTCTTCCAAGTGATTCTTACATTGTACCTGTACATCTACTAGGGAGATGTCCTTTCTGTTCTCCTGGGTCCTAAGAAAGTGTCTTCTGCTGTGGAAGGTTCACTTTCCTTTACACTCAACATAGATTGAAAAGGATTGATACTGAGAATTTGACAACATCGCTGTTAAAATTTTAAAACTATAAGTTTAATATGAATGTCGCATTAGTCATGGAACTTTGACTGCTAACATGTAGCTTTCTGATTCTTAATTACCTTCTTTTTTATTGCTGTTGTTGTTAATTGCTCTGAAATTACTGTAGTATCAAAAAACTAAACTGTTTATTTTCTTTTTGAGGCAAAGCAAATATATTTTACTTACTATATTGCTTTATTTCCTTGAGACTTAAAAAGCCTAAAATAAATGTCAAATGAAAATTATAGGCTAAAATTAGGGATTTTCATAAGATAATGTAAGTAAGTATGTATGTTAGTTGATACAATTAAAGAGACCTGAAAGTAAACTGAGGGTTGCTGGGGGTGGGGGATAGGGTGACTGGGTTATGGACATTGGGAAGGGTATGTGTTACGGTGAGTGCTGTGAATTGTGTAAGCGTGATAATTCACAGACCTGTACCCCTTGGGCAAATAATACATTATATGTTAATAATTTTAAAAAAGAGAGACGAGAATATATGTTGTTTGCTTATGTATAAATGCTTACATGTTGAGGTGTGCACGAATTATACATGCCTGTACATAAATTACATATTTTTTTCCAAAAACTGGCTGGTGAGTGAAAGCTTCCCTAAATTTCACGATACTCCACAAAGTGGCACTGTAACATTGCATGAGCAGAACGGACAGCTCCCCTAGGCTCCCTGTAATCCCATTCCGTGTTTCTGTTAGGTCATCCTAAAGTTGACAATTGAAACATTGCACGAGTAATCATTCATGGAAGGCCATGTGCTCAGGGGAACAAGGGCCCAGTTGGTAACAAGACATATTCGGATTTGAATGCTACATCTTTTTAAATTAAAAAAAAAAAATTAATCCTTTAAATGGTTCAAATGTATTTTGGTGTGTTCTTGTGAAATGAGAATCTAAGGTGACTAACTGCCATGGTCACATCAATAAATCATTTCCTTCCTTTCACAATGACCTGTGATACTGAAGTTTCCCTGTGTTTAGCAGGGATCAGAGATAACAGGGAGTACAGTGTCCCCTACATAGTGAATGCTTGAAAATACATGGTGCTATTGTCATCATTTTTGTTACTTGGTGTATTGTTATTCTGTTGTTACTTTTTTAAGTTGAAAGCTGGTTTGCTTGCCTCCAAGCACCATACTATTCAGCAAGGAAGAAGAGGTAAAGAGGTTGAAGCCCATCACTGCGTCCTTTCTCAGACTAATGGCACTGTTGGCAACATGGCACTAAACTCTAAAGCTAGCTAACATTCCACAGAGAAATGTCCTTATCTAAACTTTCCATAAACCTGTTGTGACTATTCAATTTGTCTATGTGTATTAATTTTACTAGAACTAGATTGGCATTTTTTCCAGGTCATCAACTGTGTGTGTGTGTGTATGTGTGTGTGTGATAAGATAACTAAAATTTAACTCTGTCAATTTATATATTTTCTAAGCATGAATTAAAATTTATTCCTATATCAACTCAGAAGGATGATGCAGGTAGGTTGCCCAAGGAGATAGTATATAAGGTACTAAGTAGAAAGGGTCTCCTATCATATTCTCCCCACTTATATTTGACTCATTCAAGGAATTACCCTTGAAATAACTTCACTACTGTGACAAAATGTGGCTTTCTGGAGAGCCACACCAGCAGAATTTGTGCGTAGGCAGTGAACACATAGAAACAAGAGAGATCGAAAAGCCTCCAAAATTTAGAGTCAGAAAAACCTGAGCTCCCATTTTGATTTTTCTCTTTTCTAAGTTTTTTATTATATGTGTGAATTGGAACAAGTTGCTTTTGCTTTTTAAGCTTCAGTTTTCCCATTTATAATAAGAGAAATAATAAGTATATTGTAGATTATTAAGGGTTTAAGTGAGATCCCCTGTATGAAGAGCTTTCCGTGTGATACTGTGGATCAAAGTGCTTGGGGAACAAGTAAGCAGTTGATAAACAATATTATTTGGTTGTAGCAGAGCTGATGATGGGGTATGTAGAGGTGGAGGAAGAGGAGGAAGGAAAGGAGAATGAGTGGAAGAAAATTTCTCTTTAGGGTCTAGAGACCAGAAGGCACGGCTGAAGGCAGAGACAGGCTCTGCAAATTCAAGGCAGATCCATTGCTAGGCTGCCTTTAAAAATATGTGCATTAGATATCTGGGCATTTCCTCATACCTAGATAACAACTCATTCAGTCAGAACCTGAGTTTTCAACATTCAGGTAAATACCTGTGAGACCGGGCTACTTAACATTGAACGTAGAAATCAGAGAGACTAGAATCTGTGGCAGTACCCACTTCCGAGGAGCTGGCGGGCTAGCTTTTTCTCCGCTGCTGTCATGCACGCTTGACTGTGAGGAGTGCAAGGTGACTCTTATTATTCCAATGCCTTTGTGATGTATAACAACTATGATTTGCCCTCTTAATGAGACCTGAAGCACCTCACTGTTGCTCAGTAAGACAGGCTTTGGACAGATTGAGAGTGGAGCTTCCAGAAGTAGTTTCTATGTGGGTACTCACCTGAGAATGCTTTTACACTGTTACTGTGACCATGGCTGTGGTTTGGATGTGGATGTCATAATGTTGAGTCTCTCCTGACTCATTTCTGAGAGTAGTGGTGTTGAAATTCCTCTTCTGCAATTGAACTGTTGTGGCAGTCTATCTAGCTGATGGCTATACACTTCAGAAGCCTCCTGCCACATTCTCTTCCACCTTTTTCTCATTCCCATGAGAGCTCCCAGGCCCACAGAGATAAGAGTCTCCTGACTTCTTAACCGAGTTGCAGTTGCGGATACACAGAAGCTCCACACTAAATAGGTAGCCATCAGGAAAACCTGATGGGCTTCTTTTGTTTGAAGAGCCTCTTGCCACAAACTGTCAGGCATCCAGTGAATTCAGAACTGGATGAGGCTCTGAAAGTTCACAGGGCAAAGAATATTCATGCTGCACAGCTAGGGAACATTTAGAAATTCAGCCCCATTGGGTACTGTCATAAGAAACATTCTTGAGAGTCGATACTGTCAGCAATTGCCAGGATTTCTGAGTCCATTCAACCTTTGTTATTCGAAACCTGGTTTGTGACCGGCAGCATCCTCTTCCTCTGGAGCTTGTTAGAAATGCAGAATCTCAGGGCCCACAGCAGATCTGCTGAATCACAATGTGGTGTGTAGTCCATGGGCCCTCATATCACTTACATGCACAGTAAACTTTGAGAACCTCTATTAAGTTGAACACGTAGAATGTCAAACAGTCTGTGCACAATCATAATAGGCATGGTCTTTGCTTTAATGGAACCTACAGTATAGTACAAAACAGGCAATTTTACCAGAGTTATAATGGTTATAGGAGAGGAAATAATAAGCTATGGAAAAATGCAAAGGAGCCACTGAATCTGAACTTGATACTGGGATGATCAGAAATGGGGGTAGGGATAATGCTTTTGGTTTCTTTTTTGGTTTTTGGTGGTGGTGGTTGTTGCTGTTTTTTCCGAAGCAAGTGAGGTCAAAGTTCAGACCTTACCAATAAATGTGAAATATTCTGAAGACATATTTGGTAGGCATTTCTTTTTTTTTTTTTAAGATTTTATTTATTTATTTGACAGAGATCACAATTAGGCAGAGAGGCAGGCAGAGAGAGAGAGAGAGGAGGAAGCAGGCTCCCTGCTGAGCAGAGAACCCGATGTGGGGCTTGATCCCAGGACCCTGGAATCATGACCCAGGGGCCCCTGGTAGGCATTTCTAACTGCAGGTAGTCAGTGTGTTCATTCTGCTACTGCGAATGATTCAAATTATGATGAAATGTTACCAGTTTCTGGAAGGGATCTTAATGTGTAAGTGAAAAAAATTTAGAATTACCTGTATTTAAAAGAGATTGAAGTACCCATATTTAAAAGAAATTGAAGTAAAAGATTAAAATCCATTAATAGAGAGTGAATGTATTTGAGACATTGGGTACTTTGAAGCTTGTTGGATTTGTTTTGAACTGTTTTCCAGAACACTTTAATGTTTATGTACAAAACTAATGGATTTCTACAAATATTCTAGAAAAGGACACAATTACAGAATTAACATGAATACTGAAAAAATCAATTTATCATCATAGGTTGTACACTTTGCATATACCATGTAAGCATTTTGACTTTTCAGTAAACTATTACATTTTCATGTAGAGTATGTATGTACAGTCTTATACTAACTTTTGCCAGTTGAAATATGGAATTGTAGAAAAGCAAGGAGTATTAGAATTACAATTTTTGTAAAAATTATTTTTATTAACATATAATATATAATTTGCTGCAGGGGCAGGTCTGTGAATTGTCAGGCTTACACACTTCTCAGCACTTACCATAGCACTTACCCTCCCAATGTCCATAATGCAACCACTCTCTCCCTACCCTTCCACCCACCAGCAACCCTCAGTTTATTTGTGAGATTAAGAGTCTCTTACAGTTTCTCTCCCTCCTGATTTCATCCTCTTTCATTTTTTCCTTCCCTTCCCCTCAGACCTCCTGCCCTGCCTCTCAAATTCCTCATATCAGAGAGATATGTCTTTATATCTTCCATATATTATATGGAAGACATATCAGATATGTCATATCAGATAAATGTCTTTCTCTGATTCACTTATTTTGTTCAACACAATACCCTCTACTTCCATCCACGTTGTTGCAACTGGCAAGATTTCATTTCTTTTGATGGCTGCATAGTATTCCATTGTGTATATATACCACATCTTCTTTATCCATTCATCTGTTGATGGACATCTAGGTTCTTTCCATATTTTGGCTATTGTGGATGTTGCTGCTATAAACATTCGAGTGTACATGCCCCTTCGGATCACTACATTTGTATCTTTAGGGTAAATACCCAGTAGTGTGATAGCTGAGTCATATTGTAGCTCTATTTTCAACTTTTTGGGGAACCTCCGTGCTCTTTTCCAGAGTGGCTACACCAGCTTTCATTCCCACCAACAGTATAGGAGGGTTCTTCTTCCTCTGCATCCTTGCCAACAGCTGTTGTTTCCTGACTTGTCAATTTTAGCCATTCTTGCTGGTGTGAGGTGGTATCTCATTGTGGTTTTGATTTGTATTTCCTTGATGCAGGGTGATGTGGAACACTTTTTCATGTGTCTATTGGCCATCTGGATGTCTTCTTTGCAGAAATGTGTATTAATATCCTCACCCATTTCTTTCTTTCTTTTTCAATTTTTTTTTAATTTTTAATTTTTTATAAACATATATTTTTATCCCCAGGGGTACAGGTCTGTGAATCACCAGGTTTGCACACTTCACAGCACTCACCAAAGCACATACCCTCCCCAATGTCCATAATCCCACCCCCTTCTCCCAACCCCCCTCCTCCCAGCAACCCTCAGTTTGTTTTGTGAGATTAAGAGTCACTTATGGTTTGTCTCCCTCCCAATTCCATCTTGTTTCATGAAATCTTGCCATTTGCGACAACATGGATGGAACTAGAGCGTATCATGCTTAGTGAAATAAGTCAAGCGGAGAAAGACAACTATCATATGATCTCCCTGATATGAGGAAGTGGTGATGCAACATGGGGGCTTAAGTGGGTAGAAGAAGAATCAATTTTTTTTAAAGATTTTATTTATTTATTTGACAGAGAGAGAGATCACAAGTAGGCAGAGAGGCAGACATGGAGAGAGGAAGAAGCAGGCTTGCTGCTGAGCAGAGAGCCTGATGTGGGGCTTGATCCCAGGACCCTGAGATCATCACCTGAGCCTAAGGCAGAGGCTTAACCCACTGAGCCACCCAGGTGCCCCCCTCTGCACATTTCTGAATTGGATTACTTGTTCTTTGGGTGTTGAGTTTGATAAGTTCTTTATAGATTTTGGTAACTAGCCCTTTATCTGTGATGTCATTTGCAAATATCTTCTCCAAATTCTGTCAGTTGTCTTTTGCTTTTGTTGACTGTTTCCTTTGCTGTGCAAGAGCTTCTGATCTTGATGAAGTCCCAATAGTTCATTTTTGCCCTTGCTTCCGTTGTCTTTGGGGATGTTTATAGGGAGAAGTTGCTTCAGATGAGGTCGAAGAGGTTGCTGCCTGTATTCCCCTCAAGGATTTTGATAGATTCCTGTCTCACATTGAGGTCTTTTATCCATTTTGTGTCTATTTTTGTATGTGGTATAAAGAAATGGTCCAGGTTCATTGTTCTGCATGTGGCTGTCCAATTTTCCCAACACCATTTGTTGAAGAGACTGTCTTTTTTCCATTGGACATTCATTCCTGCTTTGTCGAAGATTAGTTGACCATAGAGTTGAGTGTCTATTTCTGGGCTCTCTACTCTGTTCCATTGATCTGTGTGTCTGTTTTTGTGCCGGTATCATACTGTCTTAATGATGACAGCTTTGTAATAGAGCTTGAAATCTGGAATTGTGATGCCATCAACTTTGGCTTAATTTTCTCATTTCTCTGACTACTTGGGGTCATTTCTGGTTCCATACAAATTTTAGGATTATTTGTTCCATTTCATTGAAAAAAACATTGATGCTATTTTGATAGGGATCATGTTAAATGTGTAGATTGTTTTAGGTAGCATAGACATTTTCACAATATTTGTTCTTTCAATCCATGAGCATGGAATGCTTTTCCATTTCTTTGTGTCTTCCTCCGTTTCCTTCATGAGTACTTTATAGTTTTCTGAGTACAGATTCTTTGCCTCTTTGGTTAGGTTTAATACTAGGTATCTTATGGTTTTGGATGCAATTGTAAATGGAATCGACTTCTTAATTTCTATTTCTTCTGTCTTGTTGTTGGTGTATAAAAATGCAGGTGATTTCTGTGCATTGGTTTTATATCCTGATACTTTACTGAATTTCTGTATGAGTTTTAGCAGTTTTGGAGTGCAGTCTTTTGGATTTTCCCACATAAAGTATCCTATCATCTGCAAAGAGTGATAGTTTAACTCCTTTGCTAATTCGGATGCCTTTAATTTCTTTTTGTTTTCTGATTGCTGTGGCTAGGACTTCTAGTACTATGTTGAATAGCAGTGGTGATAATGGACCTCCCTGCCATGTTCCTGACCTTAGCTTAAAAGCTCTCTGTTTTTCCCCATTGAGAATGATATTCTTCACATGCTTTTCATAGATGGCTTTGATGATGTTGAGGTATGTGCCCTCTATCCCTACAATGTGAAGAGTTTTGTTGAAGAAAGGATGCTGTACTTTGTCAAATGCTTTTTCAGCATCTATTGAGAGTATTGTATGGTTCTTGTTCTTGCTTTTATTAATATATTGTATCACATTGATTTATTTGTGGATGTTGAACCAACCTTGCAGCTCAGGAAGAAATTCCACTTGGCTGTGGTGAATAATCCTTTTAGTGTACTATGGGATCCTACTGGATAGTATTTGGGTGAGAATTTTCACATCTGTGTTCATCAAGGATATTATTCTGTAATTTTTCTATTTGATGGGATCTTTATCTGGTTTGGGGATCAAGGTAATGCTGGCCTCATAAAATGAGTTTGGAAGTTTTCCTTCCATTTGTATTTTTTGGAATAATTTCAGGAGAATAGGTATTAATTCTTCTTTGAATGTTTGGTAGAATTCCCCTGGGAAGCTGTCTGGCCCTGGGGTCTTTTTTATTTGGAGATTTTTGATGACTGCTTCCATCTCCTTACTGGTCATGGGTCTGTTCAGGTTTTCTGTTTCTTCTTGGTTCAGTTTTGGTAGTTTATAGGTTTCTAGGAATGCATCCATTTCTTCTGTATTGTCAAATATGCTGGTGTATAGTTGCTCATAATATGTTCTTATAATTGTTTGTATTTCTTTAGTTTTGGTCATGTTCTCTCCTCTTTCATTCATAATTTTATTTATTTGGTCCCTTTCTCTCTTTTTTTTTTTTTGATAAGTTTGGCCAGGGCTTATCAATCTTATTAATTCTTTTAAAGAACCAGCTCCTAGATTTGTTGTTGTTTTTTTTTTTTCCTACTGTTCTTTTGGTTTCTATTTTATTGATTTCTGCTCTGATCTTTATGATTTCTCTTCTCCTGCTGGGTTTAGGCTTTCTTTGCTGTTCTTTCTCCAGCTCCTTTAGGTGTAGTGTTAGGTTGTGTACTTGAGAACTTTCTTATTTCTTGAGAAAGGCTTTTATCGCTATATAGTTTCCTCTCAGGGCCGCCTTTGCTGTGTCCCAAAGATTTTGAACAGTTGTTTTTCATTTTCATGAATTTTTTCAATTCTTTAATTTCCTGTTTGATGCATTCATTCTTTAGTAGGATGCTGTTTAGCTTCCATGCATTTAAGTTCTTTCCAACTTTCCTCTTGTAATTGAACTCTAGCTTCAGAGCATTGTGGTCTGAAAATATGCAGGGAATGATCCTAATCTTTTGGTACAAGTTGAGACCTGATCTATGACCCAGGATGGGATCTATTCTGGAGAATGTTCCATATGCACTAAAGAAGAATGTGTATTCTGTTGCTTTGGCATGGAATGTTCTGAATATATCTGTGATGTCCATATGGTCCAGTGTGTCATTTAAGACCTATATTTCCTTGTTGATCTTTTGCTTGGATGATCTGTCCATTTCAGTGAGGTGGGTCCCCTACTATTACTGTATAATTATCAATGTGTTTCTTTGATTTTGTTGTTAATTGGTTTATATACTTATCTGCTTCCATGTTATGGGGATAGATATCTAAAATTGTTAGATCTTCTTGTTGGACAGACACTTTGAGTATGATATAGTGTCCTTCCTCCTCTCTTATTATAGTCTTTGACTTAAAATCTAATGTATCTGATATAAGGATTGCCACCTCATCTTTCTTTTGATGTTCATTAGCATGGTAAATTATTTTAAACCTCCTCACTTTCAATCTGGAGGTGTCTTTGGATCTAAAATGACTTTCTTGGGTACCTGGGTGGCTCAGTGGGTTAAGCTGCTGCCTTCGGCTCAGGTCATGATCTCAGGGTCCTGGAATCGAGTCCCGCATCCGGCTCTCTGCTCAGCAGGGAGCCTGCTTCCTCCTCTCTCTCTGCCTGCCTCTCTGCCTACTTGTGATCTCTCTCTGTCAAATAAATAAATAAAATCTTTAAAAAAAATAAAATAAAATGACTTTCTTGTAGACAACATATCGATGGATCTTGTTTTTGTTTTTTTGGTTTTTTGTTTTTCCATTCTGATACCCTGTGTCCTTTGAATGGGGCATTTAGCCCATTTACATTCAGGGTAACTATTGAAAGATATGAATTTAGTGCCATCATATTGCCTGTAAAGTGACTGTTACTGTAGATTGCCTCTGTTCCTTTCTGGTCTACTACTTTTAGACTTTCTCTTTGCTTTGAGGACCCTGTAAAATATTTTCTGTAGGACTGTTTTGGTGTTTGCAAATTCTTTTAATTTTTGTTAATCCTGGAAGCTTTTTATCTCTCCTTCTATTTTTAATGATAGCCTAGCTGGATATAGTATTCTTGGCTGCATATTTGTCTCATTTAGTCCTCTTAATATATCATGCCAGTTCTTTCTGGCCTGCCAGGTCTCTGTGGTTAAGTCTGCTGCCAATCTAATATTTCTACCATTTTATGTTAGAGACTTCTTGTCCTGAGCTGCTTTCAGGATTTTCTCTTTGTCACTAAGACTTGTAAGTTTTACTATTAGATGATGGGGTTGGACCTCTTTTTATTGATTTTGAGGACAATTCTCTATGCCTCCTGGATTTTGATGCTTGTTTCCTTGGCCATATTAGGGAAATTCTCTACTATAATTATCAATGTGTTTCTTTGATATATACATTCTGCCCCCCTCTCTCTTTCTTCTTCTTCTGGAATCCCAATTATTCTAATATTGTTTCATCTTATGATATCATTTATCTCTCAAATTCTCCCCTTGTGGCCCAGTAGTTGTTTTTCTTTCTTTTGCTCAGCTTCTTTATTCTCCATCATTTGTGCTTCTATATCACTAATTCTCTCTTCTGCCTTATTTGTCTTAGCAGTAAGAGCCTCATTTTTTATTGCATCTCATTAATAGCTTTTTTTGATTTTAGCTTGGCTGGATTTTAGTTCTTTTATTTCTCCAGAAAGGGCTTTTATTTCTCCAGACAGTATTTCTCTAATATGTTCCATGTCTTTTTTGATCCCAGCTACCCCCTTGAGAATCATCATTCTGGACTCTAGTTCTGACATAGTACATATGTCCATATTGATTAGGTCTCTAGCCATTGGTTCTGACTCTTGTTCTGTTTTTTTTGGGTTGTGTTTTTCTGCCTTATTATTTTATTCAGAGAAGAATATATGAAAAAGGGAATAAAATACTGAAATGGTGGGAAAGATCCCAGAAAAATATATGGTAACCAAATCAAAAGATACACTAAACCAGGAGGAGAAGAAAGAGGGGAAAAAGAAAAATAAAAAATAAAAAATTATATGTGTGTGTGTGTGTAGAGACACACACACACACACACACACATATGTATTAGGCTGTTTAGTAGAATAGAGCCACCCACTTGATTTTGGGTGTATTCTGGTCTCTTAGAAGAAACTAACTTCCAAAATTTTAAAGAAAGAAAAATTTATATGTATATATATAAAGAAGGGTAAACACAATGAAGGGATGGAATATGATTGTGAAGATGATAATTAAACAAAGATTCTAAAAAAGGAATCAATAAGATAAGTTGGTTGGAAAAAGAAGAAAAAAAGAAGGGATAAAATAGAACTATAAAAATGAATATTTTAAAAGGATCTTATTTTTTTTTAAAAAGGTATTATTAAAATAGTTTTAAAAATTAAAAGAGGAGGGGTGCCTAGGTGGCTCAGTGGGTTAAAGCCTCTGCCTTCGGCCCAGGTCATGATCCCAGGGTCCTGGGATCGAGCCCCACATCAGGCTCTCTGCTCAGCAGGGAGCCTGCTTCCTCCTCTCTCTTTGCCTGCCTCTCTGCCTACTTGTGATCTCTGTCTGTCAAATAAATAAATAAAATCTTAAAAAAAATTGAAAGAGGAAATAAGAAAAGTTTTAAAAAGTAGAATAAGAAAAAAATAAAATTATTTAACTTTGCAAGACTGAAGGATCATGGGAAAAAGGCCATGAATTCTATTCATTGCTTTCCCCTAGCTCTAGAGTTCCACAGTTCTTGTCTATCAGTCAACTTGGTCTTGGCTGCATGTTCTTGCTGATCTTCTCGGGGAGGGGCCTGTTGCAGTGATTCTCAAGTGTCTTTTCCTGTGGCGGAATTGCACCACCCTTTCCAGGGGCCAGGCTAAGTTATCTGTTCTGGTTTTCTCTCAGAGCTTTTCTCCCCTGAACTTTTTCATTAAAGCTCTGGAGGACAGGAATGAAGATGGCGTCTTCCTAATCTCTGGCCCAGAGGAGCTGAGAGCTGGGGGACCCACTCCTCTTTGCACCCTCAGAGTAAAGCAATCAGTTCCTCCCATCTCCCTGGTCTCTGGCTGTGCTCTGTGCTCACCCTGCCTGTGACCAAGCGTTTCTCTCTGTGGCGCACAGCTACATTTAGATTCTCCAAATCCAGCAGATTCCTTTCACACGCTCCTGTGCTGGTCCTCCCTGATGAGGATGAAGGGGATCTCTCTGCATTTTCCACTTGTGGGATCCCTACTTGAAGAGCAGAGGTCCAAGTGTGCCTTGGATAATGGTTTAACACTGAGTTGAGATCTCACTCTTTGGCTCCATCTTTGTAGCTGGCTTCCCTGCTCTGATACCTGGTAACTCTGCCACACTCAGACATCCCCGGTCTTTCTGTGACCCCACAGGTCCTGAGACAAGACTGTCCCCACTAGGGCCCCACCCTTGCTTAGCCTCTGGAGCAACATCCCTCAGTGGAGCAGACTTGTCAAAGTTCTGATTTTGTGCTCCATTGCTCCACTGCTTGTCCCGAGCCGGCCCCTCCCCCCACGGATTATCTTCCCATTGCTTCAGATTCACTTTTCCGCCTGTCCTACCTTTCAAACCGCGAGAAAGTGGTCGATTTTCTGTTCCTAGGATTGCTGCTCTTCTTCTCTTCTATCTCTTGTTGAGTTTGTAGGTGTCAGATTGGACTGATTACTATCTAGCCTATCTCCTGAAACCTAATGATATTTCATTGGGTACTCCTCCACCATCATCTATAATCTCTAGTATACCAGTTTTTAAAACAAATATTAAGGAGGGCTCTTGGGATGAGCATTGGGTGTTGTATTTAAGTGATAAATCACTAAATCCTACACCTGAAACTAATATTTTACTGTATGTTAACTACTGGAATTTAAATAAAAATTTGGCAGAATAAATTATTGAATATAAAATGCATTTGTCCATTCTTGTTAACATAAAGTTCACAAATCTTATGTCATTTTAGGCTCACTTAGTTTAAAAAAGTTTAACTCACACAAATATTCAACTAATAATTTAACCTCTTTGTGTGTCTCTAATTTCTTTATTTTCTCTTTTTGTGTATTAATTTCCTTTCCTTTTTTTTTTAAATATTTTATTTATTTATTTGACAGACAGAGATCACAAGTAGGCAGAGAGGCAGGCAGAGAGAGAGGAAGGGAAGCCGGCTCCCTGCTGAGCAGAGAGCCCAATGTGGGGCTTGAGCCCAATGTGGGGCTCGATTCCAGGATCCTGGGATCATGACCTGAGACAAAGGCAGAGGCTTTAACCCACTGAGCCACCCAGGAGCCCCTTAATTTCCTTTTCTGAAAAATTGTTAAGAGTAGTACTTGGTACTGATTGGTTTGATTACCTATAATTTTTCATGCATTTTGAAGAAAACATTTAAAAATAATAACATTGTAGTATATCGTTGTGAATATTTAATGAAATTAAATTGGCTCTAATTCCTGAATATTATGGAGAGGATATTATTTATAAAATATTTCCATTGAACATTTCATCAAAAATAGCTCTGCAGGCATCTGGGTGGCCCAGTGGCTTAAAGCCTTTGCCTTCAGCTCAGGTCATGATCCTAGGGTTCTGGGATCGAACCCCACATCAGGCTCTCTGCTCTGCGGGGAGCCTGCTTCCTCCTCTCTCTCTCTCTCTCTCTCTCTCTCTTTCTCTGGCTGCCTCTCTGCCTACTTGTGACCTCTGTGAAATAAATAAATGAAATCTTAAAAAAAATAGCTCTGCATCTATTTACCAATATCTATTCTGTAAACAGTGCTAAATGACGCCTCTGTTACCTAGATATCTAATTTTGTCATTGATCATTTCATGTTTCCAAAAAAAAAAAAAAAAAAAAAAGATGAAAGAAGGGGGCATTTACAACAGATGAAGTTTAAGGTAAATGACCAGAATTCTATTGCTCCCCAATGCGAATTAACATTTATACTGAGGTCTTTAAACTCCAAGCTCAGTTCTTTCTATTCTATCCCATGTTATAAAATCCCTCTTTGATTTAGTTTTTTATACTTAAAAATGAGACTTGTAATCAGGCATCAATCAGTGTTAGAACCAAAGTCATAGAACAGTTCATACCATAATGAGATTTCTGAGCAAAAAGTAAGTAAACACATGCATTATAAAGTTCTTGTAGAAAAAGGCCTTATTTCCATAGCCCCACAAAAGTAGCTTGAGTTTTCACTAGTATTTCAAGTTTGTTCAGATCACTTCAGGAGGCTACAGGTATGCTGGTTAAGAGCACCAGCTCTAACTTGTGTTCAAATCCAGGCTTGGTGACCTTGAACAAGTTCTGCAGTTTTTCTTTCCTTCGTTTTTTATTTCTAAAATAGGGATAAAATATCAATACCTACCTTGTAGGGTTGTTATATGGATTTGTATAATATATATATAATATATAATATGATGCATATATAATATAAATATATCTAGATATAAATGTATATTTTATATAAATACATAACATATATATAATATGTACAACAACATATATGTATTATATCTGACCCATATAAGCCTAAATTTCAATTTTTTTATAAAAATCAAAGTTAACAATATTAACTAAGAGCTAAGTCCTAATTCAATCAGATAACAAGAAGGTAGTTTCTATATAAGGTCAAATAATTTCTTAACATTTATTTTATTTTTTTTTATCTTAATAATTATTTTACAACATATTTTATATGACTATGCAGAATCAATTTATTGCTCTGAGGTACAGCAGTATTTGGAAAAAATATAAAGAATTGTTTAAAGGAAGGATAACATTTTGTCTTTAGATATCTCTGACTATCTATCTAATATTTATGATATCTATAATCCAAGTTCATCTAGGTAAGAGTAATTTTAGGAAGGAAAAAGCAAAAGTTGTTTTCCAAAATCAGTGGCTCTCAGGTCCTGAATTTTTGATGTACAATATGAAAACAGCCATATCACCAACGTGACTGATGCCATGGAGCAGGCTGTGTTCAGCTCACAGGAGAGATCCTTAACTGTGTCTGTGGTTAGAAGTACTCAGGGGTATGATACACATGATCAAATATCATTAACCTGTTCTTTATTATTTTGTTTTCACATCCAGATTCCTCCAAAGGACCTCAGCCATCTTCAGGTGTAAATGGTAACATGCAACCCCCTGGCACAGCGGGGCAGCCCCCCGCGTCTGCCATCCCTTCTCCGAGCTCCAGCAAGCCCTGGCGCAGCAAGTCCATGAATGTCAAGCACAGTGCCACCTCCACCATGCTGACTGTGAAGCAGTCCAGCCCAGCCACCTCCCCCACACCACCGGCAGACAGACTGAAGCCCCCTGTATCAGAAGGGGTCAAAACAGCCTCCTCGGGCCAGAAATCCATGCTTGAAAAATTCAAGCTGGTCAATTCCCGGACTGCTTTACGTCCCCCTCAGCCTCCCAGTTCAGGGCCCAGTGATGGGGGGAAGGATGACGATGCCTTTTCTGAATCTGGTGAGACGGAAGGTTTTAACAGTGGTCTGAATAGCGGTGGCTCAACCAACAGCAGCCCCAAAGTGTCCCCTAAATTAGCCCCTCCAAAAGCTGGAAGCAAACATCTCAGCAATAAAAAGTCTTTGCTACAGCCAAAGGAAAAAGAAGAAAAGAACAGGGACAAAAATAAAGTTTGCACTGAAAAACTGGTCAAGGATGAGAAGGATCAGGTGACAGAGACGGCTCCGAAAAAGACTTCTAAAATTGCAAGCTTGATCCCAAAGGGTAGCAAGACGGCAGCAGCCAAGAAAGAAAGCTTAATCCCTTCTTCCAGTGGCATTCCAAAACCGGGCTCGAAGGTGCCCACAGCAAAGCAGACCGTTTCACCTGGCAGTGCAGTGAGCAAAGAGTCAGAAAAATTCAGGACTACCAAGGGAAGCCCTTCCCAGTCCTTACCCAAGCCCATGACCACTGAGAAAGCAAGCACATCCAATTGCCCTGCTCCTTTGGAAGGAAGGGAAGTCAGTCAAGCCCCTCCCACTGGCTCCTGTGCTGCACTGGTGGCACAAGGTGGTGGGCAGACCACGGGGAACGGTGCTGTCCAACTCCCTCAGCAGCAGCAACACAGCCACCCCAACACCGCCACGGTGGCTCCGTTCATTTACAGGTAAGATGGCCGCTGTGCGTCCACGGTTGTGAACTCCTACAGCTCTTCCTACTCTGCGCATCATAATGAAGGTTACTAGAGCTGTGTTTGACTTTATCATTTTGGAACACTTTGGTCTGAAGATAAAGGGCTAGGATTTAATGTTTTAAGAAAAAAAATCTAGTATGCTCTAGTCCTATTCTTCCTCCTCTTCCTATCTTCTGTCCTCTCCTTCCTTCTTTGTAGGCCTTCCTCTTGAGGCCTTCAGAAGTTAGCTTACTTGTTCTCAGAGAAGAAGGAAAATCCAGATGCCATGATTCTCTCCTGTGTCTATTACCATTATGACTTCTACTGCTACTTTTATTATTAGTATTTTAAAGTAATTCTCAGTTTTATAGAGTTCACAGATATTTTTGTTTTCACCCTTGAGAAAAAATATGTCATGATGGTTAAAGGGGCAGGCTCTGGAATCAGACACCTGTGGATTAAAGGTCCTGCCCTGGTACTTACCAGCTGTGTGACTTTGAACAAGTTACTTAATATCTCTTAATCCCATTTTCTACAGTTGTCAAATAGGAGTAACAGTACCTACCTAAAAAGCTGAGAAGAATAACAGTGTCATGCATATGTTTATTATATATTCTGGTACACTGTGTTTGTTAAATGTTGTTTTTAAGGCATTGCTCTTCCAGCTTAAAATTTATATTACTTTCCTATAGCTAATCATAAGTTCCTAGCCCCAAATAATCATCTACATAATTCTTATAATAGTGCTTAATTTATTAGTTTTTGCATTATAATTCTTTATTTTATAAGATTTAAGATATGTCAATATATGCTATATTTTAAAATACTCATTCTACTCATAAAAATAGCACATTTTGTCTATTGTGTGGTTTGTTTTCATTGATTAGAAACATGTCAGTTGCTGCTTTATCTCCATTTTTATTCACTGCCTTTTCAGTGAGGAAATGCGTAGGGAGGAATAACACCTGACCTTTCCGCAGGTTGGAAGTTCGACAACAGGAAAGAAATTTTCTGAATAGGAAGTAGGACCTGCTATAATTAAATAAGCATCAATATTATATAGCTTAAAAGCATATTAAATTTGTTAAATGTATGGGTTTTTTAAGTAAAGAAAATAATTATAAGGATTTGTTTTCCTTCAATGAAAAATGTAGGTGCTTTTCTGGTGCTTCATGTACTCAGCAAAGCAAGTTTCTAATTATTGCATTTCAGCTCTTTTTTAGGTCTGCTTTTCTGCCTTTAGTAGCAGCGATTCATTTACAACCTTTGTCTTTGGATCATATGGGAGTCAGCTCTTTCTAAGTCCG
The DNA here is from genome assembly GCF_022355385.1 of Mustela nigripes. NCBI lineage: Eukaryota > Metazoa > Chordata > Mammalia > Carnivora > Mustelidae > Mustela > Mustela nigripes. The sequence goes on along the minus strand of NC_081562.1, from coordinate 40,396,698 downwards.
GAGTCCCTATCTGACAAATGAAAATTTAAGATGTCAAATCATAATTCACATTCCAAATATGTAAGAAAAAAAAATCACAAAGTTTTAAATATGCCATACTCAGCCCACTCATGCATCTCTAATATATTCTGTAGAAGCATCAGTCATTTCAAATCACCACAAATGAGTTTCACAGGAAAGTGCAAATCTAAGCAGAAAGACTGTACCTGCCAGGTTGGCAAGCATCTTCCTGGAAGTAGCAATAGCATTGTTTGTTTCTTTGTCATAAAGTATCCAGCGGAGGGGCACCTGGGGGACTCCGTGATCAAGCATCTTCCTTTGCCTCCAGTCATGACCCAGGGTCCTGGGATTGAGCCCAGCATCCAGCTCCCTGCTCAGTGGGAAGCCTGCTTCTCCCCCTCCCACTCCCCCACTTGTGTTTCCTTTCTCACTGTCTCTCTCTCTGTCAAATAAATAAAATCTTTAGAAAAAAAATAATAAAAAACAAAAAATAAAATAAAAAGAGGAAGGAGTACAGCTTACAGTTTCAACCGTGGATCAGCTGCGTGTCCTTGCCAGGTTGTCCAACCTCTGAATTTATCCTTTTTGAAATGAGGATTATAAAACCGAGGTAAAACAGCCAAGTAGCTAAGAATATAGGCTGTGAAGTCTGTTGGTTCTGTCATTGTTCAGAAACAACATCTTGCATTGTTGAGAAGATGACCCCAAGAGCCAGTTTGCCTGTGTTAGAATCAGTTTGCCTCTGTTGGTCATTTATTAGCCATGTGACTTTGGGCAAAATATTTAAAGATTCTGAGCCTCGATTCCTAATCTGTAAAATGGGGATGATAATAGACATTGTCTCATAAAGCTATTTTGAAGATTGAATTAATATTTATACAGGAACAGTACCTGCCACATGGTGAACAATCTTGCCCAAATTTCAGTTTATAACCCTATAAAGGGTGGTGGTTAAGAATATAAACCTTATTTAGGTGTTTTAAAGATTAAGTAAGGCAACCCCATGTAAAGACTTTAGCACGGAGCCAGGTTCAGAGTGAATGACTTACAAATATCAGCAATTAGTTGTGTCATTATGAATAATATAAGGTAGTTGGAAATAAAACCATCTAATAAGAAAATTTCATATCATAGTCTATATAGGAGGCAATAATTGCTGGGAGTCTTCTATAAATTAAAAATAATTTTATAAATGATAATATAAATCTCCTCAAGGGAGAGTAGTTAACAGTTAAGCTTTTTTTTTTTTTTTTTTTTTTTTTAACAGTTAAGCTTTTTAACTGTCAGTGAAAGCTATTTATATCACAGAGTCACATAGTTTGGATTATATGACCCCCTGATGTACTTTGGACTCTGCCTGCTCCAAGCCCATTTAAGAATTCTTCCTTCAAAATGTCTGATAGACTTTCTAGGAGTTGCTAATTATTTGATAAGATAATAATAATAATTAACTACTTTATAATGTTGTTGAGTAGGTAGTCAAGTCTGTATGTTACAAGATTTATGTTCATTCTCTCATTTAAACTTTATCATAACCTCATGAGAAAAGAATGTTATCTCCTTTCTACAGAGGGGAAGAATCAGAGATTTCAAATCAGAACAGGACTCATCTCTTAAAGTCACAGGACTAGTAGGGTTTGCCTGTTAACCCAACTATACGTAGACCTCTAGTATGCCCCTTCTTTGCTCATCAGTTCTTTCTCTGTGTATAGAAATATGAAGTATTATTATAGAAAAATTCTGGCTGCCAAGATGTGAATAATAGATTGTAAAATTTCTAATAATTCATTTATGATGGGAAATGCTTAATTGGTTGGAAGTAATATAAATTTAGGATACCTATATTGGTATGTATGTGTTTAAATATACATATTTTTGACATTTAGAGATAATTAAATAACTTCTATAAAATGGGAATATAGATGGCTGATGGTAGTATTTTTCCCTTTTTCGCAGCCCAGTGAGGTCAGGCTAGGTTATTAATTATTTCTTCTGGGACTCTAATATATGCTTCATAATATTCTTTCTTACAAATTGAATGTCAAGAGTTCTATAAATATAATGTTGAGTCCTGGAAGTTGATGGATTTCATATTAGTCCTACTTCCTATATAATGCAAGGATGTTCTATATTAAGGTTTTGTAACTCATTTGTCACTACAATGTGAAAAAAGTCATTTTGAACTTAGTATATCTTTATCCATTTAATGAGTGGAGATAACTGAAGTCAAAGGTGAAAATTTTGAGAAAGAATATTTTAATTTAATGTTAAAAGTTCCCAATATTTAAACCTATTGGAATGGAATACGCTACCTTTGTAAGTATTAAGGTAACTACCAGAGATAATTTAAGAAATGATAGAATGACAGGTTGCCATAGTTTAGGTAAAGGAAAAGCACCAAATACTTTTTCATTTATGTACTCATCACTCATTCTGCCAATACTATGGCATAAGAGTTATGAAGGGTCTTTTTTTATTTTTTAAGCCTCTGCCTTCAGGAAGCTCAGTCTATGGGAGATAATTATAGAATATAATAAAAACAAAAACTCATTGCTCTTATGGAAGTATATGCAAAAAATAGTGTAGAATGGTTTTCCTAAGTCTTACATGAGGACGGAGTCAGCGAATGTATCCAGAGGAGTTAAGACAAGAGACAAGATTTACAGCATGAGTTAGAATTCGTCAATGTTGTGGCATCATCCAAATTTGACATTCTATAATTTTACAATCCAAGCCTTATGGAACAAATAGTAGGCAAATTAAAAAGAACTGGGCAAACGCTAGTAACGGAGATACTACAGAAACTAGAGGTTGCGATGCATGGTTTTTTGTGTGGGAGACTAAGGAAGAAAATTTAGAAAGAATCCATATTTTGTTCTGCAGTTCAGCCACTCTGTCCCTGTACATCTCTTTTTCAGCTACTCCTATTGGCTCTTTCCCCCAAACTTACCCTTAACTAGGTATTGTTTTTTTTAATTTTTAATTTTTAATTTTTTATAAACATATATTTTTATCCCCAGGGGTACAGGTCTGTGAATCACCAGGTTTACACACTTCACAGCACTCACCAAAGCACATACCCTCCCCAATGTCCATAATCCCACCCCCTTCTCCCAAACCCCCCCCCCCCAGCAACCCTCAGTTTGTTTTGGGAGATTAAGAGTCACTTATGGTTTGTCTCCCTCCCAATCCCATCTTGTTTCATTGATTCTTCTTGTACCCACTTAAGCCCCCATGTTGCATCACCACTTCCTCATATCAATAAGTCAAGCAGAGGCAGACAACTATTATATGATCACCCTTAACTAGGTATTTATCTCGATTTCCACCCTCCCTGTCCTGGTCCAGGCCGTCATCACCAGTTCTTACCTACATTTTGTTCTATTCCAGTAATATCATTCACACAGCAGGGACTCTCACCTTCTGAAGTATAAATCATATATATCATTCCAGTCCATGAGACAATCTATTGAATATCCATTATACTTAAAAAAAAAAAAAATGAAACCCAAACACCTTGCCCAACTAACCTGGCCCCTGTCTAGCCCACAAGCCATAGTCATACCATTCTCCCTGTAGTGCACTGAGCCCCTCCCTTCATCCTGTGTCTCAACAAACTAACCTATCATGTTTAGGGGCCATAGTCATGGGCAATCTCTCTACCTATAATGACTCTCTTCCAGAGCAAAGCAGGGTACTTCTTCTTATCAGCTCTCTGTTTACATGCTACCTCTTCCCAGAAGCTCTCTCTAGTCATCTGGTTCAAAGAAACATTCAGTATGCCTCTCACCAAATCATATGACATCATCCTCTCATAATTTTTTGAAAATTTTTAAAATATTTTATTTATTTATTTGAAAGAGATCACAACTAGGCAGAGAGGCAGGCAGAGAGAGTGCAGGAAAGCAGGCTCCCTGCTGAGTAGAGAGCCCTATGTAGGGCTCAATCCCAGGACCCTGGGACCATGACCGGAGCTGAAGGCAGAGGCTTTAACTCACTGAGCCACCCAGGTGCCCTTCCTCTTATACTTTATTCACGGAGTTTCTCATTATCTGTTATTATTTTGATAACTTATCATTAAGTATGATTTCAGCCATTTCCAGCTATAATGTAAGCTCGTTGAGTGCAAGTGTTGTCTTTTTTATTTAGTAGCATAAGGCCCAGGATAGACCCAACCCACAGGAGACACCAAATAAAATTGTTGAATGTGGCACCATCAACATGGGTTGAATAGAATAGAACAGCTAACAAAAATGTGCAGTGGAACAGGGAAAATTCTGAAACCTCGTCCTATAAATGAGATGCTTAATTGACATATAAACAGCTTTGAAATATTTAAAGAATAAAATATCTTCTCTTCAGAACATTCATTTACTTATTTTTTTCCCTTCCTTTAATGACTACTTACTAAGTATCTACTACACAGGAGGCATCAAGGATAGAGTGAAACGCACACGTCCGTATGTCATTTTCCTTTCATCGTCCATAATACAGTAGGCAAAAGACGGTCTTAAAGATCACTACAGAATGAAGCAGGAAGTGTAAAGCTCTCTAGCAGTGAACCAGATTGGATACATTGAGACTTCAAAACAAGGCAAATTACTGCTAGCTGTTGGAATCAGAGATAGTGGCACTTGAGCTGGGTTCTGAAAGATTGATTTAAGCATGCAAAAATGAGGAGTACAGGGAAGGAATTGCAAGACTGAAGGAACCATAAAAACGGGATAAACAGCAGATGCGTAGGGTAGTCAGTGAGTTGAATGGATTTTTCTGGAAAAGGAAGGTTGATTGGAGCCTAATTGTAGTAGAAATTCTTGAATATCAGGTACTTAGACTCCTATGTGTGTGTGTGTGTGAAGCATGGTCAGAAAAATTGATGTGTCTTCAGTGTGTAAAATAGATTGTTAATGGAAGAGGACAGCTTAGTTTATACCATGTTTAATGGCTAGAGGAGGGAGAAACTTCCAAACTTTCAGAGATAGCTTTGTTAAGACTTGAATTAAAGGTTCCAATTACAGGAAGAAAGGAAGGAGAATGGAGAATAGTAAGAAAAGAAGCTTCATTTGTTCCTGGTCTTTCTCCCTTCTTTCTTGGTGTTCCTTCTTGGTCTACCCTTTATGCTGCCTTCAAACTTATTTTCCTCTCCTGGAATTCAAAAATTGTTACCTAAGCTCCCTTCTTCCCCTGTGTTATTTTTCTTACATTGCTTTTGTATTCATTATTTTAGAGCTATATTCCTCATGGTTACAACGATAGATGGAGTCAAATAGTAAAGTAGATAGGCAAAGAAGGGGAAAAGAGAGACCTGTACATTTTTCCTAAACCTCAAGCATTTGAGCAACCAGCAATAAATTTAAAAACAGCTATTAACCAGATTAATAAGTTGTTACTTTGAGGTGTTTATTCTTTTCCTTATTTTCTGACTACTCGTGGGAAATGCCAGGAAAATAGTGTGCATTGGACATAAAGCAAACATCTAAAGGCAAAGGGAAGCAGAATCAGGAGTGCGGGTAATACACACACGCTTGTGTGAGCACGTGCGCACACGCACACACACCACACACACACACACAAAGAGCCCAACCCTTAGATAAGCCAAGACGTTGTTGTACAGAGAAGAAAATCATCATGCATCTCAAAGCTATGAATTAAATATAAGAAGAGACCCTCTATACACACTCGATTTGTAAAATTAGGTCACTAAAGTCTGAATTTAGAGGTTTTCTTCTTTCAGATATCTTATACCATAGCATCATGGGTTCTCAGGAGAAATTTTTGTTGTAACCAGTTTTTGCAAGATTTCAGATTTGCCTAGAAAGTGACATGGAAAATTGACACTTGAATATACTAAGTTCTGAAAGGTAAAGAATGCAAAACATCAATTTTGAAAATGCTTACTCACGGGGTTTTAAGTTTGGCTAATTTGTTGAACCAGTAAATTGAGTAGGAGGAGCTGTGAATTTACCCAGATTGAAATGTAGAGCAGATAACCATCATGCAGTAAAAGCTTCTGTGAGCCCTGCAGCTACCATTACAGATTAGGCTGCAATTGTGGTTTTATGTGAACTGGACATAATTGGTCGTCAGGACGAACTGCAGCTTATTGAATGCTTGCCTTGGCGAGCTGATCTTTTGCTAGATTCGATATAGATCGGTGCGTCGAGTAGCAGTTGAAACTCCCTCACACAGCAGTATTTTGAAGATGGAATACAGAGACACCACTAGAAGAAGGCCTGTTGTGTGGGATAGTGCTAAGAGCTGGCATTCTCTCAGCAGAAAAGCTTCATCAAATACCTTCTGTAGTTAGCTTCCAGGGTTTACTGCCAGATTGCCCAATTGAACCACTGCTGTTTCTTCTTTCTATATTTTATGTGCTCTTGGAAAAATTTTAAGCTTACAGAAAATTTGCAAGTACAGTACAAAGAAGTCCCACATACACTTCACTCAGAGCACCCAGAGACTTTATTCAATTTCACTGATTGTGCCAGAGAGATCCCGTTGACGGATTCAGGATGACTATTGAATCCGGGTGTCCAGTTTTCCTAATATCCCTCAATCTGGAGCAGTCCTTTGGTCTTTTCTTGGCTTTCGTGAAGCTGATATGCTGAAGACAGGCTTTTGTAGAATGTTTCTTAATTTGGGTTTGTCTGCGATTTCCTCATGTTTAGCTGCATATTCTGTTTTTTGTTTGTTTGTTTGTTTTTTGTTTTCTAGAATTTGTCACAGAAATGCTGCTGTGTTCTTTCCATTGCACCCTATAAGGTAGCAACAATATCTCTGCTTCCCATTTTGGTGGTGTTAAATTTTCTCCCTTGATGAAGATAATGTCTGTCCGGGTTTTTCACTCTAGAGTTACTTTGCCTCATTTGTATTTAATAAGTATTTTTGTGGGAAGATATTTTGAGACTCTTTATGAAAAGTCTATTCCTTGATCTACTTTTACCTGTAAGGCTTAGCATCCATTGAGATTTCTTGTGGAAATTAGTATTTTACTTTAATAGAGGTCAAATGATTTCTAATCCTGCACATTCCTTGTGCATTTATGCCTTGACTTTCTTTCTTAAGAAAGAGATACGCTTTCTCCTTCTCCCTTCTTCTCTCTTCAAATTGCGTGGTCTAATGGATTCCGATTGTATTCAGTGGATTATAATCCATTGACATGACTATTTTAATGCTTAAATTTTCTCAGATGTCACTACTGGGATCCTCTTCAAGCTGGCTTCTGTTCTCATTATTCTTTGAGAGCTTCATTTCTTTTTGGCTCAAGGAGTTCCAGGCTCATCTTGTCCTCTCCCTGTCTTGGCAGCAGCTTCTACTAAGGAGTCCTGATTTCTTTTTGTAGAGAGTGATATTTAGAAACCAAGATCTCACTCCTCCCAATATATGTGTGCTCCCACATACACACTTATATCATTATTTTTCTCAGCATCTGTGAGCTATCTATGATATATATACACAAAGACAGACAGCCCTCAACTTACAATGGTGTCAAAGCAAATATGCACTCAGTAGAAACCATACGTTGGGATTTGATTTTTGCCCAGGCGACTGATATGCAGTACGGTCCTCTCTCTGGTGATGCCGAGTAGCAGGAGGAGCTCACAGCCTGTCAGCCAGCAATCATGGGAATAAAAAAACTGATGCCCATACAACCCTTCTGTCCCCATACAACCATCCCGTGTGTCACTTTCAGTATAGTATTCAATAAATTACATGGGATATTCAACACTTTGTTGTAAAATGGGCTCTGTGTGAGATGGTTTTGCCCAGTGGAAGTTAATGTAAGTGTTCTGAGCACATCTAAGGTAGACTAGGCTGAGCTATGGTGTTCGGTCTCTTAGTAAATTCATTTTCAACTTACGGTATTTTCATATTTCCAACTTACAATGGGTTTATCGGAATTTAACTCATAAATTGAGGACAATATGTATTTTCCCTTCCTCTACTTGTATTTCCTTTAGTCAACTGAGAAACCTGGTTTCCATTATTCTCACTATGTTTTCTTTTCTTTTCTTTTCTTTTTTTTTTTTTTTAAGATTTTATTTATTCATTTATTTGACAGAGAGAGATCAGAAGTAGGCAGAGAGTCCGGCCGGGGAAGGGGGGAAGGAGGCTCCCTGTTGAGCGTGCAAGGCTCTATCCTAGAACCCCGAGATCATGACCTGAGCCAAAGGCAGAGGCTTAACCCACTGAGCCACACAGGCACCCCCTCACTATGTTTTCTGATTTGCTCAACCCACCTGAATCTAACATATCTCCCTTCCACTCTGAACTGCTTTTTTACCCTGACAGATTTCTGTCCTTGGCCCTGGTTGTCACCATTCCGCCTTCCCACTGGGAAGGAAAGAAGAAAGCAGAACCATTGGTGGTTTTGGAAAGATACTTTTCTTTGCCTTTGTTGGATTTATAAATCAAGAACTGTAAGAACATTAATTAATATTGCTACCTCAGACCAGTTCTATTTGTGTTCATATTTGTGACTAGATCCATGTTAAGATGAATGCACAGGAAGATATCTCTTTTTTATTATTATTATTTATTTACTTGACAGTCCGAGATCACAAGTAGGCAGAGAGGAAGGCAGAGAGAGAGGGAGGGAAGCAGGCTCCCTGCTGAGCAGAGAGCCCGATGTGGGGCTCGATCCCAGGACCCTGGGATCATGACCTGAGCCAAAGACAGAGGCTTTAACCCACTGAGCCACCCAGGCACCCCAGGAAGATACATCTTGATTCATATAAATCAATAAGTAAACACCCATATTTATGAAATTTGAAATTTGCTAGTTAATGGTATCTAGGCTTATTGTTGAATTCTTTTAAGTGGTGTGTATAATAGCTTCTTTTTCTCAAGAGTAAAAATTTAAGGTAGTAAAGAACAGAGAATAATATTTCAGGTAGACCAATAGATATTGTCACATTCAAATATTGTGTGTTATTAACTTAGTGAGTGAGGTATGTGTCAGCGAAGGAGAACTTAAATGTACTAAAATAGTGTCCAGGGGCATTTGGATGGTATTAAACTGGAGGGTAGCAGTTAAAAAACAGTATTTAGAGGCAGCCAGTTTCAAATACAGAATGACTGTCAACCAGCTTGATCCATAGACAAATTATTAATCTCTAGAAGCCTAAATTTATCTATAGTACCTACATTATAAGTGTCTTGATCTGTTCAAACTGCTATCACAAAAATATCATAGACCAAGTGGCTTAAACAGCAAATATTTATTTCTCATGATTCTGCAGGCCAGGAAGTCTGAGATCAAAGTGCTGGCACATTCCATGTCTGGTGAGAGCTTGCTTCTTGGTTCATAGATGACCATCTTCTCACTCCGCGCTCATATGGCAGAAGGGGCAATGGAGTTCTCTGAGGTCTCTTCTACAACAGCACTAATCCCAGACATCAGTGCTCTACCCTGAAGACTTAATTAGCCCCCAAAGTCTCCATCCCTTAATACTATCATATTGGAGACTAGTTTTCAACATAAGAATTTGGGGGAAGAAACAAGACATTCATTCCATAACAACAGGAATACCAGGCCTAGTATTTAATACATAGTAAGTGCAGAGACAGGAAAGAGCTTTTATGTAAATCATCAGTGAAGTCTAGGTTTTTCACCACTATCCCCTTAGCAACAGATACTAACACTGAGAGCCTGGCTTATTAGCACTCTAAATGAATTAAATGGTGTTTTTTTGCAGTGTTGTATTTTACAGTTTTAATGGGTGTTTGTAACATATTGACCATGTTGTAAATGCAGTTATTAGTCTGCACAGGACATATCTTCTAAATATTTTAAAGGAACATTATGACACTTACTTTTTCTTTTTCCAATCAATATGAGGAAAATGCAGTATCAGTTTATGTGGGAACAGTGGATGATGCCACTTTAGTATCTATTATATCTGTCAAGATGTACCCTTTGATTGAAGAGCACTATTGATTCTGAACTCTTCAGAAATTGTTTCATGAAGCAACCCCAGATCCCTTTATTTTATTAGAATGAAACATGCACAAAAAGAGAGGACATGTTGGGAGTCTTCAGAGATTTAACTGAACTTCTTTGATCATTTGTATAAAAGTTAAATCTTTACCAGTTAGCGGTGATTGCCCCTCCGGAGACTGGAGTTAAAATCCAATTCCACTCTAACAAATACAAGTGGAAATCCTGGAGAAATGAATGGCTCATAACATACGTATGTAAAACAGAGATCTGGACCCATTTACAAGTCCATGCAAACCAGAGGTGACTTCCAAGTCCTTTTTATAATTATTTAAAATGTAACCTTTCTATGTTCCTTTCCTTGATCAACCTTTTTCCAATGATAGCATTGCTGATGTAGGGAATACCATGGAAAATACACCAAAGAACTTGAAAATAAGGTAAATAAGATTGCCTCTTGTGACTTAGTGGTCTCTGTCTGTCGAATAAATAAGAAAAATCTTAAAAAGAGAGAGAGAGAGACAGAGAGACTCAGACAGGGGTGTGGAGACAGTTGATGGTACAGAGTACTAGGTCTCACATACTGAGGAAGATAGCCACAGTCAGCTCCTGAGCAGTATTTTTTAAGATCTGTTTGTTCAGAGCAAAGCAAAATTTGTACTCTCAAAACACGTTCTGAATATGCTTTTGCTCCATGCAGATTTTTCCAGAGGGGGATACTGTGAGTCTTTGTAACTAACATGACCACAGGCATTCAGGCTCCTATAACAGCTGCTGATCTTGTTCTAATAAGAACCAATTGGCACTGGGCTTTAGACAACCATCACAGTGAACTACTTAATGTGACTCAGCTTCTGAGATATGTCTGTGAATACTGAGTCTGCAGGACTAGAGGCTAATCCTGGCTCACAGCCAGTTTACCAAGGCACCCTGCCTTCCTGGCAAGCAGCCAGTCAGCTTTCCCTGGGGTCTCCCATCTCACTATATACTCTCCGTTTAAACTTCTTCAGTGAGTAATAAAAGTCCTTAGAAAACTTCAGAGGATTTTATCCCTTCATTCATAGACAGCTGGCTAAGGATCAGGTCAGGGAAGGACAGTGGCCAGTGAGAAATGAGCCCATGTAGAGGAGCCAACTATAGTGGGCTTCAGCAGTGAATAGCAAGGGGTATCAATAGACAGGGCTATAGGAGAACCTGGGAGCCAGAGAAGAAAAGAAATGGGCTATACAGAGAGCCAGATACATTCCCCACATTTTAATGTCGTCCAGAATCCTACATGCCTCAAGAGAATGCCTTTCCAAACCCTAAGTAATAATAACGCTTGGGTTCACAATTATTTTTCAAGGAGCATATTTTTCTTTGATTTCATACATGAGCAAATTGAGATTCAAGTAGGGTAGGTACCTTAACAAGGTTACATGAGTTAGTAAGTAGGTAGTTAGAGAGCCAAGTTTTACACTGAAGCCCAGTGCATGCACCCTTATACCATGCTTCCTTCCACGTGCTTTGCTCCAGTGATGCCATTTTATCGTCACTACTAGTAAGATTTTTTATTTATCAACTATTTCCTGAGTGCAGCATATTGTGAGACTAGGGCAAGGCATTGGGATACAATGAAGAGCATAAAAACATTTAATGATTGGGAAAAAGAGAACAAAAGAGGAGAAAAGTAGCATTCCTAGAGAATGGGGTACAAACTGGAAGATTTTTGTAATAGAAGCCAGGGTAGGGCAATTTCATGAAAAGACTAATGGTCTTCTGTTCTAAATGCTGCCAAAACATCAAGGAAGGTGAAGACTAAGATGTGTTGATTTTAGCAACATTGAGGTAAACTGGCCTTTATGGTACATCCTGTCACTTGGATACTATATTCTCTTTCTTAATTTTGCCATGCTTTTTATAATCAGTTTTAAGTTAGAATAAAATAAGGATAGTCTGCCAGAAATCAACAGAAACCATTTGTATAAATTCTTACATAGCTCTTTCTTTTCTGTATCAATCTCTGTATATACACATATACCCATACATACAGCATAAAGTTTTCCATGATTTCTTAAAATCCTAATGAGCTCAGAGTTTTTATATCTGTCAGATCAATTCAAAGTATTTTTGATGATTATGCTTTATTTCCTTTCAAACAACACCAGGATATAGAATAAAAATAACATATTAATTAAAAATTGATTCAGAAAAAAACATACTGCATTTTCCTTTCACATATAAATATTCTCTATAGATGTTTTTAAAAGTGAGAACTATTTAGTGAGCTCTTGCCATGGTCCAAACCCGGTCATACAAATGGGATGCCCAGCAAATGAGAAGTCTCCAAAGGACACAGTCTAGCATACAATACTATAGTGCCTTGCCTTCACTGTGTCTTAGTAGTTCACAAGGTAGATTTTTTTAAATGTGGTGATTTGGATCGAATATATGTAGATTTTGAAGCTGCATCAGGAAAGATCATGCTTCTTAAAACATTTGCCTGTGCATAAAAGGAAGGAGCAATGTATGAAGTAAGATTGGAATGTCAGAATATATGCAGTCGGTCTGTTGCATGCTTTTCATTTGGTTAGACCTACTCTCTACATGTTACTCACACACACAAATACATACCAATGCATACACACACACATAAACATAAAATATACAGTAGATGAAATTTTAATGAGAGTTTGGTTTGCATTGACCTCAACTTTTCTGAAATTTGTTTTTACTTATACTTCCAATTTTAGGATATATTTTCTAGAATTTTCATGGAAAAATAATTTTAGGGGTGCTTTCAGTACTTTTATTGGTTTTTCTGACAAGAACACAACTTAGCCAGACTTTTTTGTCTAAAACAGCAGAAAAAAAAGTTCAATCTTTTCGTCTTTTACTTCTCCAAAATACAACTACTGGTAATTATAAGCTTTCAAGTTTAGGAAAGTCTAGGAAATATGATTTAATATCTCACTCCTACTTGGGTTGTATATGAAAAGTATAATAAAGACTATCTCTAATAGATAGTTTTGGAATGTCTCCGTCATTAGGAAATGCTTACTTACCTTGATAGAAAACTTTTAACATGTTGATTTCTGCTTGTACAAGAGAAATTTGAGTCACTGGTGAAAACAATTGCTATATGTTTCTGTCTTTTTGGTTAATTTCAGATCGCATTCAGAAAATGAAGGTACCTCTTTACCATCTGCTGACTCCTGTACCAGTCCTACTAAGATGGATTTATCATATAATAAAACTGCTAAGCAGTGCCTAGAGGAGATATCTGGTAAGTGACCTGATTGATGGGTAGGTCAAACCTCAGAATTTTTGCAATCTCTCTGTAAGTGTTTTTATTAAGCGTTATTGTGCTACTGTTTTTTCTTAAGCATAAATGGACTGTGTACATCTCATACTTCAGAGATTCTTAGATATTTGGTTACTTTGCTCAGGGTGATCTCTTTGTTGTTCTGTGAAGAATTTTTTAAAGAATGGTAGTGCTTTTAGAGGTTGAGATCTTTAAGTCATTCTCGCCTTTAGTCAAGTTCAATATAAGAGAAGTTCTAGAAAACTTTCCATTGTTAATAAGACAGCCCTTGAATATATTTGGAGATTTAAAAAATGTTAAGGATCAGATGTTAATGCAAATATTCCATGTCCAATATAACCCTCTCTTTTTTCAATTCTATACAATTTAGAAAACTCTTACATGATGGCTCCAAATGTTTATTTAGGAAAAAAAATCTAATTATGGAAATATTTCATTATATAGAAATAATTAAAGAAAAAAAAAACCCATTTCATACCCAGACACAATTTGTCAGACTTTTAAGTATATAAAACACACTTTTCTGTGTTAGTCCAAGGTTTTTTTTTCTCCTAGGGCCCAGGTAAACATAGGCATATGTGGAAAACCTTTGGTGTAATTGTATTATATAGGTCCATATTTATGAGCAACTAAGAAAGCTCTTAGCAAAATATGTGCTCCTAGGGGAAAAAGAGTTTAAGAACATTTTATCTAAATGTAAGAATTCTTAGAAGTAGTGGTATATCTGTTATTCCAGTAAGTTTCTGGTCAGCCCTGGTAAATTCTGAAGAAAAAAAAAATAAATATTTAATATAAAAAAAGTTGCTATTGTACCCCAAAGATTCAAAGAATTGTCCTGAAGCTCATACAAATAACCATATCACAAATTTGGGTACTAAAGAGCTTCTCCACTTTGGTGAACTTGAGTACTTTGGCAGGCTGCAGTCATTAACACAGTATCCTCCAGTAGATAATGACCACATTGATAACACAAACAAGGGGTCCTTGTAGAATTATCAGTGGCATCATCAGGCATTAGAAGTTTGTGTGAAGATTACAGTGGGCCAGTACTGAGTAAAGGTAGAAAAGGTGATGGCAAGACATAGCAATCAGGATGGTATTTGCAGATTTTTCAGTCGTTGCGGGAAGCTTTGGCTTTCCCATAGCTCCAGGTAGTCTCGTAATCAGAATGATGATGGATATATGTATTGTGACTAGATATTTTAAAAACTTAATATGGCATGAAGATTCATATACTTCAGACATTTCTGTATTCATGAATGGCTTCAATTATGTATCAAGATACCTATGAAATACTAGAGCTCAAGTACGTAAGATGAAATGCATTTAGTACAGTTTGACTTCTAATTTTTATGGGAATTTCACAAGGAACATTGTTTCTTTGAAATTTATATATCACTGAGTATCTCTACTTACATAATCCATATTTGATTTTTTTCTCTGGTTTCTTATTCTGTCTACTGCTTGATCATTTTTTCACATTTTCAGCTAATATTTCCATTTAATATTCTGCTGTTTTAAATATAACATTTAGAAGTGAAATATAAACTAAACTTGAACACAACATAATAACTTAATGGATTTATTGGAGGTATAATATTACTTTGCATTTTCGTTAATTATATAAAATTATAGATTTGAGTCTGTGATCTAGATAGGAGTATAATAAAGAAAACAGCAAATAAATGGTGAAATGAGTCTTATCTGTGTCATTTCTGTAATTTGTTTAAAATGATAAAATAGTGGGGCACCTGGGTGGCTTAGTGGGTTAAAGCCTCTGCCTTCGGCTCAGGTCATGATTCCAGGGTCCTGGGATCAAGCTCCACCTCGGGCTCTCTGCTCCATGGAGAGCCTGCTTCCTCCTCTCCCTGCCTGCCTCTCTGCCTACTTGTGATCTCTGTCTGTCAAATACATAAATAAAATCTTAAAATAATAGTAAAATAAAATGATAAAATAGTAAAAAATTCTCGGAGGCAAACTTGAGATTATCTAGAAGAGGATATTCATTTATGATTAGTAAGCTATAAATTGAGTGCTGTAATTGGAAGAATCTAGGCGAGAGTATGCAGGTAGACCAGTGATGAGAGGATGATTAGCATACCCTGGTCTTTCTTCCAATGATCTTCTCTTCTTATCCCATCTGAGTTACTTAAGCTCATGGTCCTACCCTCCATGCAGGCATCATCAATCAGTCTCTGCAGCTTCCCCACAGACTGACTTCAAGGCATCCCAATCTTGCTGATTTCATCCTGGCTTTTCAGTGCTCTTTCTTTTGGTCCAACTCTACCAGTGCTTCTACTAGAATTTCTAAATGCTGATTTAAATATGGATCCCATTTTAAAATTCTATTCCTATTGGGTCTAAATGGTGATCCCACCGCATTTCACTGACCCTCATCAAACTCTGTATATTCTTTCTCCATCCTGCCCGCCACCCCAACTCACTGAACTCCTGTGGAACTGAATGCAGTTTGACTTTTGCATATACCCTTTACTTTTGCTCCCCTCTTACTTCCTTTGATAAAGTCACAGTCCTGGTTATGTTCAACCCTCCACCAGTTCCGTAGCAGCACTGAATGAACCTGGAGGAAAACTCGTCCCATGGTGATGTGATTCACTTTATATTTATGGCCCCCAACATTTAAAGAATATTTAGTGCTGCCTAGCAATCATTTTGTATTTCTTCAGTACATTCATTCTTTTTTTTTTTTTTTTTGTCATCTGAGAACCCTCTCAAGCTCTTAGATGACAATTTTATACCTTTTCTTCTCAAACTTACCATTCCACTTCTTCTATCCTCTCCCTTAACTGATGACCTTGATGTTGATTTCATTGCAAAAAATTAAAGCAGAGAGATAAGAATTTCATACATACCTGCTACCACATCTACCCCTGCTACCACATCTACAACATTTATTCACATTCTTTCCACCTTTCCTCAGATTACTTTCTCTTCTACCTCCTTAATATCGCCCTCTGCTCCAAATCATTCTCTGTAGTCCTCAGGGTGCTAGTTATCTCCTGTTTTAATTTTTTAAGAAATCAAAAACAGAACTTCTCTTGACCCCTTCCTTTCTTTCTTTCTTCTCCTGATTTCTGTTGTCCCTACTGTATTCTGGCTGCTAGAGAAACCACAGACCACAAAAGTGCTTGAAATCATTGCTGAGCCCACAGAATATTTCTTCAAAGACAAGATGAAATAAGGGACGTGAAATGTTCTAGGAAGTAGAAAAATATACTTCCGGCCTCTGCGCTGCCATCATTTAGCTGAATTGTTCCTTGGTTTCCTTTGTGTGTGTGTGTGTGAGATGACTGTGATGCCTAATAAACTCACAGGACTGTTGTGAGATAGAGTTTTATTCATTCACCCATATTTTCAGTAATCTTCGCTGGGTACCTTATCCATGCTGGGCATTGCAAGGATTGGGAAAACAAACATGACTAACACATGAGCCCTGTTATGGAAGGGTAAGACACAAAAGTTAACATCACAAATAATTAATAAATTACTAGATGCCTGGGAGCAGCTAAGTTAGCTGTGAAGAGTTAGATAGGGCTTAAAATCATATTCCAGGAAGAAACAACTTCAATGAAAACAATTTGAAAAAAAGATTCTACTTATTAATTTCATTTATTTTTTTTATTATAAAAGTGGGAAATTTTCTTAAGTTCACTGGAATCTTGGTAGTTCACTGGTTTTTTATAACCAGAAATTTCAGTGCTATTGTTATTGTTGAATTCTTGCTGGTAATGGTTGGTGCGGGGGCCTCACTGGGGACTAATTCTGTCCTGCTCTCCAAGAGAAGTAGCCCTAATGATATAGAACTCTGATGGATTTAGTCTTGGCAGGCTAAGATCCGGTTTTGAGAATTTTTGAAGTCTATGCTATTTGAGGGAGCATGAAAATAATATAAAAATAGAAATATAAAATTACACGTAGTGTTTTAGGAAGAAGCATAAGCTGGTTAGAAGATCTGTATCTTAAGAACCATTGGCTTCATAGTAAATATGCCTTGATATCCTGGTATAGTTTTGGCTGACCAGCATCCCTTACCCTATCTGCTAATAATAATGGCACCTTAATCTTATTTTTTCTTCTTCTTCTTTTTTTCTGGTGGGGGAAACCATTGCCCTATCAATCACTGCTTTTGTGGTTCAAGTAAAATTGACACAAGCAGATCAAATCAGAACAACCTTTTCCCTTAACCACAGAGACCCTTTCAAGAAGGACATGTGGCCCAATTCAGGTTAGTCAGAACCAATGAGAATAAATCTCAGAACTTTTCCTAAGGCTATTAGAAGAGAGATGTGGTTTTTCCAGTAGACCCAACACTAATCAAAAGAAGCTAGGACCTTCCGGCAGTTACCTTCACCTTCAAGTGAAATAAACATCAAAAAACGGAACCAAGAGCAGGAGAGAATGAGCTCAAGGTCATTGTAGGTAATGTCTGAGCCCCTGTGCACAAGCGATGCCTAAAATTATCCATCCCCCTTCCCTGCATTCTTCTGTTTTGTTCCCCAGGAAAAATCCCTTTTTATGCTTAAACAATGTGAAAAGCATCCCTATTGCATGACCTGTAAGAGGTGTGACATGTAAAGATTCATGATACCATTAAGGAGCAGACTTGAATGTTTCACACTGAAAAGCAGGTTTACTAGATTCATGAAGTTAGCTTAGCTCTTTACACTTTCATTTACACGGTAATTCACATGAAGTTACAAAAAACACTGTCTTTGTGATTGAATGGTAGTAGAAGTTAAAATGGAGTTTAAAAATGGTGTGAAGAAACATATCAGAAATGAATGACAATAAAATGGCATACGGGAGAAAACGCAAGACCTTTTCAATTTGGTGACCTTCTATCCCTCAGAATTCTTTGTGTATATCATTCAAGTTTCCTATTACTTGTCATTTTCTTAGGGGGGAAACCTAGGGACTTTTTACCCTATCTAATAATGGGGGGGGGTTCCATTAATTATTTCAGTCAGGTGGAAAATATTAAATAATTTGTGGCAATGGGTGAGTGAGCTTCTTGCCTATCCTTCAAGATTCATGCCACAACTTCGATACTCTAAGTCCAGCCAGAGTGGTGGCTCAGATTTTACTGCTATGGCTTGGCTTTCATTCTTACATTCATTGACAGAAAGAATGTGACCTCAGAGACTATCCCTTTCATGATGTGCCAAGAGAGCTTGCCAAATGTAAAGTGAGCTGTGTTTTTTAGTCCACTGGAATCATTCAGAAAAGTTTTTAGGTGTTTTTTGTTTTGTTTTGTTTTGTTTTGTTGCTTTTTGTTTGTTTGTTTTTGCATAGGTTCACCCTTGCCCCTTTTTTTGTGCCTAAGGCTTTTTACCAACATGTATAACATCTGTTTAATGCATTTTTTAACCTTTATCTAAAATTTGTACTCACTGAAAAACATTGAAAGTGCCAGACTGCCTTGGTATTAGCAAAGCTGTCATGTCATTTGTGAAAAGGTAATAACATAATTGAATGAATTTGGGAAATCATTTTAGAAGTGAGAATTTAGATGAAGCAGGATAAGGTAATGGTTACATGTGTTTTCTTTTCTGACTTATCAAACTTTGTCTTGAATATTTCCTGATCCATGAATCAGGATAGACCATGTGATTTAATTTGACCAATGAAATGTGAGTGGAAAAATGACGTGGGCCATTCCTGAACAGAAACTTTTAAGAGTCAGTTTGCTTGGATCTCTCATTGCTTGTTCCTCTGTCAGTATGAACATGTCTGAAGAATCTTCCTCCTCTTTTAGCATAGGTCTTAGTATTAGGGGGAATTGGATTAGAGTTGCAGCCAACAGAGTGGATGTTCATGTGAACAAAAATGCATCTTTGTTTTTGTAAGCCACTAGAATTTCTAAAACATTTGTAGATTCAAAATAACTTAGTCTAAGCCAGAATTTTTCTACCTCGGCAATACTGATATTGTAGTCTGCATAATTCTTTGTTGTGGGGGGCTGTCCTGTCATTGTCGGGGTATCAACACCACTGGA
The DNA here is from genome assembly GCF_022355385.1 of Mustela nigripes. NCBI lineage: Eukaryota > Metazoa > Chordata > Mammalia > Carnivora > Mustelidae > Mustela > Mustela nigripes. Next base: position 40,377,438 of record NC_081562.1, on the reverse strand, counting down.
CTCTACCTACTAGGTGTTAGAAGCACCACTGCCCAGATGTAACAACTGAAAATGTTTTCCGATGTTGCTGAATGTCCCCTAACCCAGTTGAATATCCTCAACCCAGTTGAAAAACACTAGTGTCAGGCTAGTAGTTATCAAAGTGGGGTCCCAGAACCAGCAGTATCTGCATCACCAAAATATGTTAGAATGCAGTCTCGAGCCCCTTTCAGACCTACTAAATGAGTAGGGATGGGGCTGGGGCCCAGCAAGCTATAACTCAATGAGTCCTCTGAGAGTTCTGAAGACTAAAGTTTAACCACTGGTTTAAGCTGATTGGTAACAAGCTCCTTTGTATAAGAAGAGGACATAATTATTGTTTTCACTAATTTTGATGTCTAAAGCATAAGAATTCCCTTTTTTATGAATCTGTGAGACTCAAGAGTACGCTACGTGTGTATTTTAGTGTAATACATGTCAGAGAAAATAAAGTTATATAGCATCATCAAATCTACTGTAGTCTTATAACCTGGTGATTTACTGGGTCGCAGTAATTCCAAATGAAAAAGAAATGTATTGCTTAGGAATCCAGAGGGGAGTGGCATTTTCATCTTTTAAAAAAACACTTTGTAAGATGATGTTTTTATAAGGATAATCATCAATTTCTATCCTCAGTTTCTATGATTTGACATTTGTACCCTCATTTAAGCACACTGCATATAAGAAATTAAGAAATTTATTTTTAAAGACCAAAGAATTGAAAATCAGTATTCACATTCACAGATTTGTTTGCTTAATTGCAATTTCTTTTCTGCAAATAATTGTAAAAAATTGCCTTTCATTTAATTTCCTTTTATATATGTGTGTGAAACAGATCTAGCTATGATCTTCCTTGGGGCTGATCTTAAGAATTAATTAGCTTTGCAAAGAAGATTATTATCATATGTAAAGGTATAGGCACTGTATATTATAATGCTAATTTATATAGTTAAGAAATTGAGCATTTCCCTTAGTTGAGGTACTCAATATGAAGTGAAAGCTCAGAGGTAATTTGATCTTATTAGTTCAGAAAATGATAGGGACTTATCAGTTGGAAAGGCACCAATATTTCTATGTATTTCTCCACTTTCCTCTTTTTCATATGGAATGTTTATGGGCAGAAAACCTCAAAAAAATTTTTTAATACTCTTCTCCTTAGCTTTAAATAGTACACGTGGTCCCTACTAACTTAATAAGAATTTTAAAAGTTTTCCTAAATTTAGAATTTTGGGGTGCTGGTGAATATACACAATCAGTACAGGATAAATATAATAAATTGTTTGTTTTTATTAAAATAATAAATAACAAAGAGCTAGTGCTTCTGCAATAGTAGACTAGAAAAAATGCTCAGTATCAAAAAACACAATTTGTATTTTATATTTTTTTGTCACATACTTATTTTCTGCATTCTTGGACATCAACTTTTAATTATGCTTTGAGTGAAAATATTGGGGAAAATCCTCTTGAGTTATTTTCTTTGCTAATTTTTACAGGAAGAAGTCTTGATTTTTTAATTGTCCTGTTAGGATTTTACTAAATAGCTAAGCATAACAAGCCCTTGACAGATGAGGTGAAGTCTTTCCCTTTAAAGCATTATCTGCCAGCCAGTGGAGAGTGTCATGCTACGTTTTTTAGGTCCTTTACACTCTTGAATTTGATTTGTGCTTTTACAGCACAAATCCCAACATTCAGAAGGCAGATCTGCCTGCTTCAGCTGCCTGCAGCTATAGAGAATTAGTCTGTCATTCTCCGAATCAGAGAATGTGTGAGTGTGTGAGAGTGTGTGTGTGTGTGTGTGTGTGTGTGTCCGCATCTGGGGCTGGGTGGCCAGGAGTGATTTAAATGTGCAGAGGGCTAATAGTGTAGCCTCTCGTTCGGGCTTGGCTTTGAAACCTGTGGCATTCTAGGCTGGACAGCCGCTTTCGTGCTTCTGTTCTAATTTAGCAGGATGTTTGCTGCCATGGCAGCCAGCAGCATCCACTGCAGCAGCAAGGAAGGGCCATAGATCTGAGAATGCAGGTGGAATACTAAAGCCCCAGACGCTCGTGCAGCACTGGGCTTCGGTGCTAAATTTCTGCTCTTAGGAGGCTCCGATGCGGAGGCTGTATGCGTTGCAACGTGTCAGCTCATCTAGAGTCAAGAGCTGCAGACATAGATCAGTGAAAGGCTGGTGAGAAGTAGGGGGGGAAAAAGGAAGAAAGAAAGAAAGAAAGAAAGAGAAGAAAAGAATAAAACAAAAAACCAGGAGTGAGATCTCTGGTGCCTCACGTTTGGGAACACAGAAGTGATACAGGGAAATGTGGACCCATCGTCCTGCTGAGACACGTGATTGGATGAAGACTGGAAAACGTAGTTGGCTTCCTGTGCTACTTTCAGCTGGAGCAGTGTCTTTGGTGAACTCTTTTCTGCTTCAGATACACTCAAGCAAAATGCTTGTAAGTACTGCTGATTAGAAAGAGAATGTGGCAAGCTTGATTGTGGGCAACTGATTAATTGTACCATCGCTCTAGAGTCTTATGTGAATGTTGGCACCTGTTGGGATTTTTACTGAAGTGCATGTGTTAATTAAAACCAAAAATGCCAGTTGCTCTCTCTGTGTAAAAGACAATATGAGGTCCAGTTGAAAAGAAGAAGCCCCTAGAAGAGCCATGCAGCGGCCGGCTGAACTCTCTGTGTTTCGGAGCAAAGAAGTAAGGCGAAGGGGAGCTTGCCTTCAGAAGCAGAAGTCTCTGACCAATCTTGCCCTCACCAGCGAAGGGGAGAGGAGACCCACTGTGCGCATTTCCAACTGGTTTGGAAATGCCGCAAAGGCCAGCCAGAGAGAATCAGACTATGCGGAGAGGCGTTCGCTGTCCAGATTTGTCTCGCGCTCTGTCCAGTCCCTGTACCACACCGGCGGCCCGGGGGCCTGGAGCTTTCTGCCCGCTAGCCAGTCAGGCAGTGAGGGCTTGGAGGGCTGGTCTTCCAGAAAGGGCTTGGAAGGCGAGAGTGATGAAGATAGCAGGTCTGAAGATGAAAACGTGTCCTCCAGGCAAAGCAGCATCAGCAGGAGCTGGGCTGAGGAGGAGGGAGAAAGCTGCCTGCGGGAAGGCACAGCTCATCTGGATGAGGATGTGATCCTCACAATGCTGGGCGACCTGGAACAGGCACTTTACACTGACTTGTTAGGTAAGTCGGATTTGTTCCCCCAGAAGGACGGGATTTTAAGAAGCTGCCCATTTGCATTGGCTAAATAGCTTCCATTCTTCTGATGGGATTTTTAAAGCTGGTGACTCAAAAAAAAAAAAAATTAATTACTTGTTGCCATTATTTTCTTTGTAAAGCTGAACTTTTCTCAAAGTCTATTTGGAGAAAATAGATAGCAGCAATCTGCCCTGGGCACTATTGGCCTCGTATCCGGGACATTCTAGACATCCATAAAGGAGTGGTTAATGTTTTACAATTGCAAACATGTTTGTTACTTAGTAATTAATGGGACTTATTTATTGAATTTTTCTCAAGGTGACCTCACCACAAACATGCAATGAACAGTGAAGGGGAAATGTTTTGTATAGTCAGTTTCTTCTGCTGCCTCAGTGGTATCCAAATAGATGGTCTTCGTTTGTACCTCAGTGACAAGCACCAGGCATGCTAGTAACACTTTCAGAAATTTAGAGGCCTCTTTTGAACAGCTTTACTCACACATTGCTTTTTGTGTGTGTGTGTGTGTGTTTGGCAAAAAAAATTCTCCCAAGTGTGTACATTATAACTATTTCAACTACTGTGTCAATGACTCTGAACTATATTTATACTTTACAAAGTAGGCCTTTTTGATGGCCTAAGTCTAGTAACAACTTCTCACATAATCTGTAATTAATAAACTGTGAAGATATCTGGAGTAATTCTTCTATTTTGTTTCAGTTTGGACTTTGCTGCCTACCTAAGTAGCCAGCCTGGGTCCATTTTAGTTGCTGTGTCTCACTGAGTGTTCTACCAAAGTGCATTTCCATCACAGGGTGTCTTCTGCAAAAATCCATAAGTTTCAAACTCTTGACCACATTGTATTTTGTTAATATGTATGTTTACAAGAAAATTTCATAAAAGTCTCCCCATGTTTGAAAGATTTAAACCTGACCAGTGATCTCTTTGTTTCTGGGTAGCTGATGCTAAATGTGGATGTGTTTTTATTCTCAGTGTAATCTCTCCTGTTACCAGATGTTTGATGAAGCTTTCTGGAATCTTAGTGAACCAGCTTTAGAAGAAGAAAGCTTAGAGAGACAGTGGCAAATAGTGCTTGATTTTTCATGTCTGTTTGGCTTTAGATGAGTAATGTTTCCACAGGCATAGGAATAGTGATTTCTGAATCTGAATCTGAATGCACCAGGTGCTCAGATGTAGAAGATTGACTTCTTCACCATTGTGTGGTATCTGTGATGAACTGTTTCTCATGAAAGTCCTCTATGCAGTACAAAGGCAGGGGAGGGAGTCTTACTTTTTTAGGATCTTTTTATTCTTTTGATCCTCTAAACTGCAGGATCAAATAATATTCATCTTTTGCCTTGAAAGTAGTAGCATTTATCTCGTTCTAAGTACCTTGTATATAAGTACTCTCGAAGATATGAACAGAGAGCAGTACCCTGCCAGTATTTGTTGGTTGCTCTGCTAAATTATACCATGCTGAATGTGGGTGTGTATGTGACATATGCCTTTTTGTGCATAAATAACTTGGAGCACTACTGTCAGAGGGTAATCTCTCAATAGAAGTCTGTATATTCTGTGGTTTTTAAACTGAGCATCTGCTTATTATATTTATGGGATTATTCTTTTTAAGGCTTCCTCCACCCAACTTGTGCCAGTATTCAAAATGCGAGCAAGGAAGTAAGGAAGAATTTATTCAGATAGTTGTGACATGAATAATCATATCAGGATAATGAAGCCCTCCAATGCAATTGCCTCAATAATGATGCATGTTAAATTGGCAAATATATCCAAGCCCAGAGCACACAAGAATTTCAGGATTTCTGCCACATGCTTGAATAGATTCTGCTTCGGACTCAAAATGGCCTCTTCCAGGTTAATTTTTAGGCCGGGTTCCTAGAATTCATCTCTTTAGTCTTGAGAATCCTAATAGACTAGAGTCTGTGCTGCAACTATATAGGAGAATATTTAAAAGGTAGTTGGCTGTGTTTTGGCTATTTTCTGCTCAAAGTATCTATCTTAAGAGAATTTGAAAATTTCCATCCAAATCACTGTTGGGGACATCTGTAAAATTAGGGTTCTCAAAATAAATCAGGCAGCTGTACTCTAAATAATAACATTTGCAAAGTAGGTGATGTAGAGGACATAATTCTCTGTGAATCAGGTTCATTCATATATAATTTGACTTCCTATTAAAAGATGACAGTGCTGGCAGTGTTAATTACAATGTATATAATTAAAGCCTAAAAAGTACGAGCAGGACCACACAGATTAAGTGGCCCATCTACCCCTAAGCAAAAATGAAAAAGCTACTGGTTTTCCCAAAAGAGGCCTCCTGATTATCAGACAGGATAGTAAGGGCTTATACACATTTTCCAAAATGGCATATTCTGGAATTCACTTTAAGTTTTTAACTTAAAGGAAACTGTAAACTGCTTTCTCATTGCTTATAAAGTGTCTTCTGTAAGTGGGGCAAAGAGTAGGTCTCAACTGAGCCTTAATGGCTTTGAGAGTTTGGAAGTGAGAGGAGATATAACACTGAATGAATTTATCATATGTATTTTTCTCTGCTAACTTTTATTTGTCACTAATGTGTCATTTTACTTGTGCTTTTACATTTGGGCTTTTCAGCTGAGGCTCCCATCCCTCCCCCAATCTTCTAGACATCATTTGGATACAAATTTATAGGATGTTTCAGATTTGCATAATCCTAAAGGGGTTTGTAAAGTGTATATAATTGTATTTTGACTTTTTTGGGTCATTGAAAACATTCACTGCTTTAGATTTTGGCTTGGTTGTCATCTTCCATAACCTGAATGAGGCAGGGATTATGTTTTGTTCAATTAAGTACTGGGAGGAAAATATCTGTCTGGTTGTCATGAACGGTACAGTGCCATGTGAGTGAATATTGTGGTGAATAAAACCAAAGGAGGAAAGGAGCTTGTGGTTCTGAAATCGGAGAGAAGCTGTATAAACAAAAATGTATGCAGTTGGAAAAACCAAGGACCTAAGATGGCTTTTGGATTGGAAGAAGGATATTTATTTATCTATCTATCTATTTATTTATATTTATGTATTTGAGAGAGAGTGTGCATGGGGGTGGGGAAGGGCAGAGGGAGAGAATCTTCAAGCAGACTCTGAGCTGAGCAGGGAGCATGGCTTTGTGTGGGGCTCGATCCTATAACCCATGAGATCACAACCTGAGCTGAAACCAAGAGTCCAATGCGTAACGACCTGAGTCACCCAGGAACCCCAGAAGAAGGATGTTTAAAAGATGAGGATGTGAGAAAACATTTAGTGAAATGGAACTTCTGAAAATACAATGTTCCTATAATTTATATTAAGAAGGTACTGAAAATAATTCAAATATCATGCTAGGCTAGGGACAAGTGATTGAAATGCAACTTGATTACAGTGTAAGAGTTCTCACAGAGGGAAGGAGGCCAAGGACAGGTGATGTGTAATGGTATATATTGTGACCTTGTGTAGGGTCAATAATTGTATTCCCTCCTCCCTCCTGTAAAGGTCATCTCAATACTTCCCACCCTTAAGACTTCTCAGTTCTTACCATCGCTTAGAATCTTGTATTCTAATACTGGCTCTAGTGCTTCTCCAATTTTGTTTCATTCTGCACTATTTCTTTTACCCACTTGAACTAAAATCTCTCCGATCACCTCTGCCTTTCCTTCGGCTGTAATGATATCCTACTCTTTAAGATTTTCCTTACATGCTCCTTCTTTATCTTCAGGGTTTTACCAGGTTATTTAGAAGTAAAAAGTAGGCTTCTTTCTAGCCATTTTTCAAATATGCTGTTATATTTATGAGAAGGGTGAGATGAAGTTCTGGAGAGATTATTATTAGAATCTCAAGGGTTATTAACAGCTTTGAGTTTTAAAGTGATGTTAATTTATGAGGTTAAGGATTGCATGCCTTTAAATAGTGTAGGAAAAGTTTATGCCATGTGCATGAGTGTACAATACATATTTTTCTATCTTGATTATATATTAAGCATTTTTTATACTTTCTAAGGTTGAAGTAATAATGCTATTTTTAAGCATATTTTAATTGTCCAAATATTTTGTCAATTAAAAAGTAGACATTTACAGACTGGCAGCAGAATGGTGGATGTTTTGGCAACCACTTGGGATGAGGAAAAATGAACAACAGAGTGATGTTTGGCTGAAGAAGAAAATAGAGGAGTGGGCAGTTGGTGTGTTCCAGTCTCTGAAATTTAGTGGCTTACAGAGTAGCTAGGACCACTCGATGGAAATGAAAGGGAGGCAAATTGTCCATCCTCAGAAATGTTTTCACATTTAGACCTGTCCAAGAGTAGAAGGAGCCATCTCTTCCTGAGAGGATGCCTCTCCAATCTTGGAGGTTTAAGGCAGAGGCCCATGGCTATCTCCCACGTGAGGCATAGATGAGTTTCCTCACTGGCTGAGAGGCAAGGACAGACATTCTCTGAAATCCCTACCAACGCTATGCTGATATTATATATGTTAAGTGAGTGCATTTGCTGTATATATATATATATATTTTTTTAATCTGGCATGAATTCTGTAGAAGAAAATGAACACATCAAATATCTACCAATATTCTTGAAACAGATTGTAGATATACATCTTCCCCTGTGTGATGGCTTTCATATAGAAGTTTAATATATGCTATTTTCTAACTTCACTTTCCCTTTTGTTTTTCCTTTCCTTCCATTCCCTTCTCTTTCCCCCATCCCTGTCCTTTACTTTCCTCTCTTCCCCTCTCCTTCCCATACCTTCCCTCCCCTTAGCCCATCCATTCCCTACCTCCCTTCTTCCCTCTCTTCCTTTCTTCGTTCATCTTTCCTTTTTTATTATATTAATTACTATATTAAATGTGATTGGATTAAAACTTACAATTAAAAACAGAGATTATCAGAATGAATAATATAAGACTGAAATTTATCTTGCCAATATGAATACATACTTTAGAGTCACAAAGAGTTTAAAAGTAAAAAGATAGAAAAAATATACACCATCCAAACACAAATCATAAGAAAGCTAGTGTAATTGCATTTCTATCAGACAAAGTAGACTTCAAACAAGAAATATTGTCCAAGTTAGAGACAGATACTTTATAATGATAAAGTATTGAATGTATCAACTGACAGGGCAATTCTGAACATAATACACCTAATAACAGAGCTTTGAAGTCCATAAAACAAAAACTGACAAAACTAAATGGGGAAGAAGATAAATTCACAATTATCACTAGAAACTTTAACAAGCAACTCTCAGAAATAGAACAAATAGATTTTTTTATTACTTGTTTTAAAGATTTTACTTATTGATTTGACACAGAGAGAGAACACAAGTAGGTAGAGAGAAAGACAGAGAGAGAAGGGGAAGCAGACTCCCTTCTGAGCAGAGAGCCTGATGTGGGGCTCGATCCCAGGACCCTGAGATCATGACCTGAGCTGAAGGCAGAGGCTTAACCCACTGAACCACCTGGTGTCCCTTTTTAATTACTTTAAAAAATTAACATATACTGGCCCCAGGGGGACAGGTCTGTAAATCGTCAGGCTTACACAACTCATAGCACTCACCATATCACATACCCTCCCCAATGTCCGTAACCCAACCACCCTCTCCCTACCCCCTGGCAACCCTCAGTTTGGTTTGTGAGACTAAGAGTCACTTAAAGATTAACTCCCTCCTGACCCCATCTTGTTTCATTTTTTTCTTCCCTACCCCCCAAGTCCCCCACTTTGCCTTTCAAATTTCTCATATCAGGGAGATCATATGATAATTGTCTTTCTCTGATTGACTTATTTCGCTCAGCATAATACCCTCTAGTTCCATCCACGTTGTTGCAAATGGGAAGATTTAGTTTCTTTTGATGGCTGCATAGTATTCCATTGTAGATATATACCACATATTCTTTATCCATTCATCTGTTGGTAGACATCTAGGTTCTTTCCATAGTTTGGCTACTGTGGACATTGCTGTTATAAACATTCGGATGCATGTGCCCTTTTGGGTGACTACATTCCTATCTTTAGGTTAAATACCCAGTAGTGCAATTGCTGGGTCATAGGGTAGCTCCATTTTCAACTTTTTGAGGAACCTCCATACTGTTTTCCAGAGTGGCTGCACCAGCTTGTTTTCTCACCAACAGTGTAGGAGGGTTCCCCTTTATCTGCATCCTCTCCAACATCTGTCATTTCCTGACTTGTTAATTTTAGCCATTCTGACTGGTGTGATGAGGTATCTTATTGTGATTTTGATTTGTATTTCCCTGACACCAAGGGATCTGGAGCACTTTTTCATGTGTCTGTTGGCCACCTGGATGTCTTCCTTGCAGAAATGTCTATTCATGTCCTCTGCCCATTTCTTGATTGGATTGTTTATTCTTTGGGTATTGAGTTTGATAAATTCTTTATAGATATTGGATACTACCCTTTATCTGATACATTGTTTGCAAATATCTTCTCCCATTCTGTCAATTGTTTTTTGGTTTTGTTGACTGTTTCCTTTGCTGTGCAAAGCTTTTGATCTTGATGACGTCCCAATAGTTCATTTTTACCCTTGCTTCCCTTGCCTTTGGCTGTGTTTCTATGAAGAAGTTGCAGTGGCTGAGATCAAAGAGGTTGCTGCCTGTGTTCTCCTCCAGAATATTGATGGATTCCTTTCTCACATTGAGGTCTTTCATCCATTTGGAGTCTATTTTTGTGTGTGGTGTAAGGAAATGGTCCAGGTTCATCTTTCTGCATGTGGCTGTCCAGTTTTCCCAACACCATTTGTTGAAGAGACTGTCTTTTTTCCATTGGACATTCTTTCCTGCTTTGTCAAAGATTAATTGACCATAGAGTTGAGTGTCTATTTCTGGGCTCTCTGTTCTGCTCTATTGATCTATGTGTCTGTTTTTGTGCCAGTACCATATGTCTTAATGATTACAGCTTTGTAATAGAGCTTGAAGTCTGGAATCGTGATGCCACCAACTTTGGCTTTCCTTATCAACATTCCTCTGGCTATTTGGGGTCTTTTAGGTTCCATATAAATTTTAGGATTATATGTTCCATTTCTTTGAAAAAATTTGATGGTATTTGGTAGGGACTGCAATAAATGTGTAGATTGTTTTAGGTAGCATAGACATTTTCACAATATTTGTCCTTCCAATCCATGAGCATGGAACATTATCCATTTCTTTGTGTCTTCCTCCATTTCTTTCATGAGTACTTCATAGTTTTCTGAGTACAGATTCTTTGCCTCTTTGGTTAGGTTTATCCCTAGGTATCTTATGGTTTGGGTGTAATTGTAAATGGGATTGACTCCTTAATTTCTCTTTCTTCTGTCTTGTTGTTGGTGTATAGAAATGCAACTGATTTCTGTGCACTGATTTTATATCCTGACACATTACTGAATTCCAGTTTTGGAGTGAGTCTTTTAGGTTTTCCACATAAAGTATCATTTCATCTGCAAAGAGTGATTGTTTGACTCCTTATTTGCTGATTTGGCTGCCTTTAATTTTGTTGTTGTTTTTGTTGTCTGATTGAGGAGGCTAGGACTTCTGATACTATGTTGAATAGCAGTGGTGATAATGGATATCCCTGCCTTGTTCCTGAACTTAGCGGAAAAACTCTTAGTTTTTCTCCATTGAGAATGATATTTGCTGTGGGTTTTTCTATTGCTTGGGATGGAATGTTCCGAATATACTGTGATGTGCACCTGGTCCAGTGTGTCATTTAAGGCCTTTATTTCCTTGTTGATCTTTTACTTGGATGATCTGTCCGTTTCAGTGAGGGGGATGTTAATGTTCCGTACTATTATTGTATTATTGTTGATGTGTTTCTTTGATTTTGTTATTAATTGGTTTATATAGTTCGCTGCTCTTATGTTAGGGGCATAGATATTTAAAATTGTTATATCTCTTTGTTGGACAGATCCTTTGGGTTCGATATAGTGTCCTTCCTCATCTCTTAGTATAGTCTTTGACTTAAAATCTAATGTATCTGATATAAGGATTGCCAGCGCAGCTTTCTTTTGATGTCCATTAGCATGGTAAATGGTTTTCCACCCCCTCACTTTAAATCTGGAGGTGTCTTTGGGTCTAAAATGAGTTTCTTGTAGACAGCATATTGATGGCTTTTTTTTTTTTAATCCATTTTGATACCTGTGTCTTTTGAATGGGGCATTTAGCCCATTTACATTCAGGGTAACTATTGAAAGATATGAATTTAGTGCCATTGTATTGCCTATAAGGTGACTGTTACTGTATATTGTCTCCATTCCTCTCTGGTCTACTACTTTCACACTCTCTTTGCTTAGAGGAACCCTTTCAATATTTCCTGTAGGGTTGGATTGGTGTATACAAATCTTTAAGTTTTTGTTTGTCCTGGAATCTTTTGGTCTCTCTTTCTATTTTTAATGATAGCCTAGCTGGATATAGTATTCTTGACTGCATGTTTTTCTCATTTAGTGCTCTGAATATATAATGCCAGTTCTTTCTGGCCTGCCAGGTCTCTGTGGATAAGTGTGCTGCCAATCTCATATTTTTACTATTGTATGTTACAGACTATTGTCTTGGGCTGCTTTCAGGATTTTCTCTTTGTCACTAATACTTGCTAGTTTTACTATTAGATGACGGGGTATGGACCTATTTTTATTGATTTTGATGGGGGTTGTGTGTGCCTCCTGGGTTTTGATGTTTGTTCCCTTGGCCATATTAGGGACATTCTCTATTATAATTCGCTCCAGTATACCTTCTGCCCCCCTCTCTCTTTCTTCTTCTTCTGGAATCCCAATTATTCTAATATTGTTTCATCTTATGATATCACTTATCTTGCAAATTCTCCCCTCATGGTCCAGTACTTGTTTGTCTCTTTTGCTTAGCTGCTTTATTCTCCATCATTTGGTCTTCTATATCACTAATTCTCTCTTCTGCCTCATTTGTTGTAGCAGTAAGAGCTTCCATTTTTTATTGCACCTCATTAATAGCTTTTTTATTTCAACCTGTTTAGATTTTAGTTCTTCTATTTCTCCAGAAAGGGCTTTTATTTCCCCAGACAGGGTTTCTCTGATATCTTCCATGCCTTTTTCGAGCCTAGCTAACACCTTGAGAATCATCATTCTGGACTCTGGATCTGACATATTGCCAATGTCTGTATCGATTAGGTCCATAGCCTTCAATACTGCCTCTTGTTCTTTTTTTGTGTGTGGTGATTTTTCCACCCTGTCATTTTATCCAGATAAGAATATATGAGTGAGAGAACAAAGTAGTAAAAGGGTGTTAAAGTTGCCAGGAAAATGTATACCAACCAAATCAGAAGAGAACCAAAATTGGGGGGATAAGTGAGGGGGGTAAAAAGAAGTTTTAAAAAATTAAAGAAAAATCAATTTTCACATATATATATATATGCGTATATATATATATATATATTGGTTTATATAGTTTATATATATATATAAATTTATATATATACGCGTATATATATATGTGAAAATTGATTTTTCTTTAATTTTTTAAACTATATTTTGGGTATATTTTGGTCCCTTAGAAGAGAGTACCTCCTAAAATTTTAAAGAAAGAAAAACTTGTATATATACAAAAATAAGGTTAAAATGACGAAGGGATTGACTATGACTGTAAAGATGAAAATTTTTAAAAATTTCTAAAACAGGAATTGATAATTTGGTTGGAAAAAGAAAGTGGAGAGAATGTGCTCAGGCTGGAGACTAGAACAATACCCTGTGCTATATTTAGGGTATATTTTGATGTATTAGAAGAAATATTATGCCAAAAATTTTTTAGAAGATAAAACCCTATATGTATACAAAAAATAAAGTTAGATCCAATGAAGAATGAAATATGACTGTAATAATGGAGATTTTAAAAGTTTGGTCTTTTTAAGAAAGGTATTGTTAAGATAAACTAGTTAATAAAAGTTAAATAGGAAATAGGAAAGTTAAAAAAAACTTAGAATAAGAAAAAATTTAAAATTTAATCAACTTTGCAAGACTAAAGAATCATGGGGAGAAAGCCATGAATTCCATTCTTTGCTTTCCCTTCCTCTGGAATTCTGCTATTCTCCTTCAGCAGTGAGCTGGGTCTTGGCTGGATGTTCTTGCTGATCTTCTGGGGGAGGGACCTGTTTTAGTGATTCTCAGATGTCTTTGCCCTAGGTCCAACTGTGCCCCCCTTGCCAGGGGCCAGCTTAAGTAATCTGATCAGGTTTGTTCTTGGGAACTCTTGTTCCCTGAATGTTTTCCATAGAGCTTTGGAGGACGGGAATGCAAATGGTGGCCTCCCAATCTCTGGCCCGGATTAGCTGAGAGCTTGGTTCCCCACTCCTCAGTGAGCCCTCCTAGAAAAGCAGTCAGTCATTCCTGTCTCCCTGGCCTCCAGCTTTGCTCCAAGTGACCGAACATTTCAGTCTCTGGCACACAGCCCCGTTTGGATTCTCCAAACACAGAAGATTCCTGCCTCCAGAGAAGGAAGTTGGGTCTCCCCAGATCTGCCATTTATGGGGTCCCTGCTCAAAAAGCAGGGCCTGACTATGCCATGGATCACAGTTTAAGGTAACTCTGAGCTGAGAATCTGCTCCTCAGCTCCATCTCTGTAGCTGGCTTCCCCATTCTGATACCTGTGTGCTCTGCTACACTCAGACACCTCCGATCCTTCTGTGACCTCACAGCACCTGAGACCACACTGTCCCTTTGAGGGCTCCACCCCTGGTTGGACTCTGGAATGATGTCCCTCGGTGGAGCAGACTTTTTTTTTTTTTAAAAGATTTTATTTATTTATTTGACAGAGATCACAAGTAAGCAGAGCAGCAGATGGGGCGGGGGGTATAAGCAGACTCGCTGCCAAGCAGAGAGCCCAATGTGGGGCTCGATCCCAGGACCCTGAGATCACGACCTGAGCTGAAGGCAGAGGCTTAATCCACTGAGCCACCCAGTCTGGAGCAGACTTTTGCTCTGTCACTTGTCGGGAGCTGGCCCTTCCTTCCACAGCCTCTCTTCCCGTCCCTTCAGATTCACTTCTCCACACATCCTACCTTTTAGAAAGTGGTCCATTTTCTGTTTCTACAATTGCTGCTCTTCTTTTCGATCTCCTGTTGGGTTGTCGGTGTTAGGAATGCTTTGATATCTACCTAGCTGAACTCCTGTGACCTAACATCATCTCAGTCTGCTAATCCTCTGCCATCTTGACTCCTACCCCTCATCTTTCTTTTTTTTTTTTTTTAAATTCTCTACTTCCTCTATTGTGTCCCCATGTTCTTTTCAGTCTCCAAATAGACCAGTTTCAGGTGGCCACTGGCTTGGAAGTATTACATGTCCATAATCAAACTCATTTAATGGTACCTCTGCATCTCAAAGAGAGGTGGTGGTTGAGCAAGGCCAGCATTTGTCACATTGGAAACCTGTGGGTTTCATGCGTATTAAACTCATGCTGGGTTTAGATGCTGGGGACTTTATTGGCACTCTGGTGTCACAGGGGTATTTTGTGAGTCCCTGTAGAAAGTGTAGAAAAATCAACATATTTTTATTTAAAAATATAGCCACGCAATGTTAATAGAAGACTTATAATGCTATTGCCTCTGTAAGAAAAGACCTCTGTCTTATTCCCCAGAGCCCAAATGTGTAATTGCTATAAGGTAAGTTTATCTTACTCTCCTGACTAGACCTAGAAATAGGTAATTATGAGATTAATTAGGTTCCAAATAATTTCAGATTTTTAAATTAAGCTCAATAATGTGGAGTACTAAATAGTATATTACTGAATTAATCACTGTCACTTCGCAATGATTAAGGTCATGGATCTACAAAGTATTATTGTATTATCATCACTCCTCATCAGTTATTACTTGTAATGATACATTTGTTTCTATTCACATTTTATTGAATGTGAATGTAGAAAGAAGAATTACACTTTTCAGAGAGTAGCCATTTGGAATTTCCTACCTATTGTTATATTTTTAAGGAGAAGAATTTATATTACTTATCTATGTATGCAGTTATTCTGAGATCAGTAAATGACTTGACTGGCAAATATATTATGTTACTTTTCCAGGTGAAGACCCTGAAACAAGAAGAATGAGAACAGTTAAAAACATAGCAGATTTGAGGCAAAATTTAGAGGAGACTATGTCCAGTCTTCGTGGGACCCAGATAAGCCACAGGTTTTTTTCTCAATTCTATATATTGTTGGGCCAATAAAGAAAAAAAATGACTATCAAGAACTTAACATCTTATAAGAATAAAGAAAAAATTTAATTTCCCCTTACTATTTTCTCACTTAAATTTTACATGACATTCAGCTGGCTACTTCTTAGCATATACCCTGGGACTTTTTTCTCCCATCCATCTCTTCTTCTATAGAGTATCCCTTTCAAATTAAAATAGCTACTGAAATTATCACCATCACAACCAAGTAGATTTCCGTGCCTGTGACAAAGAACAGTGGGCAGAAGTTGCAGTTGAAATGCATCTGGGGCAGGAGTGGGGATGGGGGGGTACAGAGAGACTCTGAAACATAATTGGTCTTAACTTCCAGAATAGTTCTGGCAAGCCATTGGGGTTAGGTGAAGGGTTGGTTGAAACTGTGAAACACAATTTTGCTTTATCTACAATGTGACAATGACCTTTCTTTCAAAAGCAAAAAAGCAAAAC
Organism: Mustela nigripes; assembly: GCF_022355385.1. Lineage (NCBI taxonomy): Eukaryota > Metazoa > Chordata > Mammalia > Carnivora > Mustelidae > Mustela > Mustela nigripes. The sequence continues at coordinate 40,361,596 of NC_081562.1, read as the reverse complement.
AACAATCTTCTAATGAATGCCCCATCTCACATGCTGACATCTGCAGAGGTGTTTCGCATCTCATCATGAAAGTATAATTTGACTTTCATGAAAATGACATACTTCTAAGAAATGACTCAGCTCTAGCCTTTCCTGTCTTCATGTATTTTTGGTCTATGATCCCAAGTGAATCCGAGTATAGTTCTTTCTTCATTTGTTTGCCAGCACCCTGGAGACAACATTTGACAGCACTGTGACAACAGAAGTGAATGGAAGGACCATACCCAACCTGACAAGCCGACCCACTCCCATGACCTGGAGGTTGGGTCAGGCATGTCCTCGACTTCAGGCTGGAGATGCTCCCTCCCTGGGGGCTGGCTACCCTCGCAGTGGTACCAGCCGATTCATCCACACAGACCCCTCGAGGTTCATGTACACAACACCTCTCCGTCGAGCAGCTGTCTCTCGACTGGGAAACATATCCCAAATTGACATGAGTGAGAAAGCAAGCAGTGACCTGGACATGTCTTCTGAAGTCGACGTTGGTGGATATATGAGTGACGGTGATATCCTTGGGAAAAGTCTCAGGGCTGATGACATCAATAGTGGGTAAGTGGCCTTGGTCTCTACCAACATTACACACACAGGGAATGTTCTACTAAGATGCATGAGCTAGAGAAAAAGTCATTCTGTCAGCTCACAAAGTCATTAGAACTCATGAAAAATCGAAGGTTGTTTGGAGATATATCAGACCTTCTCTTCTGCTCATTCATGAAGAGTAAAATATCTAAAACTTCTATAAAATCTTTTCATTGTAGGCCCTTAAATCTTTCTGTTGTTAGTTGAGAGAACCAAATGTGCCCTGTGCTTTTTGGAGTGATTTTCACACAATTCTTAAGTCACAGATTTTGTAGTAAAAGACGTGGGAAGGGGACAGGAGGAGTTTTGCAGGGCTGCTGGATTTTATTTTTTCAATTTGGTTTGTCAAAACTGCCTCTAACTTCTTTGAAGACAGATATTTTCTAGCTTTCTTCAGTTATGCACCTCCAATCTAACTTGAGGGAAAATCGTTTTAAAATTGAGATTTTCAATCTCTTTTGATGGTATCAGATTTATTTTTTAAATCATAGCCTTTGTTTTTCTTCTGTTTTCTATTGTAATCTGCAAAAAATATTGTGATTATAAAACTCTTAAAGATTTTGGCAATGTGGAATATTCAGCCCAATCTGAAAATAAGCCCCAGTGGAGGCAATAGGATACTCTATTAAAGCTACTTCTATAAATAATTATAATTCCTTACAGATACAAAACCTTATCCTAACTAGCCACGATTGTATAATGCTAAGGAAAAGGGAGACTTGCATTAGAAGTCACATACATCTGGCTTCAAAACCTTGGCTCTGTAATGCAAGGAAAAGCTTCCCAAATCAAGTTTATAATTTTCATGATTTCCCAAAATGCTAAATTTAGGGATTTGACCTACTTTTTGTCCTTATACATCTGAGAGAACCAGTATCAAAAAGCATTCTTCTATATGAGTAACCTTCCTGACATCCTTCATGAAAGAAAAGAAAAGAAAAAGGAAAATGTTATTTGAAAGGAGACAGACCTAAAAAAAAAAAAAAAAAAAAAATTACAGAAGACCTTTCGATGTATAGCTCTGCTGTGATGTCCCCATATCCAGTGCTTTCATATGTGCTCCTTCCCAGATGCCTAAATTCCAACAGTTTAGAATTCGGGAGACAGATTGCGGTCAGTTAGGGTAGGAGGTAGTTGAGATGCTGCTGGAGTCAGAGTCTAATTTAAATTCCTTTCTACAATTTGCTGTCTGTGGATGCCATGGGGGCTTAATTTGCCCAAACTCTTTGTTTTCTGTAATAAGGATGAAATTGCAGAATCTCCACAAAATTATTAGGAATTAAGGAAATAACCCACAAAATTGTACTTACTCAAAGCCTGTCACAGTATGAGAGTTGAGTCAATTTGTCATCAGCATCATAATTCCATTTATTATCATTAATAATCACACTAACTTGTAGATGTTATTGTTATCATTTTGGTCCATATTAAATACCATCTGGGGGTGAGATACCCAGTTTGGGCAGCACAGGAGCTACACTTTTGAAAGCATGAACTTTTTCTCCTGTCTCTCCCTTTTCTCACCCACTGTTTCTACTCTCACTCCTATCTCCTCCTCTTTTCTTTCTTCATCACTTTAAGTGAGAGCATATGTGGTTTTTTTTTTTGTTTTTGTTTTTTATTTTTTTGTTTTTTTGACAGACAGAGATTACAAGTAGGCAGAGAGGCAGTCAGAGAGAGGAGGAAGCAGGCTCCCTGCTGAGCAGAGAGCCCAGTGTGGGGCTCGGTCCCAGGACCCTGGGATCATGACCTGAGCCAAAGGCAGGCGCTTAACGACTGAGCCACCGAGGCACCCCTCATCAGTCTTACATAACACCCAGTGCTCATCACATCACCTGTCCTCCTTAATGCCCTTCACCCAGTTACCCCATCCCCTTACACCCCTTCCCTCCAGCAACCTTCACTTTATCTTTACGGTTAGGAGTCTCTTATGACTTGTCTACCTCTCTGATTTCATCTTGATTTATTTTTCCTTCCCTTGCCCTATGATCTTCTGCTTCTGTTTCTTAAATGCCACATATCAGTGAGATCAGATGACAATTTTCTTTCTCTGATTGACTTATTTCGCTCAGCATAATGCCCTCTAGTTCCATCCATGTAGTTACAAATGGCAAGATTTCATTTGTTTTGATGGCTGCATAGTATTCCATTGTATATATACACAACATCTTCTTTATCCATTCATCTGTTGATGGACTTCTGGGCTCTTTCCATGGTTTAGCTATTGTAGACATTGCTGCTATAAACATTGGGGTGCAGATTCCTCTTTGGATCACTACATTTGTATCTTTGGGGTAAATACCTAGTAGTTTAGTTGCTTGGTCTTAGGGTAGCTCTATTTTCAATGTTTTGAGGAACCTCCATACTGTTTTCCAGAGTGGCTGCCGCAGCTTGCATTCCCACCAGTAGTGTATGAGGGTTCCCCTTTCTCTGAATCTTCGCCAACACCTGTTGTTTCCTGTCTTGTTAATTTTAGCCATTCTGGTGTGAGGTGGTATCTCACTGTGGTTTTGATTTGAATTTGCTGAGTAATTGTTCATGAGTCAGGTGGCAAAGTCGGGTGGAATGCTAGGTGGGACACTGTGGTTTCAGGATTCTTGGGGCCACAGGAAGATTGGGGTGCCTGACTGCATCAGAGTTCCCAGGCACTAGAGCAAGGGAGCTGGCTGCAATCAGTTAACCTAGGAGTGGGCTCTCAGCTTGATGTTGCCATAAATCATGAATTGCAGCACGGTTTGATGACTGCTCTCCGAGCCAGGGCACAGCAAGCAGGTGAACTACAGGGGGACCTCTTCCATGCCCCTGAATAAAGATTTAATTATATACATAAATATAGCATATTTATATACACAGATACACATGCACATATTAATGTATACACACATATATACATATACATAGAATATACACACAGACAGACAGACACACACTCACACACACACAGGCAGTCAATCTCCTTATCTGTAGTAGTCACCACATATACTGAATTAGTGAATATTGAACCATTGCTCCTAGGGGAAATACAGACATAGTTCCTGTGAGCTTTGGGTCACAACATTTTTATCAACTCATCAGAATATAATCTTTTTTTATGTGTATTTAAATTTAAAGCCACCTTATTTGTGAATTAATACATATTATAGGCTCATTAACATTGAGCTCATGCCTTCACAGCACTGTAATTCATGCCTACATGAAGTTTATCTAAGTCATAGTTTTTTACGAGACACACCACAGCCTTCCTACACTTTGGGACACAAGAATACCTCAAGACTACAGTTGAGGGGGCATTTTAAGCAGCAGAATCTCCAACAGGGAGCACAAAAATGCAGAAAATATGGCTCTAAAGAGCCTGTAAAAAGGAGACATTGACAGTAAGGGAGCCAAATCAAGAAGGGAGAATGTCACCTTATTTATTTGACCTCAGCTGGGAATGTCCTCACGGGCAACTCCAATTGCTGTTCTGCACCTGTCTGTGAATGATCATGGAAGTGTTGCAGTTATTGATTTGCAAATTTTAGCAAGTAAGCAAATTTGTAAATATGGAGTTTGTGAATAATGAAGATTGACTATTTATTTATATACACAGAAAATGCTTATCTGAGGAGAGAAAACATGCATATCTTGGGAGCAATTTAAATCAGAAATCAATGGACATTGACAATGCAATGTGTGAGTAATTTCAAAAGTTTTGTACAGATAAAAACTTAGCTAAAAGTTCAGAAGAAAGAGAAAGTGTTAAATCCAGGCATGAGATAGAAAGGAGTGGATAAGAAAAGGAAATAGTTTAATTTAAATAGCTATAGAGGAGGGAAATGTATTAAGAGAATATCTGTAAGAAAAGGAGAGATATTGTAGAAAGAATGTCATCCAGTGAACTTGACTAAAATATAATTTTTAGAATCAGAGGGACAGTTGGATTAGAGGACATTCACTGACCTTTCCTTTAATCGAGAGTCATGGAATCTGAATATTTAATTTTGAGAGATAGGGTCTATTGTGACAGGCCTCAATAACATTATGCTTAGAAATTTAAACTGTGTACTCTAAGCAGTGGAAATCACTGTTTCTTAAGATTATTTAGTAGCCACACAGAAGAGGTCATGAAGATGATTTCTGAAAGCCCCCCTCAGGGGAAATCTGCAAAATGTATTGAGAGGAGACGCTCTGATGGTAGATTTCAGACACTGCTGCAGAACTTGAGGTCCAAGGTCCATAAGCCAGAAAGATGGGCGTAGCCTTGATGGGGATGAAAGGAGCGGAAAAACTGATATGGGAGATACTACGAAGGAGAAATTTACAGACAAAGTGATAGACGCTACTCATAAGGGCTTAAGAGAGGCAGTGAATTCAGATAAGATGCCCATTTTCTAAGCGCCAGAAAGGGGAAATTATAGCTTTAGAGAAAATAGGCAGAAAAAGAGGCTTTTTTTTTTTTTTTTCTTTTTTGAGAAAGCAGATGGGAGATGATGAGTGCAGAGTTAGAAACATAGAGTGGATGACATTGTGGTATAAGTTGGAAAAGCAGTAGTTTTCAGGGTAGAGATATGATGGCGAGTGTGGTCTCCTATAGAAGAAGATAGTGGAAATTGTGGGAGATGTGTGGACTTCCGGGAAAAGAATTGAGAGAAAGATCCTGAGGTAAAATGTGTATCCAAAATATATTTCTGAGTTCACCCTGTATGCCAGGCAGCATTTTGGGGCTGTGGGTGCAGGAGTGAGCAATATAGGCAAGATACCACATGACCCCCTTGCTAGTGTTTTTTATATTTTCATAGGTGCTCATTTGTTCAGTGAATGCGTAACTAATACATACACGCTTGTAAGTAAGTATGTGTGTATACATTCTTAGATTAGTAGTTTTTTCTTAAGGCAGTGTTTAAAAACAGCTGAGTTCTATATATAATAATATATATTACAGGCGTACCGATACTCAGAAACATTTTGTATTTTCCAGGATTCCTGCTGTATTAGTTAACAGTTACTTCTGTAAGCAAGAAATCTCAAAATCTTGTAACTTAACCCAGAGTTGATTTCTCCTTCAAATAAAACCCTCGCTGTTATTTCTGTCCTTCAGTTGGGAATGTCCACCATATAGTCTCTCAGAGAACAAGACTGAAGTGAATAATTCTGTTACAATCCCAGGATCACCCTGAGCATTGGCATTCAATAAGCAGGTGGCAAAAGAGACGAAGAATCTTGGTGTGAGAGTATTTCATATGTACAAGGCTTACGAGAGGTGCAGATAACTTCTACACACATTCCCTTATTCAAAACAGCTGAATGGCCACATCTAATTAGAAGAAAGGCCAGCAAATATGGTACAGCTTTATGCCTAGAAGGAAGAGGAAGTTGTTTGATGAGATCTGGGTAATTTCTGCTGAATTCATTCATGAGAAATAAGAATAAAATAATAATAATAATAAAGTCACGTCCATTGTCCTTCCTACTTGTTTCCTGCTTCAGTGGAAACCCAGTTCAGACTTCTGTTCAGTTTTGTTCCCTACCAGTCTTTCAAATAAAGTCTTGGGTTGAATGAGCCTATTTAAATATGCATCAGTGGTCCATGTGTTTTATGGTATCATTCACATCCAGTATATTTAAAGAAAAACTAAAAAACCCACAAATCCTATATGAAAGCTTCCCCTGGTGATGGTGACCTGTTGAGCATTTGGCATTTTCTCTTTCCTGTGGCAGAGTCCAGGAACACTGGAATTTAAAGTGTTCCTGGTGGCAGTTCTGTCCCCTGCATGGGAGGTGAGTAGGCATGGTCAGCAGATGATATGACTGGTCGTAACTCACCGTGCTTAGGACTGTTGTGCTTCATTGCTCACCAGTTTACACAGAAAATCATTGACATCTCTAGGATGTAGCCCAGTACCTCAGCCCAGAATTAAAAGGAGGGAAGATGAGAGGGTTAGAGATATCCCAGGGGGGATTTTAATTTGATGATGTTTAAAGTGAGGAAAAAAGGGCATTGAAATGTCTGTGCTACGGTTCATGAAAAAATTGAGTCACAAAGTTAATTTTCTGTTCCCAATTTTTATAAGTATGTTTCAGTGATTAAAGGGACAAAGAGCTCAAAAGACACAGTAATGAATGAAGGTGTTTAAGATTTTTTTCCTCATGTAACCACAAGGAATGTCATGAAGGGAATGGGAATGGAGTTTCACTTTCTCATGCGCCTTAGAACTCAGAAAACTAGTTAATCGGCATTCTGAGAATTCAGAATTTCCTGAAGCATAGAAAGACTTATCTTTTTCTTCTCTTTCTGAAAGTACTTTAAACACTTGGGAATGTGAATCTGCCAGTAATTAGGATTTAGTCAGAAGAAGCCCTCTTACTTATAATGAGTCTCTGAAAACACCTCCATTTATGAAATAAAAAAGGAACGTGATGGAAAATTGGGGAGAAAGTTACATTTTTTAATTGGGTGGCAATTGAAGTGATCTGCAGGTGTCATGGTATAAATAGTTAAGTCAGAACATAACCTAAAATTCTACTTTAAGTCATATGGCCCGAACACAAAGTAATTTAATTCTGAGAAGTGGCCTTTTTACAAAAGAAGGTGAATACTTTTATCCTTCTTCTCCCTCGATTCTCCCTCCATTCACCCTTAGTAAACTTGATGGTGTGAAGCATGTGTACCATTGGGAAGGGCAGGTTAAAGTGTTGGGGTGAAAGAATATATGTGACAAACCAAAGACTCCTAATTGTAATGCTTCTACTCCTTTCATATTCAAGACGGGAGATTTATGTTTGGTGGAGGTGGTGGTCCTATTGGAAAGAGAGATGATAGGACAAGCCAACACGGACATGGCACTTACTCTGTGCTAGACAGCATTCTATGCCTTTGACATTTGTTGACTCATTTATGTCTCACCGTTAACTGTAAGAGGTAAATCTATCATTATTATCTCCATTTTACCAGTGAAGCAGTGGAAGCATGAATAGTTTAAGTGACTTTAAATGGAACTCAGAAAATGAACCAGTTTCTGGGAATTTAAAATTTCTTAAAACAGGCAGTGCTGGACTTGAACCCAGCATTCTGTCTCCAGTCTGTACTCTCCGTCATTGTGACATGCTGACCCTGTGAGACTGTCAACATGTCTACATGTACACATTTCTCTCCTAGGAGTTAATTTTTTACAAAAGAACAGAGCTTCACAGCCATCAGTCATTATTAGTATAGTTTTTGTTTTGTTTTTTTTTTTAAGCTAGCATGTATGATCTAGGGGACAGTAGTTAATATTATCTGTGTTCATCAAAAAGAAGATGCTGAATGATTGTGCCTTTGAAGGTTTAAAAAAAAAAAAAAAGAAAAGAAAAGCCTGTGTGTTCATGTCATTAAAAAATAGCTAATTGTGGGGTGCCTGGGTGGCTCAGTCATTAAGCATCTGCCTTTGGCCTAAGGTCATGGTCCCAGGATCCTGGGATCAAGCTCCGAAGCCAGCTTCTCCCTCTGCCACTCCCCTTGCTTGTGTTCCCTCTCTGGCTGTCTCTCTCTCTGTCAAATAAGTAAAATCTTTAAAAAAAAAAAAAAAAGAAGAAAGAAAGTGAATTGTAACATATAGTGGCTGACATGAAATTTGAATGTAAAAACGCAGAATTCTAATAAGTTATGGTGCAAGCCTAGGTTTTGAATCTTTCCAAATCCCCACGAAAACAGAAAAAGCAACCAGCCAGCACAACCAAAAAAAATCACAATCATTGTTCACACATAAAAGCTGATGACAAAGTATCATCTCAGCCCCCAAGTAAACAGCTGAGGACAGACATCCAAGAGCCAAAGGAGGGGATCACTGTCTGTTTCAGAGGAAACAGAGATAGGCACTGGGGCATCTGGTAACAAGAACAGAAGAACCCAACATAGTCAGAAAACTGACTAGAAAACTCACAGAGCATTTGAAGTTGGCAGCTGAAGCTGGAAGGGCTTTTGACCCCTTGACCAAAAGAGAGAATAAAGGCAGAAGGTCATGTCTGAACAGAATAGAACAGTCTAGTTCCTATGAACTAGTTTATTTAGGTGCCTAACGACAACCCCCTTTCAGGACAGGACCCCACACTAAGAGACATCTTCTGGGAGCAGGAGCAAATTGAAAAAAAAAAATTGGCAACGAAGGTGAACATGACAGTCTGGAAGAAAGTGAGAGATGGAAACAGAATCCAAAAATCTCAAAAAGCTAATGACTGCTTTTTAAAACAATATACAAAAACAATAGAGGCAGTTACTGTGTCAAGTTGGAAAGGTATCTGCATTGTTTCTTTTTATTCAGAAAAATGAATTTCACATAAAAATAAGCAGGAGAAAAGTGTCAGGATAAAACCCTATAGAAGCCACAAATAACTGCAACACATGTAACTAATAAAGGATTAGTATCAATGAGCAAAGAAAAAAGGAAAACAGAACATAGCATTGAATCCAATAGAAAAATGAGCAAGAGAAAGTAAGTAAAACAGAGAAAGGCAAATACCATATGATTTCACTCATATGTGGAATTTAAGAAACAAAACAAATGAACAAAGGAAAGATGAGAGAGAGAGAGAAACAGATTAAGAAACAGACTATTAAGTATAGAGAATTGGTGGTTGCCAGAGGGGCGGTAGGCAGGGGGATGGGTCAAATGGATAAAAGAAAAAAGAGTACACTTATCATGATGAGCACGGAGTAATGTATAGAAGTATTGAATCACTGTGTTGTACACCTGAAACTAGTGTAACACACTACATGTTAACTAGATTGGAATTAAAATTTTAAAAACTGAATACTACTTTTAAAATGAGCAAAAGATATAAACAGACCTTTCTTTTGATGGGTTATTGTATTTACTTGGTCATATATATTTATATCACTTAGAAAGCATCACAACTGGTTACACATGATTACAGATTGCACAAACAATCTGCTTGAAAATTTTGAAATGGAGTCTTTCTAATAAAGTCAGCATTTTTAAACATTTAAACCAACACCGATAAAACATAAATGGCTTATAACGAAGTGAAAATATAATCAACCTGCTTGGTAATCTGGAATTTGTAAACCAAACCAAAATGAGACTAGTAGGTGTTTATTCTGAAACTCTTTTAAAAACTGTTTATCAGTGACTAGTAAGGCTAAATATAGGTATATGTCTCTTATGACCCAGTGATTTCCTTTCTAGATCTAGATCTTAGTTAAGTTCTTGCTTTTGAGCACAAGAAATTGTCGGTACGCAAGTGTTCGTGGCAGCACAAAGACAAAACACAACTCAAATGTCTGTAATAGTCAAATGGATTAATCAACCAGTATATTTGTAAAACAGAATAATAAAACTATAAAATGAGTAATGCAATGATACACATGAAGATAAATAATTGCAAAAATTAATTTTGGGTGAAGGAAAGAAGTTAAAAAAGATTATGCATAGTGTGACTCGATTTATATAAAGTTCAAATCCAGGAGATACTAAACAGTATATTTTTAGGAATACAAGCCCATGTGGCAAAACCATGAAGAAAAGTAGGGGAAAGCTAATGAAATCCAGGACAGTAGATGCCTCCAGAAGGGAGGTTTGGGGATGTGAGTGGGAAAAACCTATATGGATATTGAAGAAACTGCAAATGTTGTATTTCTGAAGCCAGGTAGCAGGTGCATGAAAGTCAGTATTTTTATTATATTTGATATATACTTTTATATCTTATACACCTACAAAAATATATATTTCCCCAAAAGGTTGTTTTTTTTTTTTTTTCAGAAAGTATGTAATTACTCTGATGGTAGAATTGTATGTATTTCTGTTCATTGAGAAAGTAGGATTTGAACAATATAAAAAATAAGTTTTATAAATCATGTTTCAGTGAATTCCAGACATAATTAGAGCATAATTATGCAGATTCACAGATTTGAACAGACTCCATCTTATAGTAGCGGTGGGTAGTGAGTGACAAGAAGGAGTGATGTATCTAGATTATCGACTAGATAGATGGTGTCTTTCCCTTTAGCCATCATAGCATGCACAAAAGGAACATGAGTTTTAGTGGTGAAGTTAATATATGGTCAGTTTTTTCTATATTTGAAGTGCTTATGAGAAAGCCACCTATCTATGCATTGGTAACAGTTTAGTACCTTATTTTAGAGCAAGGTGGAATAATATGGTCTAGAAATATTAATTTGGATAGTAGAAACCTAAAGTAAATGCCACGAGTATGCAAATTTGCCGACACGAAAAGAAGCAGGCTGTCAGTAGAAATGACAAAGAATTAGGAAATGCTTTGTGAGACTTTTTTTTTATGTGAATTCTTTTACAACTTATTGAATTTGAACATGGCTAAAATTATTCTGACTTTCATAGTTAGAGGTAATTCATTTTTTGTCAGTAACCCTCACAAGTTTTGTTCCAACTTTTTGTACCAATCTTCCCTGTGTCTATTATGGTCTTCTTAAATTCATCTTGGCTGACAGTTTTGAAGTTTAGATATAACACTGTTAGGAAATCATTTTTTAAATTTTACATTATTCTTTCAAAATGACCCCCTAACATTGATAGCTCCCAAACCGTAGTATAATATTTCTAAAGGAGCTATAAAATTCATGTTCTTACAGATTTTTAAATCCTTCAGAAAGAATGAAAGAAGGAAGGATTACCAAGAAAAAATTCAAATCAGGGATATGTCTTACTTGTGTAATGCCTGATGTGGTTTTTTTTTTTTTTAATTTAAATTCAATTAGCCAACATAAAATAGTACATCATTAGTTTCAGATGTACAGTTCAGTTACTCATCTGTTGCATATAACCCCCAGTGCATGTCACATCACATGCCCTCCTTAATGCCCATCACCCTGTTATCCCATCTCCCATCCAGCAACCTTCAGGTTTTTTTTTTTTTTTTTCATAGTTAAAAGTCTCTCATGATTTCTCTCTCTGACTTCCTCCCATTCAGTTTTCCTTCCCTTACCCTGTGGTACTCTGCTCTGTCTCTTGTATTACACATATATTGTGGATAATTATCTTTCTCTGATTGACTTATTTCACTCAGCATAATACCCTCCAGTTCCATCCAAGTCAGTGTGTATAAGAGGTCATCCTTTTTGATAGCTGAGTAATATTCCATTGTACAAATCCCACTTCTTCTTTATCCATTCATCCATCAATGGACATCTGTCTGGGCTCTTTCCATAGTTTGGCTATTGTGAACATTGCTGCAATAAACACTGCGGTGCAGGTGCCTCTTTGGATCATAGTATTTGTATCTTTGGCGTAAATCTCTCATAGTGCAATTGCTGGATTATATGGTAGCCCTATTTTTAACTTCTTGTGGGACCTCCATACTGTATATTGTTTTTTAAGTAACAAAGTCATGGTTCTGTTATGAAAATGCCCTACCAACACCCAAATGAGAGTATGTCTGTGTAAACGGAGGAATTATAACAGAGTACTTTTTTAAAAGATTTTATTTATTTAACAGAGATCTCAAGTAGGCAGAGAGACACACAGAGAGAGGGAGGGGGAAGGCAGAAAGAGAGAGAGAAGGAAGCAGGCTCCCCGCTGAGCAAAGAGTCCGATCCGGGGCTCGATCCCAGGACCCTGAGATCATGACCCAAGCAGACACCAGGGGCTTGACCCACTGAGCCACCCAGGCACCTCATATAACTGAGTATTTTTTGATTCAATTAATACCTCTTGTAAACCTACTTGATATGAACTGGAAAATTGAAGGGCCCAAGAAAAATGACTATCCTTTGAAATGTTTCCCCAAAAAATAGGTTTTCTCTTAATGTATTGAGGTTTTAAACACATGGTTTTTTTTTTTTTTCCTTTGGAAAATTAGTTTTCAAAAACAGTTAATATTTGTCTATAGAACTTACTCTTCTGTAAATATGGAAAATTGGAAGGTTATATTTCTAATAGAAGTGATCTGTCATCTTATTTCTTATTTTCATGCATCACCATTATGGGTAAAGTTACTGAAATCAGCTATAATGCTTTCTTTTTATAATATGGAAGCCTTTTGAATCACATAATATATTTGTTGATCCCCAGTTATATGGAAAACCTTTGTTAAACAGTTTCGGAGATGCACAGATGAAGAAGACAGACATGAAATGAGACCTATATGAAACATAGTGTGTTCACATTGTTACAGCTTCCTCCAAGGTTAAGATTAAGCATGTTGGTAGTTTTTATTTTTTATTTTTTTAGAAGATTTTATTTATTTATTTGAGAGGGAGAGAGTGAGAGAGAGCATGAGAGCTGAGAAGATCAGAGGGAGAAGCAGACTCCCTATGGAGTTGGGAGCCCAGTGTGGGACTCAATCCTGGGACTCTGAGATCAAGATCTGAGCCGAATGCAGTTGCTTAACCAACTTAGCCAAAAGGGCAGAGGAGTAGCTCACTTATCTGGAGAAATATCAACTACCTTCAACCTTTTGAAACACAATTTCAAAAGGAAAATGATTGAGAAAAACATTTGCCACTAAACACTTTTACTTTACCAGGAATTCTACAAACTCTACCTTACAAGGCCATAAAAACATTTAGATATTTGTCTAGTACTGTGTGGGAAATTCGGTAAGAAATTGAAAGTAAGAATAAACCCTGAACTACAACCCCAAGATGGGACAGCTGACAAATGAAAATGCATGAAGGACAAATGTCCCTTCACTCTTTTAATTTAACTGATGCTCCTAATCATGAATTAGTTATAAAAAAAAAAAGTGAAATTGTATCTAGTATTTCTTATCTAAAAGAGTAGATCAGTGTTTAATACATTTTGGAGCAAAAGTCCTTCTTTATTTTTTCTGGTTGGTGGGATTGAATTCTTTACTGATCAAGAAAACTCACCATGTAGAGTCCCTTATAAGGATAATGCAGTATGACCTAAGTTTTGTATATAAAATTCATCTATTTCCTTTTCAAAATATGTGGAAGAGACTTTGTAAATAACAAATAGCTACTTTTTATGAGGTTCTCATATTAAGATCTTTTTGTATTTTTTCTTTATCATAAAATCTGCCTGCAGATTTTATTCTTCCCATTTTCAGAGGAAGAAATTAAGGCACAGTTTAAGAAACTTGTTTAAGTTCCTTCAGCTAGTAAGGACAGAATTTATTGATCATGTAAGTCATTAGCCAGTTTCATAATCCTAGCTTTAACTATTTGGTCAGTCTTCAATATGGTCATGACTAAACATTTTTTATCACAAAAATTGAAATCAACTTAAATTTGCTTAAGCAAATTATGGTCATGATTATAAATAAGCAAGAGTACCTCTTAGAACCCAAGGATGAGTTGTGAAGTTGAAACTACGTGGCCAAGTGTCTGCTTCCTTTTGTGCACCTGGGGGTTGTTTTTACTTTGCTGAGCAGCTTTCTCTGTAGCTTCTTATGTTTGCTGGAGATAACTACATCTCCTGGGTGTTCATTATCATCAACTGTATTCACAAAGAAAGCCCGAGGAGCTGTCTTTTAATCCTAGTTCTCGAGAAAGAAAAATCTGATTAGCCCAGCGTGGGGTAGGAGATTAAACAATGTGCCCTAGTCCGCAGCCACGGAAGCAGGATTGCTAGTAGTATTTGGTCTACCATCCCTGTGCAATGATGGTGTTCCTGTGATGTCCTGGAAGTAGTTCTCAAAGATAGGAAGTGGGTCAGTCAGTGTGACCTTTCACTTCAGATAGTAATGTGTGGTGGTTAAAATCATTCTGGAGCCAACTTTCTAGATTTTTTTCTTAGTTCTGCCATGACTGGTTGAGTAAAATGTTACTTAACCCTTTTGTGCTTACTTACTTTCTTTCTCTAATATGGTGATAAAAATATTATTAACTATTTAATATTAATAATATTAAACATATTATTAAACTCTTTAGAACAGTTTCTGACAAACATTTGATGCATCTTGACTATTATTTTATCTTTGTGGTCAATTGGTAAGATACATTTTACTTATCAAATAACTTAATCTAGTTTTAGGTTTAGTAATATTCCATTACTCCTGTGACCTTGATTGCTTCAAAAATGATACTTATAAAATGAAATAATCTTGCTCTTATTTTTCTAAGAGTTAAATTATCTCCAAGCCTGTCCAAAATTTTAACAAAAGGCAAAAAAATGAATAGGCTAGTAGGCTAGTTAGTTGTTAGAGTAAGGAAGATTGATTTCCTAATATACTTGAAAAATACTCAAATTCTTCCTGTTGAGTAAAATGTTTTTATAGAAAAAACTGTAGTAAAGCACATTTGCATAATTATTAAAAATTGTGAACACTGTTAAATTACACAGATGAGATCATTTAATTTTATGTTGATTAATTACACATTTACTTTCAGGTACATGACAGATGGAGGGCTCAACCTGTATACTAGAAGTCTGAATAGAATACCAGATACAACTACTTCCAGAGAGGTCATCCAGAGAGGAGTTCATGACGTGACAGTGGATGCGGACAGGTAATGCTATCAGCATTTATGATAGTGAGAACAGCATAAAGCAATTTCAGAAATGAGATCCTAGGGTTTGACAGTATAAGTTAAAAGACTTTTTATTCCAATATAATAATTATTTTGAAATGTTTTTAAAACTAATCTAGTTTTTCTTACAAGACTTGTTTAGCTCTATATACTGCATTGGTAAGAATATTTAACAACTTTCAGGTACGTGGCAGCAAATTTTAATATCTGTAAAAGCAAAACGATACACATAGACTTAAGTTCCTTCCTTGAAAAGAACCCTGGCTGTTAAGTTTGTTTAGGTTTGGATATTCTCAGATTTACCTGGAGGCTAATGATATAAAGATTAAAAGAATTCAAATTATCAGGTACAATAAACTTGATGCTTTTCTTGAGGAGTTTGATGAAAGCATAGAACTCTTGCCTTAGGCTAATTTCTGTTTTGTAATTGTTTCAGGATGTTTAAAGCTCTGTGTGTGTGTGTGTGTGTGTGTGTGTGTGTGTGTATGCACGTGTGTGTGTATGCACGTGTGCATGCGTGTGCTAGTTATTTTGCTCAAAGTTGTTTTGTCAATTTGATCAGAACCACTGCTGTTAGAAAATATTGTTCTTGTAAAACAGTATTGTAAGACATACTTCTGACCTGATTTTGCCCTCTCTTTACTCAGAATTTTGACTTTATTCATCAGGAAGGTATATAGTTTTATTTCTAAAACTATGACATATCAGTACCTAGAGTGGTTCTTTACTAAAGTTAGCACTAAGGAAGAGGACAAAAGGTTGTGATTTAATGTATCCACATTCTGAAGTAGAAACTGTGCACAATTCATTGCACATTTTAACATAGCCAACTCAGAAGGCTTGGATTTTGATATTAGTTATCAGTTTCTCCTCACTCAAATTATGTTGATATATTTTGGTGGGGATTTGGGGCTTAACTCTTTTTTTTTTTAAGATTTTATTTATTTATTTGTCAGAGAAACATAGTGCACAAGCAGGCAGAGTGGCAGGCAGAGGCAGAGAGAGAAGCAGTCTCCCCATTGAGCAAGGAGCCAGATTCGGGACTCGATCCCAGGACCCTGGGATCATGACCTGAACGGAAGCCAGCAGCTTAACCAACTGAGCCACCCAGGTGTCCCAGGGCTTAACTCTTTAAAAGAGATATTCAGTTAATCCCTCTGTTTTTATCTCTATCTTCACACCCATTTTCAGAAATAGCACACTTTTTAAAAATTTGGGGTCTTCTCCAGGATAAGTAGGCTGTTTTGTAGCTTTTCTTATCCTGTGTTCAGGAAGCCACTCTCTTAGATCTAGGGTGAGGGGATGTGCCTGGTATCCTATAGTTCAGAGGCCTCTCTAGAGAATAAAACTGCAGATTTCTACTGGGGTGAGAATAGACATGACTGCCATCCACTGAGCTGGGGCAAGGAGGGGATTTGGGGCTCTAAATGCTCTTTAAATAATGCTGTTGATATTTTAATTCCTGCTGGCCAGAAGACAGTTTCCACTAGGAGACTAGGATAGACATATTTGGTCTATAGACCGGGTATATGTGAGAGAAGCAGGTGGTTACACAAAGATTATGAAAAATTTTGCTTCCCCACCACCAACCTGATCTCTTCAGCCATTTTCCCTTCCTGATGCCTTCAACCAGCCTGGTCTTCTTTCTGCTCTTGAATTGATGCTTCCTCCATTTGGAATGCCCTTTTCTACATTAGCTGCATTAATTCCTCTATCACAACATTGTTGAATGTTGCCTTCTCAGAGAAATGATTCCAGAGAGTCTAAGATACATTTGATTTACATACACTTTCTTACTCATTACTTTCTATTGTTTTCTTCAACGTGCCCCATCACTCCTGGAATATTTCATACTTACTTATTTTTTACATGTTTATCTTATATCTCCCCAGTTACGATGTAAGCCCATGAATGCAGAAGTTTTGTCATAGTCATTATATTAAGAGCCTTTAGCAAATACTTATGGAGTTAAAGAACAAAGGAATGACTAAAAGCTGTACATTCATATATAGCTAGCAATAGAGTTCAACTGGATAGAGAGGCAAATGAGGCCAGAGCCAACTTTATGGGAGGATATTACCGAGAGAGGGAAGGGGTTATGTGGGAAAACAGGAAGCAGTAATTCAAGGGGAAGAAATCTACAATTTGGACTGCATTTTGAAACTAAGGACCTGCACATTCTTAGTTGACAATGAAAGATACTAAAAAAGAGGGACAGGCCATTGGTCTTTAGGAAATAAGATCATGGTGGCAGAACCTAGGAATTGATACAAAGGATCCTTATTTTATAAGGGGTTAGTTGGGATAACCAGCTCTCATTGCTCTTAAGAAGTTCCAGCTTGGGGCCTGGTGGAGGAACCTCAGACCAGCTGGAAAGCCCAGATGTGTGTAGAACAAATTGAGACCTGTGAAAGCAGTGGTTCTTAAAGTGTGGTAACCAAGTCAGCAGCATCAGCATTGCTTGGGAACTTGATAGAAATACAGATTAGCTCTATCCAAGATTTACAATTAATGACACATTGCCCCTGAAATAAATTGTCTCCATTTGTTAGAGTCAGCTTCTGAGAATTGCATTTTTGAAAGAATTGTAGAATTTAAGGAATCCAAAAACGGCCTTAATCACTTGTATGTATTAAACACCAATAAGACCATAGGGAAAATCCTGCTATCAGCAGAGATAGGAGATTGTCTTTTATTATAGATAAGTCTGAAGATCTTTTAAAATCCTATATTCAGGAAGTGATTCAGGATGTAGATGGTCTAAAAATGTATAGTATTAAATATTATAGTTGTGTAAGTCCTTCTGTTAATTTAATAACCTCCTTGTACAGGATGTTGTTTCATAAAGCTTTCGTAATTCTGATATCCATTCCAAAGAGGATAGGCAAGAATAGCTCTTTGCTTAGTTTTACTCAGAAAAGATACTGAGAAGTCCTGTACTTCAAAATAAAAACTATTAAATTGATTTAATTCAGTGCTCCATAAAACATATTTCTTTTACTGATTTCCCCACTTTCTTCTCTATAATAATTTGTTCCTGTGATATTTTAAGAAATGCTGATTTTGCCTAATACCTTCGTTTAATAGTTATAATAGTGCAAAGACTTGGGTCTTTTACCTCCTGTACTTAACAGTTTCCCAGCTACCTTAGTCAGGGGTCTTTTAAATAAAATGAAAAATGTTAGTGCTTGGTTCGTTTCAGTAAATTAGTAAATGTAGGTCTTATAATAGCTCACTGGTTAAAAAAAAAAAAACCTTAAGAGCAAAGAAAAAAGTGGCTTATTAATTTTTCATATTTCATAGACATTTTTTCTATAAGCGTGATCACTGAAAATGCATTACATAGGAGCAAAGTAGGCGGCTGGCTAGGATAGCAATGGATTTGAATTGCTTGTGCTAATTTAGTGAAGGTTATAATGTTTCCCCTTTAATCAAAGTTTGGTTAAAATGGGATGGGCAGGGGCACCTGAGTGGCTCAGTGGGTTAAAGCCTCTGCCTTTGGCTCAGGTCATGATCCCAGGGTCCTGGGATCGAGCCCCGCATTGCGCTCTTTACTTAGCGGGGAGCCTGCTTCCTCCTCTCTCTCTGCCTGCCTCTCTGTCTACTTGTGATCTCTGAGTGTCAAATAAATAAATAAAATCTTTTTAAAAAAAGGGGGGGATGGGCAATAGAGAACAGGTGAAATCTTCTTCCCAGCAGATTGAAACAGCCCCAAGGAAAGAGGATGCTTCAATGGACAACTGTGGTATATCTTAAGTATTTTATTACTCGAAGATATTACAATTCTTTCATTTTCCATATCAATCCAATACCATTCCCATGTCCTTATTATGCTGACCAAAAGAAGATTACAGAATGGGACTAATCCTTGTAGACATGTTGCAGACGCTTTGGGAAATTCATAACAGACAGTTAAAATGTGTGGCCTTTATCCATTTGGCCTTGGTTATAATGAAGTCAATCCTAATTCATATACACTTAAACAATTGGGTTACACTATATTGGAATGGTAATTTGGGGCAAAAGTTTGGAAATAGTTGTTTTTTTGGTTTTTATTAACTCCTATTACTGTCCTGACACTAGCTTCCCTGCTAGCATTAACAAATATTAACAAATATTTGATAAATATTTGATAAATTTGATAAATAAACATATAATTACCTCCTGAGTGTATTGACAGCATAATAATAGCACCTTGGGTAAAAACAAAACAGAAAAATAAAGATGAAAGACCTTGAATTTAATGGTCATACAGAATAATGTAAGCAAAAAATAAAGTGATAAATAAAATTGATTAAGTCATAATAGATGTATACACATAGTATCTTAGAAGCACCCCAAAGGGAAGTGATTATTCCTACTGGGAGGATGAGGAAAGACTTCAAAAAGCAGTAGGTTTTAAATGGGGTCATAAAGAAAGCAAAACTTTTTGACATATGGTCTGGGAGAAATTCAAAGAAATGTGGAATTGGAGAGCATGGAAGCATTGAAGAGTTTAGTTTAAGGGGATGTTATAGAAAACCAGAAGTGGCAGTTATTAAGGCAGTGAAAACAGATTTCATAAGGAATTGTTGCGGCTGGGGGAAGGGGATCTTAGTATATGATTGGGCTCAATTGTGAATACAACAAGAACATGTGGGGATTCATAGCCAATAAGCAGAATGAGGGGGTCAGTGGAGGGAAAATTACTAAGAGAAGACGTCACGGGTAGGGGGATTCTTGCTAAGCCCACTTAAGATTCTTGCTGAAAAGAGGCCAGGGTGATCAGGTAATTCGAGTGGGGGTTGAGTACTATAACCAGATATCACAGGCGCTCGCTTATCAAGGTGGAGGAATCTCTCTAAAATGCCCTAGCAGGCAGTATTCTTGCTAAAACTGGGCTAGGCAGGCCCAACAATGGGTCACAGTCAAGGCCTAGTCAAGAAGAGACCTCAGAGGAGCCTGAGTAAAGTTGGGTCAAAAAGAGTCCTCGTCAGACCCATTTATAATGGGATTTTGCTAGTGCACTGGGAATGTGGGCAAGGGTGACAACACAGGACCTGGGGGGCTGGTCTAGAGCTTTCGGACCTAGAAGTGATAAGGGACTATTTTACTAATTTTAATTAGTTTTCTTTTTAAATTTCAAAGCAAGAGCATGTGTCATACTGATTGTATTTTAATAATAACTCACCCACAGCAAATAGCGAAGAGAGATGGTGCAAAGATAGGCAGACTGCTCGGAAAGGAACTACAAAAGTCCAGGGGAAAGGAGATGAGCTTCTAGGTGGAGAGTGGGAATGGGGACTCTTCTCAGGCCGCCTTGACAAAATACACAGCCTGGGTGGCTTAAACAATGGATATGTACCAAAGACTACACGTCCATGAGTGCAGGGCTGGAAAAGTCATTATCCGGTGAGAGCTTTCTTCCTGATTCGTAGAAGGCCACCTTCTCGCCATGTCCTCACACAGCCTTTCCTCTGTGCTCCCTCAGGGAGAAAGAAGAAGATGTCTCACTTTTCTTCCTGTTTGTGTAAGGGTGTCAATTCTATTAGAGTAGGGCCCCACCACTAGGAGCTCATTGAACCTTAATTACCTCTCAAAAGGCCCTTCTTCAAATATCATCACATTGAGGGTTAGGGCTTCAGCTTTGAGGAAAGAGGGGCACAGTTCAATCCATCCCACTGTGTAACTCCCAGGTGGTTTTATCCTTGGTAATACAGGTTCATCTCCATATAAATGCTGGATTAAAGTACTGACTGTGTATATATGTATAGAGTGTGTGCATTATAAGCTCAAACCCTTTAGGGTCAGGAAGATCAGGTGAAATGAATGAAACAGAAGGGCTATGTTAAACATGACCAGTCAAAGGGGAGGTCACCATTAATTCTAGAAGTTGCTGTCTGTGAAAATGCAGAAACGTGGAAAGGAGGGGCTAATTATTGCCAGACCATTTGATTTTTCAAGTGAAGTCTGACTCTGGACTTTGTTGAGGTATCTCCCAATTTTTACATACTGGCAGCTGTGCTAAGAGATCTATAAGATCAATAATTAGTTAAAGATACACATTTTCTTCAATGGCAGAAAACAAAAGAAATTACAGAGAAGCCTATATAAAGCAAGGGACAGTGTACATTTTCATGTATGGTTGTGTAAACTTCCTAATGCCTTAAAGTTACCCACAGAGGCACACTGATGAGGATATCAGCTGTACAGAAAGAAAATGCCACGAGTCATGAGAAGCCAGCAAAACTCTTTGACCCCAGTTCCAAGTTTATAATGTAAGACAGGACAATCTCAGGTCCTGTTTCCTAGCCATAGCCTCCCTCAGTGGCGCTAATTAATCTTGTTTAAACCACTGTGTGAATCAGTACTGTGCAGGCTAAGGGCACATTTGTATCTATGATGTAGACTGGGGAAACAAGCCCTGAGAATGAACCCTTGATATTTAAAGAGAGGATATTTAAAGTAGCCACTGATGAGGCAGAGAAAAGAGCTCTCACACAAAATTTAAGAACAAATAGGGCTAACTGATATTTTTGAGATGGAGAGTAGAGGAACGAGGCAACAATGTAAAATTCCATGGACAGATGAAGTTAATTGGAAAAGCTTCATACCAAAGAATAGCCTATAATAGTATGAAGTTTAACATTGGAGCGGTAGTGCTGTCTTGGATGATTGAGCCAGGTACAAACAATAGCCAAGTTACTCAAGTAGCATGGTCAGAGAAGTCCAAATCTGGTTAGTAAGATGATTTACCCACATGACCAGCAACTCAGTAATGACAGAATGAGTCTCAAAGGAGGGGAAGATCAATTTCCAGGTGATAAACTCGTTTTGGAAAATGAGCAAAATTCCACAAATCCAGGCCCATTCCGGATTATCTGTTACATTGCTATCCAAGGCATATTCTTAAATCTATGATTGTTAATTTCAGTTGTAAACTCATCAGTTTAACTATTCATATTTTTTACTGATTTTTGTGTGTTGAATCATGACCTTTTGAAAATAGAAAGGCATAATACATCATAGAAATTGTTATTTTTGTATTTTGCTAACAGACAGATTAGCTTGATTTGTGATACTGCAGTTCAGATGCTGAGATCACAGTTGATGGAAGAGTTTACAAAAGGCATTAGGGGATTGTCATGATTTTACATGGCCCTCAGGTTATCAGTCATTGTAACTCAATATATCAAGGGAAGCCTACGACAAAACACTAGTCATACTAAATCCTTTGTTGGGGATGGCCAGGGAGTTTTCCTCTGTTCTCTTAGGTTTAGTGTTTGGGGGCCTTCAAATTATGCTGCAAAAAAAATTATCAATAAACAAGACACATTTTTATTCAAGTATGTATGTGGAAAGTGACAGAAAATGTGACTCAAGGAGGCAATTACAATTTGGACTTAAATGACATCTGTTTTCCCCCAGGTTTATTGAAAAATAATTGACATACATCACTGTACAAGTTAAGGGCAGACAGCATGGTGATTTGGTTTCCATGTATAGTGAAATGATTTCCACAATAGGTTGAGCTAACATTCATCTTTTCATATGAATAGAATAAAAAGAGAAGAGGAAAAAAATTTTCTCCTTGTGATGAGAATTTAGCATTTACTCTCTTAGTAGGAGAAAAGGATGGAAGAAGGGAAAACAGAGGACTTCTAGGAAAAATAAAAAGGATACTTAGAAGAAGAGATGAGAGATGTGATAGTTTTATGATAATGTCTGTTTAAGTGATTTCTTGTCCTTCTCATCTCTGGTGATAGGAGTCAATCTTCTCTGGTTACAGAACTCCGAGGGAGGGGATTGATGATTTATGAATTATTTGTGGAAGCTCCAAGGTTAGAAAAATAAGGGGATTTTCAAAAAAAAGGAAACTCTTCATAGTCGTATATTTTGGATCCCTTCGCCCTACTTCTACAGTATAAGTGTGCCGAATCCTAATCTGCCTTTACAACGGCATCCATGGCAAATTCTCACAAAATCACACGAGGAGTTATTTCTAAGGATGTGAGACCTTTGATATTTCCACAAGTCCTCCAAATAGGAGAAGTAAAGGCAGCAGAGATTTCTCCTAAGCCATCAAGCAAATATCTCGAGGGGTCGGATTCATGATGCTTGTCACTAGTGTGTGTACACTCTAATAATTCATCCTATTCTGTGTTGATTTGTTCTAATATAATCACAGAATCAGTATAGTCCCATATCTTAAGTATTTCCTTCATTAGCTTACTGGCTTTCCACTGTAATTAAAAGTAAACACAAAAAAGATGAATAAGCTGAGATGGAAATAGATAAAGTAAATATAATTATTTCATTTCATAAAGTGGCCTGCCTTTTTTTTTTTTTTGCTCTTGTTTCTTTACTCTAAGTAGAAAGAGACCAGTGCAAAATATTAGAGATGTAGAAAAAGTTTTATTTGCCCTTACAACTTTCCTTTGACACTCTTGTAGGATGTCACCATTGTAGGCTTATGAATGGCTGCTGAACTTCTGTCCTGTGATCCAGGTCTCAGAATTAACTGACCTCATTTTCAATAATCTGTTAAATCTCCAATATTGTTACGTAGTACCCATCATAGAATTAATTCACATGAGAAAAACTATTGAGAACCTACCCTCTACCAACTTTGGTTTTCTTTTTCAAAATTCCTCCTATTTGGGGTCTTTTCTGGTTCCATACAAATGTTAGAATTATTTTTTCCATTTCTCTGAAAAAAAATGGATGGTTGCAATAAATGTGTAAATTGCTTTAGGTAGCATAGACATTTTCACAATATTTGTTCTTCAAATCCATGAGCATGGAACATTTTTCCATTTCTTTGTATCTTCCTCCATTTCTTTCATGAGTACTTTATACTTTTCTGAGTACGGATTCTTTGTCTTCTTGGTTAGGTTTATTCCTAGGTATCTTATGGTTTGGGGTGCAATTATAAATGGGATTGACTCCTTAATTTCTCTTTCTTCTGTCTTGTTGTTGGTATATAGAAATGCAACTCATTTCTGTGCATTGGTTTTTATATCCTGACACTTTACTGGAATTCCTGTATGAATGAGTTCTAGCAGTTTTGGAGTGGAGTTTTTGGGGTTTCCACATAAAGTATCATATCATCTGCAAAGAGTGAGAGTTTAACTTCTTTGCTGATTCGGATGCTTTTAATTCCTTTTTGTTGTCTGATTGCTGAGGGTAGGACTTCTAGTACTATGTTGAATAGCAGAGGTGATAGTCACATCCCTGCTATGTTCCTGATCTTAAGGGGAAAGCTCTCAGTTTTTCCCTATTAAGAATGATATTCTCTGTGGGTTTTTCATAGATGACTTTGATGATATTGAGATATGTGCCCTCTATCCCTACGCTGTGAAGAGTTTTGATCAAGAAAGAATGCTGTACTTTGTCAAATGCTTTTTCAGCATCTATTGAAAGTATCATATGGTTCTTGATCTTTCTTTAATTAATGTATTGTATCACATTGATTGATTTGTGGATGTTGAGCCAACCTTGCAGCCCAGGAATAAATCCCACTTGGTTGTGGTGAGTAATTTTTTTAATATACTGTTGGATCCTATTGGCTAGTATTTTGGTAAGAATTTTCATATCTGTGTTTGTTGGATATTGGTTTGTAATTTTCCTATTTGATGGGGTCTTTGTCTGGTTTGGGATCAAGGTAATCCTGGCCTCATAAAATGTTTGGAAGTTTTCCTTCCATTTGTATTTTTTGGAACAGTTTCAGGAGAATAGGTATTAATTTTCTTTAAATATTTGGTAGAATTCCCCTACAAAGCCATCTGGCCCTCAGCTCTTGTTTGCTGGGAGATTTTTGATGACTACTTTAATCTCCTTACTGGTTATGGGTATGTTCAGGTTTTCTGTTTCTTCCTGGTTAAGTTTTGATAGTTTATATGTCTCTAGGAATATATCCTTCTCTTCCAGATTGTCAAATTTGCTGGCATATAGTTGGTCATAATATGTTCTTATAATTATTTGTATTTCTTCAGTGTTGGTTGTGATCTTTCCTCTTTCATTCATGATTGTATTTATTTGGGTCCTTCCTCTTTTCTTTTTGATTAGTCTGGCCAGGGGTTTATCAATCTTATTAATTCTTTCATAGAACCAGCTCCTAGTTTTGTTGATTTGTTCTACTGTTCTTTTGGTTTCTATTTCATTGATTTTGCTCTGGTCTTTATTATTTCTTTTCTCCTGCTGGGATTAGGTTTTCTTTACTGTTCTTTCTCCAGCTTCTTTAGGTGTAGAGTTTGGTTGTGTACTTGAGACCCTTCTTATTTCTTGAGAAAGGCTTGTGTAGCTATATACTTTATTCTCAGGACTGCCTTTGCTATGTCCCACAGATTTTAACAGTTGTGGTTTCATTATCATTTGTTTCCATGAATTTTTTCAATACTTCTTTAATTTCCTGGTTGACCCATTCATTCTTATTAGGATGCTCTTTAGCTTCCAAGTATTTGAGTTTTTTCCATATTTTTCTTGTGATTGAGTTCTACCTTCAGAGCGTTGTGGTCTGAATATATGCAGGGAATAATCCCAGTCTTTTGGTACTGGTTAAGACCTGATTTGTGACCCAGGATGGGATCTATTCTGGAGAATGTTCCATGTGCAGCAGAGAAGAGTGTATATTCTGTTGCTTTGGGATGGAATGTCTGAATATATCTGTGATGTCCATCTGGTCCAATGTGTTGTTTAAGGCCTTTATTTCCTTGTTGATCTTTTACTTGGATGATATGTCCATTTCAGCGAGGGGGATGTTAACATTCTCTACTATTATTGTATTATTGTCGATGTGTTTCTTTGATTTTGTTATTAATTCGTTTACATAGTTGGCTGCTTCCATGTTAGGGGCATAGATACTTAAATTGTTAGATCTCCCTGTTGGACAGACCCTTTGGGTTCAATATAGTGTCCTTCCTCATCTCTTAGTATAGTCTTTGGCTTAAAATCTAATCTATCTGATATAAGGATTGCCAGCTTTCTTTTGATGTCCATTAGAATGGTAAATGGTTTTTCACCCCCTCACTTTAAATCTGGAGGTGTCTTTGAGTGAAAAAAAATGAGTTTCTTGTAGAAAGCATATTGATGGGTTTTGTTTTTTATCCATTCTGATCACCTGTGTCTTTTGATTTAGCTCATTTACATTCAGGGTAACTATTGAAAGATATGAATTTAGTACCATTGTATTGTCTGTAAGGTGACTGTTACTGTATATTGTCTCTTTTCCTTTCTGATCTACTACTTTCAGGCTCTCTCTTTGCTTAGAGGAACCCTTTCAATATTTCCTGTAGGGCTGGTTTGGTGTTTGCAGGTTCTTTTAATATTTGTTTGTGCTGAAAGCTTTTTATCTCTCCTTCCATTTTCAATGACAGTCTAACTGGATATAGTATTCTTGGCTGCATATTTTCTCATTTAATGCTCTGAAATATCATGCCATTTCTTTCTGGCTTGCCAGGTCTCTGTGGCTAAGTCTGCTGCCAATCTACTATTTCTACCATTGTATGTTACAGATTTCTTGTCCCAAGCTGTTTTCAGGATTTTCTCTTTGTCACTAAGACTTGTAAGTTTTACTGTTAGATGACAGGGTGTGGACCTATTTTTATTGATTTTGAGGGGGCTCTCTCTGCCTCCTGGATTTTGATGTTTGTTCCCTTGGCCATATTAAGGAAATGCTCTATTATAATTCACTCCAGTATACCTTCTGTCCCCCTCTCTCTTCTTCTCCTGGAATCCCAATTATTCTAATATTTTTTTTGTCTTATAGTATACTTAACTCGCAAATTTTCCCTTCATGGTTCAGTAGTTGTTTGTCTCTCTTTTGCTCTTGGTTCTTTATATCTGTCATTTGGTCTTCTATATCACTAATTCTCTCTTCTGTCTCATTTATCCTAGCAGTAAGAGCCTCCATTTTATATTGCACCTCATTAATAACTTTTTTGATTTCAGCTTGGTTAGATTTTAGTTCTTTTATTTCTCCCGAAAGGGATTTCATTTCTCCAGAAAGGGTTTTTCTCATGTCCTCCATGCCTTTTTTGAGCCCAGCTAGCACCTTGAGAATCATCATTCTGAACTCTAGTTCTGATATATTACCAATGACTGTATTGATTAGGTCCCTAGCCATCAGTACTACCTCTTTCTTTTTTTGTGGTTAGCTTTTCTGCCTTGTCATTTTATCCAGATAAGAATATATGATTGAAGGAATAAAATACTGAAAGGGTGGAAAAGACCCCTGAAAAATGTATGCTAACCAAATCAGAAGAGATCCAAAAGTAGAGGGAGAAGCAAGGGAAAAAAGAGAAATAAAAATTTAAAAATGAAATGTATATATATATATATATATTTATATGTATAAAGATATATAAATAAGTAAAATACACACATGCACGCACGCATGTGCACACACACACACACACACACACACACTTTAGACTGGTGAATAGAACAGAGCCACCCACATAATTTTGCATGTATCTTGGTCTTTTAGAAGAAACTACCTTCCAAAATTTTAAAGAAAGAAAAACTTATATATATAGAACAATAAGGGCAAGTATTATGAAGGGATAGAATATGACTGTAAAGATGAAAATTTTAAAAAAAATCTAAAAAAAAGAATTGATAAGATAAGTTGGTTGGAAATAGAAAGAAAAAAAAAGAGGAGGAAATGTGCTTAGGCTGGAGACTAGAAAAAATCCATGTGTTAGATTTGGATATATTTTGATCTATTAGAAGAAATTGAGTCCCTAAATTAAAAAGAAAACAAAACAAAAACAAAAAACAAAAAACCTATATGTATACAAAAAATAAGTTTAAATAAAATGATGGGATAAGGGCACCTGAGTGGCTCAGTGGGTTAAGCCGCTGCCTTTGGCTCAGGTCATAATCTCAGGGTCCTGGGATCGAGTCCCACGTCTGGCTCTCTGCTCAGCAGGGGGCCTGCTTCCCTTCCTCTCTCTCTGCCTGCCTCTCTGCCTACTTGTGATCTCTGTCTGTCAAATAAATAAATAAAATCTTTAAAAAAAAATGATGGGATAAAATGTGACTACTACACTGAAGGTTTAAAAAGATGTTTTTTTAAAGAAGCATATTGTTAAGATAAACTAGTTAAAAAAACTTTAAAAGAGGAATGAGGAAAAGTTAAAAAATAGAGTAAGAGAAAAAAGAAAAGAAAAGAAAAATTTAACTTTGAAGGATTAAAGGATCATGGGGAAAAAGCCATGAATTTTATGCGTTACTTTCCCCTAGCTCTGGAGTTCTGCGTTTCTCCTTGATTGGTGAGCTTGGTCTTGTCTGGATGTTTTTGCTGGTCTTCTCTGGGAAAGGCCTGTTGCAGTGACTCTCAAATCTCTTTGCCCGAGGCAGAATTGCACCACCTTTGCAAGGGACCAAGCTAAGTAATCTGCTCAGGTTTGTTCTTGGAGCCTTTATTCCCTGAATGCTTTCCTTAGAGCTCTGGAGGACAGGTATGAAAATGGGGCCTCCCAATCTCTGGCCTGGGGGAGCTGAGAGCTTGGGCCCTAGTCCTTTGCACTCTCTCAGAGATAAGCAGATAGTCATTCCTGTCTCCCTGGTCTCTGGCCGTATTCCAAGTGCACCTGGCCTGTGACTGAGTGTTTCTATCTCTGGTGCACATCCCTGTTTGTAGTCTCCAAGCTCAGCAGATTCCTGCTGCATGCTCCTGCGCCAGTCCTCCTGGAGGAGGAAGGTGAGTCTCCCAAGATCTGCCACCTCTGGGGTCCCTGCTTGAAGAGCAGTGGCCCAACTGTGCCTTGGATCATGGTTTATGGTAACCATGATCTGAAAGCTCACTTCTCGGCTCTGTCTCTGTAGTCAGCTTTCCTGCTCTGATACCTGGCAGCTCTGCACACTCAGATACCCCTGATCTTTTTGTGACCCGTGGGACCTTGAGACCACACTGTCCCCCTGAGGGTTTTACCCCTGCTTAGCCTCTGGAGCGATGTCCCTCAGTGGAGCAGAGTTCTAAAAGTTCTGATTTTGAGTTTCCCTGCTCTGCCGCTTGCTGGGATCTGGCCCCTCCCCACATGGTCTCTCATCCCATTGCTTCCGGTTCCCATCTCTGCACGTCCTACCTTCCCCAAAGTGGTCGATTTACTGTTCCTAGAATTTCTGCTCTTCTTCTCTTGGATATCCTGTTGAGTTTGTAGGTGTTCAGAATGGTTTGATACCTATCTAGCTGAACTTCTGGGATCTGATGTCATTTCAGTCTTGTAGTCTTCTGCCATCTTGCCTCTCACTCTTGTTTTTCTATTTTATTTTAAACATGTCTGTAAAATATGAACAGATATATTTTATTCAACTTCATAGATGTTGCTATATTCCCTTATATATATAAAATCATATTCTATTCTAGTGCAGATTGCTGATAAACCTAAAAGCAAAATGGATTTTCACATGCATTAGAGATTCTCAAATGCTGGCTAGTTTGTTAATATGAGATATATATAATATATATCTATATATATAGATACACATATCTATATATATATTTACCTTGAAACCTAATGCATGTCAAAATATTTATTTCTTAAAACCTCTAGGAAACATTAGAAAAATGGAAAGGGGAGAAATATATTCAGATTTTATACAGAAAAATATTAAGAGAGTATTTATTTGAAGGGAAAGGTGATGTGGGCCTTTTATAGTACATCCCCCTCCCCAAGAGTAATAAAATAGGAGAAACTGTATCATCTAATTTAGTTGCTTAATTTGATTTAAGAAGTTTCATCTATAACATTAAACACTTGTGTATACTTTTGTGTTTTTTTTTTTTCCTGCAAGAACTAGGAGTGAATTCTTTTTTTAACAGGCCAACTGATGGGATGAGACACTCAACTTGGGATCATTAAATTGAGGGCTTCCGGCTGGCAGTTGATATATTCTGTATCTTCCTCAGTCCAGCTGTATAGAGTGGGTGGCATGGACTTGTTTAATAGAGTCACATGTACTCCGTTTATATTCCTTTTCCTTGCTTGATTTAATTTGTGTTTGAAATGGTTGAAATTATTCTCAGTGAGCTGGATTTTTAAGCATTAGCAGAGCTTCCATATGTTTTTGGATAAGTTGCACATGTAAGTGTTTTCATTCCAAATGAGTACTTATTTTCTGAATTAAATTGTTATTTTGTTATTATATAAAGTTTTCTGTGATTACTGAAGAAAATTCACAGAATACATAAGGCCACAAAGAGGAATCTAAAAATAATCTATTTCCCACCCATCCCCAAACAACCAAGAATATTGCTTTGATGTATTTCCTCCAAAGTGTCCTAGCCACTTCCTTTACACAGTTTGGGTCACACCATCTAGACGATATAGTATCCTGTTTTCTTAATTTACATAATAAACAATACACATAGTATTAAATATTACTTTAAATTATGACTTGCAATGATTGCATGCTATTTTGGCATTTGGAATGAATATATCTAAGTAGTTTGTGTAATCAGCCATTAAATTGAAGACATTCATCAAATTTCTGATTGAATTGGCAAAGGCATTAATTAGCAGAATCTTACATATTTGTTTTTATGTCTATACCCATGTATTGTTTTCTAAAAAGATAAAATGAGTTTATAGAAGAGGATGCCTCACATGTCTACAGTTGCATGTTTGTGTGTGTGTGTGTGTGTATGTATATTTGGAATTTAATTTTATTTTTCCATGTAAATGTCTTTCCTTAGGATTAAAGCTTATAAATTATTTTTGCTTTTTTTTTTTTTAATTTCAGGCATATATTTAGGTTTTGTATATTCTTAGAATTTGTGAATTCGTTATACTTTTACAATATTTTATCAGCCAGATTTTGCTGCTGAGGTAAACACTGTTGACTGAAACTGTGCTTGCTCTTCAAATTTAATTAAATATCCAGAGGTACCTCATTTCTTACAGAATAAAACCCTATTACTTGTTTCTCTAATAGTATATTATACTCTGATCCCAGATGGTTTGGATAATCCATGTCTGTTTGACAACCCAAATATTTATTATATAAAAGTAAAAATAGGGGCACCTGGGTGGCTTGGTTGGGTTAGCATCTGACTCTTGATCTCAGCTCAGTTTTTGATCTCAGGGTGTGAGTTCAAGCCCTGAATTGGGCCCCACAAAAAAAAAAAGAAAGAAAAGAAAAAAGAAAAGAAAAAGAAAAAGAATTTTGGACAAGTGGAAGTAAAACAGATAAGCAGATTTAAAACTCATATTGATTTTTTTGAAATCTTTTCCAGCTTCAATTTGATGTCTCCTGATGTCTTTTCTAAGCCAGTTTGATTGGCTAGTGGCTAGAACAGGCTGATCCTAGTAAAAACCAATAGAAATGCTGTTCAGATTCCAATTAACTGCTAAGATCTTTTTAGAATACTTTGGTGTGGTTGATTTTATAGCAGAACTATTTTCACACTCAAATATCATAGCAGCTCTGATGCTACTAAAAACTCTCCCAATATATTAGTGAAAAGATTTTCTTAAATATGTAAAGCCACAGGAGCCAGAATACAGAGGACAACAATAACAAAAAAAGCTGTGAATGTGACAGAACAGAGGGAGAATGGCTATTGATTCAGCAACTGCAGGAAAGCACTGAGCACACTGTGAAACACTGTATTGAGTTCAGGAAGCAACGCAGTTCACACCATCGGCACCCCAGTAGGCTTGGGAATTTTAGGATTGGTTATCTTGGGATGTAAGGATCAATGTGATGTAAAAATGGAAGGAATTGGATCAAAGGGTATTTAAGAAATAATCTGATCCCCAAATTTCCAGCCCAACCCATGAATAACCGGGCAACTGTCCCTTTTCTAGCATAGCAAAATATTCTCTGAGATTATTCTCTGGAGAGGGAAAAATATGGCATCTCAATGGGACACAGGGTACAGTTGAGGGCTGACTACAAAGTATTTAAATAGGGCTTATACAATTACACGATGACTCTCAGCTTTCTCCTTTACTTGGTCCCATGACCCTGACAACAAGGTGTGAGGCCAAATGATCAGCACCATCATTTACCCTCTGCTTTTCCCATCTATCTGTCATGTGCTTACTGACCACATGTCATTACATCACTATAAGCAGTATACATACGGAGAAAACATGGTATTGTGAGATAGAAGTTGGCAAAATTGGTTATTAAAAAGGGGTTTTGAGTTTGAATTCTTGGTTTTGATCCCCATTAAGCCATTGGCCGCTCTTAGCCTCATTTTTTATGCTCACAAGTTGTATGAAATATTAATAATAGCTAGTTACATTCTTAGGCCTTTTGTGATTCTGACAGAAAATCTTACCAAAAATGGCTTAAGAAGAAAAGGCTTGCATTGTTCCCATAACTGAAAAGTCCATAGGTAGTTCTGAGTTTGGTTGTCGTTGGATATAGTATCCAGTTTTCTTTATCTCTTAGCTCCACTGTACTATTTTGTATAGGTAGGCTTCATGCTCCTTGGGTTAAACCAGCTTATTCTCAGTACTATATAATTCAAGGTTCAAGTCCAGTGGGAGGGAAGCATGCTTCTGCCAGGTTCCTAAGAATTACTAGGATTGGACATAAAAAAACCTTATCCTATGTACATTCTTGAACCAATCACTGTAGCCAAAAGCTCATTAACTGTCTAAGTCTTTTGCTTACATCTTAACATGCTTTATCTATAAAATTACCAGTGCATGCGTGTCCTCCTTCCCTTCTTCTGTTCCAAACCTGGACATCCTAGCTTCTGCTCACAGCTTTACTTCGTCTCCTGCCTTGCCAGGACTCACAGTTACACTTGGAAAATACCGAACTATTTATTGTCCCCCAACCCCCCACTAAGTCTGCTGTTTCCTGCCTTTGCTTAGACTGGAATCCCATACTCAACGGGATGCTCATTCTGTCTTCCTTCATAATTCTTAACTTGTTCTGCAAGATTCGCTTCAGGTGTTCTGTCCTTTATGAACTCCCCTGAAAACCCTAGGCATCTCATTGTAGCATCTCTGTGCACTGGGTATATTTCATTCTTACAGCTCACTCTGTTATTTTGAAGACTCTGTTATGTGTCTGTCTCTCCCAGAAGCTTGTGATATATCCAAGGATAGGGACAGCATCCCATTCGTCCCTGTACCCCCAGTCTCAAATGCAGTTCTTATTACAAAATATATATCTGTTGTCCTGAAACCCCATTTTGTCTTATGCATCTTGTATTATATAGTGACCTACACATAATATCGAGATGATTTTTGCCATGTCTTATCTGATTTTATATTTTCAGCATCTAACACTGAGCCTAATACATTTCTGTTATGCAACAGATATTTATATAAATAAGTGAGGGTGTGAATGAATGAATTTATGCTTTATTTTGTGGAGAGTTGTTTTTAAAGCATAGGTTTAAAAAGAAACATGTATTTAAGGATGCTAACATTTGAAGACTTTGTGGAGAAGAATTATTATGTATGAATGTTTTGAAACCATATGATCCAGAATATTGCTATTTGCCTTTTTTTAAAAAAAAAAAATTGAGATGTAATTGACATGTAACATTTTATAGGTACAGTCTGTTGATTTTACTCTAGCGGGTGGTCTTTTTAAAAATATTTTAACCAGGACACTCAAACCAGAAACTTAAAGATTTATTTATTTATTTGAGAAATAGAGAGCCACAAGTGGGAGGGCCAGAGGGAGAAGAGAGAATCTCAAGATGACTCTTGCTGACCATGGAGCCTGAAGGTGAGGCTCAATCTTAGAACCCTGAGATCACAGCATGAGCTGAAATGAAGAATCAGATGCTTAACGGACTGTACCACTCAAGTATCCCTCAAACCAAAACTTAAATAGCAAGATGTAATACTAGGATATCCAAAGACAGTTTTCTTCAGAAGTTCTGAAGTGTGGGGTGTCTGGGTGGTGCAGTTGATTAAGTGTCTGCCTTCAGCTCATATCATGATCCCAGAGTCCCAGGATTGAATCCCATATGGTGCTCTCCACTCAGCAGGGTGTCTGCTTCTCCTTCTCCCTCTGCCTCCAAGTTGTGTTCTCTCTCTCTCTCTCTCTTCAGTATTCTGAGGATCTTTAAAAGAAAAAAAAAAAAGTTCTGAAGTGTGTTTTGATTTCATCTAAAATAGCACAGAACTGATCTCTGAGTTTAGAAAATTTATAGAGTGAAAGTATGCACTTTCAAAATTTGGCGCATGTATAGTTTATATTAATATATCTGGGAAAATTAATTATATGTGTATAGATATTTTTTACATTTCTTAAGTTATTCCACAATGTCATATTTTGTTTATTCCTTGACCCTAATTCTGTGAAATCAGGAGAGTTGTTAAAAAGACTTATTCTATATTAAGAAAGCTCAGTAAAGTTAACTGAACTTCTTATAATTAAATGACAAGGTTAAAAGTGAACTCAACTTGATTCTTATCTAAGCCAAGTGTCAGCAACTTCTTTCTGGAAAAGGTCAGGCTGAAAATATTTTTAAGCTTTGTAGAGTGAGAGGCAAAATCAAGAAATTGATTGGATGATGAGAGAAAAAAATTGCAGCAAGCCTTTTAACTATGTAAAAATATAAAGGACATTCTTAGCTCATGGGTCTATAATTTGAATTTGGTCCATAGCCATGGTTCAGTGACTCTTGTTCCAAGGCATTTTCAAGCCTGATATTTATTCTTTGTATGTTTGCAAGGGCTGCTGAAACAACTGTAAATTGGGTCATTTAAACAATAGAACTGTATTGTCTCACAGTCCTGGAGGCTAGAATTACAGTAGAAAACCTAAGTGTTGGTAGGTTTAACTCTTGAGAGTCTTGAGGGAGGGATCTGTCCTAGGCCTCCCTCTTGGTCTTGGATTTGCTGTCATCTCTCTTTTACATTGTCTTCCTTTGTGTGTGTCTATGTCCAGACTTCCCCTTCTTATAAGAATACAAGTCATATTGTGTGAGTGCATACCCTAATGACCTCACTTTAACTAAGTAACTTTGTAACTAAGTAACTAAAGAACACGTTAACTAAGTAACCCACCTCCCAATCCGGTCACATTCTGAAGTGATAGTGGTTAGGACTGGGACATTGGGTGGGGGAGGGGAATAGCAAACCATTCAACCATAACACCTTCATTCTCTTTGTGCTACATCAAACCCCATGGCTAGTAGGAGGCAAAGTAACAAGTATCAGACCTGTGTCTCCCTCTTTCTGTCCTTCTAAAGTGAAAGCCATAGCTTCTCTCTCAGCACCCCTGCTGCACAGTAACAGATATATAGAACTTAACAGAGAAAATGGAAAGATGACCCTGTATGAGTGGCTGCCTCCACCTTACAAAACACCCAGAAGAAAATGGGGCAGAGTATCAGCCATCTGAATGCTTCATCATTTTAGCAAAAGGACAGCAATATTTCTAAAAATCAGTTATAAGGAAAAGATATTCATTTGGGTCATATTTCTGATAAATAGGCTGCTGGTTAAGAGCCTTAGCTCTCTGGTTCTCTAAGTATATGAAGAATAAGACTCACACAAATCATATCCTCCTGTGTCCAAGCAGCAGACAGAATCGACTCTAAAATCAATCTGTCATTTGAAGTCCCCAGCTGGGACTGTGCCTTGCTGTTGGGAGGTGTCACGCATTTTGTAGCCAGAGCTCTCTCAGCATGCACAGCCTACGTATGATTGAGCCCTATAGCCAGGCCAAGGATGGGTTAGCGCAGGAATTCTACAAGATTCTTTCATATAATGAACTAGATTTATAGCTTACCTTCCTGAGACTGTCTTTAGAAAAATTACCCCATAGTCATCAATTTTTAAAGAAATATGCCTCAAAACAATGCATGGTATCCTCCCTCTTTGATGTCTTAATTCAATGCATTATTTCCATGACTGATGACTTTTTTTTCTTTTTTAAAGATTTTATTCATTCATTTGACAGAGAGAGATCTTAAGTAGGTAGAGAGGCAGGCAGGGGTAGGGGGACAGGCTCCCTGCTGAGCAGAGAAGCACAATGTGGGGCTCGATCCCAGGACCCTGAGATCATGACCTGAGCTGAAGGCAGAGGCTTAATCCACTGAGTCACCCAGGCATCCCAGATGACTTTTCTTTTTTTTTTTTTTTTTTAAATCAGCAAAGAAGTCAGTGTTTTTTGGTATTTCTTGTTCGATGTTTAGTATTTACTATTTGCTTCATCAAATAGTCCTATTTCAATAGGACTATTGTAGGAAATACATAAAATAATATACAAAAGTATCTTATGTAGTGCCAAGAACAATTCCCCCTTTGTCTTCCCAGAAGAAAATGTTGAGTTGATTTTTATTTTGAGAGAGAGAGAGAAAGAGAGTGAATGGGGAGGGGCATCAGGAGAGGGAGAGAAGCCCGAGCCAGTTCCATGTTCACCCAAGTTGGGGTTCAGTCCTACGACTCTGAGATCATGACCTGAGCTGAAATCAAGAATCGGTACTTAACCAACTGAGACACTCAGGTGCCCCAAGTCGATTTTTTAAAACACTCACTTCTCTACAAATAAGAAAATAAACATGAGGCTTCTTTAATTAGAGAATAGTTAGATACCCTACTGCACTGATCATACCTCTAGAATGGAACCCTCTTCAAAGAGAACACAAAAGTGACTAGGCCTGTCCACCAGATGGAGTTTCCATCACTTCCATGGAGGATAAGTGAGGGTAACTCACTTCCCTGCATATGGCAGAAAGGGAAGGAGACTTAACATTCACCTAACCACATAAGAGATGCTGGGCTAAGTGCTTTGTATTTGTAGTCGAAGATACTGTATTCTGCATTTTTCAAATAAGGTAACTGAAGCATGGAGAGCAAACGCATTATATTATTAAATGTGTTTAGTTTATATTTTAATACCTTAAGAACATGTTCCTTCCTCCACACACATACATATCCTGTTGACAATAGAATCCCAAAGTATACCCGCATGGGCTTTCTTTTCTGACATTTCTGACTAGAGCAGTTTAGGGATAGGTTATAGATCAGATTCTTCTCACTTAAAATTATCTTTTCCAGAGTAGAGACTGATGGTTGAAGTCTAAAAGTACGAAGGGCTAGTGGAAGTGGAAAAGGAGAATGTCACATTCCCTTGACAAGCAGCAATAGTAGAACAGGCCTCTTTCTCTCATTTTCTAAAGATCCCCAGGAACCCTTTTATAAAATTAAGTTGTCTGTGTGATACATAGAGTGAGCCTTAAGTTAACTTTTAAATGCTTTCTATCTTCAAACATGTTTTTACAATAAATTTTCACCTGCATAAATGTTCTCTCTTGGATTAAATGTTTCCTCACCACACTTTCCTTAACCCTTTGACTCCATTGTTATTATAATAGCAGCAGCTCATTAACTCAGCGGGCATCAGTATTGATTATGATTTTAGATTTTATCTTTTCCTGTTATAGTTTAGGGTTTGTTTGTTGTTTTTTTTTTTTTTTTTTTTTTCTAAAATAGATCATAACCATTGATTGGCTGCGGCCTGGGAGTTTTTCCAAGATATCAGGGTCCCGGTAAGATAATAGTGTTGAAATTGTCACTTAGGGACCCTGGACTTTTTTCTCCTATTGCAGTGCTCTGTTTCACAGAGGACAATCTGTATAGTCTTTAATACGGAATTAATCACAAAAGTCAAGTGCATACTGCAAATACAATCAGCACCATCTAATTATCTCAAACTTGTTTGTCTTATGACTTTATTTAGCAGAGCACATGCACAGGATAATAATAAATAGGCTAATTCAAATCCTGTCACCCACCAGCAATTTAGCAGTCATAAATGGAGTCTGGTGTGTTTTAGAGATTATATATGTATGTCACAAGCTAGCAGGTATGAAGAGGAAAAGCAACAAGGCAGAAAATAAAGCAGTCTGAGTTTGATTTTTTCTTCCTACCTCAGGGAAAAAAACCTATCAAGTTATAGGAGTCTTTGTTTAATGTGTATATGAAACATTCAGTTACTTACATTTTATAGTATCTCTAATATATGATGAACTGTATCACACTGTAATATGTTAAGAGAGAGTGAGGTTGATTTTTCAAATTCAAAGGAATGTTCTTTTTTTGAAGGAATATTTATTGGTCAGAGTCAACAAACACTATGAAACCTTTCATTATTGCCAATAGATAGGTCCTGCTAATGAGCCTATTCGTTCAGCTCTGCAAGGTTTAGGGTGTGTCTAGTGCAGACACAGTTCTCAGCGCTCAGCACAGCTGGAGGGCCCTAGGCTGCTGATTGCAACCTTTATGGGATGTGAATGGCAGGAGATGAATACGGGAAATGTAGTCTGTCATCGGTGTCCCTCTCAGCTGTCTGTCCTCCTGACAGTCTCTCGCTCACTGTCAACAATCATTCACTCTCTTGGTCTCTTGCTGCCTTCTCTTTGAACCTCCTGGCCGAGACCTATTTACCCACAGGCGAAAGTTGATGGGGACAGATCTTGAAGTGGGGGAAAATCTTTTCTGAGGTGCTCCATTTCCTATGTGGAAATGATTCTCTCTCGCTCTGTTCCAGAAGAAGGGCATAGAGCTACTGGCTATCCTCCTCGGAGTCAGGCATCTCAGTGCTGAGTCCTCCGTGTTTACTGGTCCCTTTCCCTTTGTAACCCATACTGTGTATTTCTGCTTCTGATCACACCACAAAGGTACTTTTTCTTTCCTTTCCTTCTGTTTCGTTTGTTTCCTTTCCTTTCCTGTCCTCTTCTTTTAAAGATTTTTATTTATTTATTTGACAGAGAGAGATGACAAGCAGGCAGAGAGGCAGGCAGAGAGAGAGGAGGAAGCAGGCTCCCCACCGAGCAGGGAGCCCCATGCAGGTCTCAATCCCAGGACCCTGAGATCATGACCTGAGCCGAAGGCAGCAGCCTAACCCACTGAGCCACCCTGACGCCCCTCCGGTCCTCTTCTTTCCTCTCTTCTCTTCTCTTCTCTTCTCTGTCTTTTCTCTTCTCCTCTCTCCTTTCTCTTCTCTTCTTTTCTTCTTTTGTCTTCTCTTTTTTATTTTAGAGGCAGCGGGTGTAGAGGAGCAAACAGAGAGAGAGAGAGAAAAGGAATCTTATGCAGGCTCTCTGCTAAGCATGGAGCCCAACTCAGGGTTCGATCTCATGACCCTGAGATCTTAACCTAAGCCCAAATCAAGAGTTGGATGCTTAACTGACTGAGCCCCCACAAAGATAATTTTTTATTTAAAAATGCCAAAATTCCTACAGAAAAGAAGCTTAGTTAACTCTTTCCCTGGTCACTATTTGATTTAGCTCATTCCCTGGCATATCCATAGTTTCAAATACAAATACATGGGCTAATGAATTATTTTAACTTAGTTGTTTACCAATTTAATGACCTGTTTTGAAAATGTCTGTGCACAAGCTCTAGGAAAAACATGGTCTTTTATTTATTTTTTTAAAATATTTATTTATTTATTTATTTATTTTTGACAGACAGAGATCACAAGTAGGCAGAAAGGCAGGCAGAGACAGAGAGAGGGGGAAGCAGGCTCCCTGCTGAGCAGAGAGCCCGATGTGGGGCTCAATTCCAGGACCCTGGGATCATGACCTGAGCCAAAGGCAGAGGCTTTAATGCACTGAGCCACCCGGGTGCCCCAAAACATGTTTTTCAGGTTGAGTTTACCCCCCCCCCAGTAGGATTTACCTTGAGGGCAAACTTAGGTGTTGAATACTTTGATAACTTTGTTTCACACATACTGTGCATGATTTCTGTTCATCTATTATTATGTGAAAGCCGAGTATGGTATAGTTTCCCTATTGTTAACATTTTAACAGAAGGTATTTATTTTACAGACTTTGTGTTTACATTTATCAAAATTTTAAGACATACATTTAATGTGGTAATTAAAAGGTTCTCCCTCATACCTATATCCCCATAGTTGTATAGTTCTGTAAATCTTCCCTTATAAAACTCCATTTTCCATACCTCCCTAATACCTGGTGTAGTTTTACTGCGCTTCTTAGAATTCAAATCCACTGTCTGTTGCATTGCCTTATCAGTAATCTCTTCTTGAGTCACATCCTTCCCCCTATTGTTATTGAATTGCCTTTCCCACTGTGCTTGATTTCCATACAGTCCTTCGAATACTGCCTTCCTATCACTGGACCTGCATGAAGGGTAAATGTCCTTCTTCCTTGAATACATTTTCATTCCTTCTCCTCCCTAAAAACATCCAGTTTTAAAGTCCTCACCATTTGTCTACTCCACCTGTTACCTCCCCATGGTATTGTCATTCCCAGAATCTTAAGCCACTCTCCCTGAGTTATTTAAGATTTTTACTCTTGTCACAATATATCAGCATCTATATATACTTTGTAACAGCCTCATTTCTCAGAAACTTGACATCTCTTATCCTCCAGTGATCTTGCTTTCTACTTGAGCTTAGCCACACTCCCATTGTCACAACCTAGAACTGGTTGTTACTAAAAGCTTCACACTCTCCACTGAAACAATTTTGAATATCATATTTTCAATAACCACTACTACTTTTCTAGTTCACTGCTTTTATCATTCCAGCATCATGAATAATATTCTACCAGGACCTGTAGTCTATTGATTCCAAATTTGTCAGAATCCCATACTTTCATTGCATCCCCATATTCTTCTTTGTATAGGTTAGAGTCCATGGTTCATTAAAAAAAACAAAAAACAAAAAACAAAAAAAACACATCTTTTTGGATATAGATACCCTTCTACTCTACTGCTTCTTTCTTTCTTTTTTCTTTTTCTTTTTTTTTTTTGCTTAATTTACTAGCAAAACTTCAATCTTTAGCTGAGCCCAGCATTTCTTCTGCTCTGCACCTTCCCAGCTGAATATAATGAGAAAGTTTGAAAAATCATGCAGACCTATTTCCTAGTAAGTTCAGGACTAGTCATCTCAAGTGGATTCCTGGGGTTCCCAGAAATCCTACATTTTCTGAGCCACTCATGCTTCCATTTTCTGGCAAATAATTCATACTTGTTCCTTTTTCCTCAAACCTCTGATCTCTTCTTTCCATCCTTATCCTCAGTTAGCGTGTTTAAGGTTTCTCTGAGAAAACAGAAGCAATGCAAATATAACTCTCATCACCCTGGCAACCTCCTTCCTTATAGCTTACTTATATTACCTCCTGTTGCGCTGTAGGAATTGCCTCAGCTACTATCTAAGGCCAAATTCTCCAGTTAGGACAGAGGGTCCCATCCCCTCTCTTCTGTTCAGCATTAATAGCTCCATTGTTTCTAAGCTATCCTGTAGGTCAATTTTCCATTCCACTAGGTTATTATCATCAGTGAACCAACATGGGGGATTTCTCAAACAAACAAAACCAGACAAAACATAACAAAAGCCCCCTCACCAAATTCCATATTCCCCTTGAGCATACCCTCTTTATCTGTCCTTTTTTTAAACCAAAACTCTTGAAACTCTTTCCAGTTTTATCTTGCTATCTCTAATTTCTCTCTTCCTGTTGTCACTTAAATATACTCTACTTTTCCAAAACTGTTTTTACTAAAGTAATAAATGAACTTTCTTTTTAAGGTTAGGATGATTTTTGTTGATGTCAAACATGTTGCTAAGTCCAGTGTTCATTTCTTATTGCTCTTCTGATGGGACCTATAGCACTATTTCATAAATTAGTTACTTAGTCTTCTATGAGACTTCCCCCTCCAAACTTGGAGAATCATTTATGATATTTGAATAGGGAAGTAAAAGGATCAAATTGCATTTCAGAAACAGTTACCTTGATAGATCAGAAACTAGAGAAAAAGACACAAGGAATTACAATCACCAAAGAGATGCGTTATGATCAGCACAATGAGGGTATGGTGGTATATAAATAAATAGAAGATATATTATAAATGTAGAACTAATACAAATTGCAATGGATTTGATGTCAAGACGAAAGTAAAACAAAAGTCTATATTTGCAGTAACAAGAGATAATCCTCTAATATCAATGGCTTGCAATAACTGTAACATCTACTCCTTGTTTTCAATGTATGCCAAACTGTGGGTTGGATTCTATGGCTTGACTTGTTTTCTCATTCCTACATCTAGACTGAAGGAGTCACCCCTGTTTGGTATATCTTAAGACAGAGAAGAAGAACAAGAGACTTGATAGAAATAGTGCACTACTACCTAAAGGATGTAGGATATGCCATATCTGCTTACATCCCATTGGCTCAACACATCAGATGACCAATGTCAAAGTCAAACTGTGGCAAGTATAAGCCACAAACAGGGAAGAGGGGATAGAATATTTGTGAATAATACCATTTGCTATAGTGATGATTCATACTGGTTTCTGTTCTAAGTGATTGTCAGAATGATGGGCAGAAATAGAATATCTAGTAGAAAGGATGGATTTGGGAAGGAAGAAGATGAATTCAATAAGAAATGTATATTGTATCAGTTGAACATCCAGGAACTCAAGCAGGCAGTTTGAAATGCAAATCTGGCACTTAGGGAAAGGTCAGTGTTGGGATCTCAAATATAGCCAAGAACAGATAATTTGGGAGCGCCTACATTTGGCAAAGAAAGATGAAATGTGTAACTATAGGACACAGATTAGCCTGGTTCACAAATTTTGAAAATCCAAGCTCAAATGTGAAGTAAAAATGCATCCTGTTAGAAATGTGGATCAGTGATCCACTGTTAAGTCTCCTAGACTCACTAAGTGGTAGATTCAGGATTACATGAATTTATATGTCGTGGAAATTAAAAACACAAGCTCACAGGTCAAAGGTATGAGTTTACCTTTCCTGCTTTGTAACTTGTTCAGATTGGGCAAATTACTTCCTTTTTCTTAACCTGTTTCCTTCTCTGCAAAATAGTAACAATATTTACCTTATAGTATTGTTGAGAAGCTTAAATGAGATTATGCCTGTAAAATGTGAAGGTAGTTCCTGGCTTGTTTTGAATATTGAATCAGTATTAGCAGTATTATTAACAGAATTACAGAAAGAAAACATTAACTCTGGCTTTGTTTACCTTTCCTTTTCTTGAAGTCTTTCTGTAAAGCACATGTTCTTTATTTACTAGAGTTAAAAATTCATTTGACAATTTAACAAGAATGCCTGGGATTTGCGTTATTAGCCAATTATGTGAAAAATGCAAATAAAAATTAAATGAAATTAGAAAATGTATACAGCACTTTGAGTAATAACATATTTATTTCTAGATCTATTACACCCAAATGCTTATTTCTTGTTCTTTGCAGAAGTATGGCTGTAAGCATGTGTATTTATTGCTACTGGAATTTTTATCATGGTGAGATTATGAAAGGCTCTTTGGACAATGTTGGTACTGTTTACCATCAGCTTCTTAAGCTTTATGCTTTATGAAAAAGCATATGGTGATGAAAAATTTTTAAAGGAATTAAGCACCACCAAGGGA
This sequence comes from Mustela nigripes, assembly GCF_022355385.1. Taxonomy (NCBI): domain Eukaryota; kingdom Metazoa; phylum Chordata; class Mammalia; order Carnivora; family Mustelidae; genus Mustela; species Mustela nigripes. Next base: position 40,318,210 of record NC_081562.1, on the reverse strand, counting down.
CAATTCCATTTGACTTGAAGAAATGATGAAGACCGAAATTAAACACTTGAAAAGAGATATCTATTTCACTCTTAGTATTTTTTGCAGCCCACTTTGTCCCAGATTCATTTTTGCATTTCGTTCTCTACCATCACTTCTTTAATTGAAATGTGGTTGCCATTGAGAGATAGCTCTGTGTTAAGGATACAGTGGTTTCTCCAGTCATCTTTCATACTAGCAAAAAAGAATCTTTGGTGAAGAACATTCCTTTTGTGACACCAACATTTTTTCCTGTTTTTGAGTTAAATGCCTATAAGTCTTCAGAGTTGTCAATGAAACAATATGTGTTCTCGGGCCTGTAGCCCATATTGTTCTTTTATGCTATCTTGTGGTTTTCCTGTGAAATGGTTTTTGGTATATATTTTCTTTAAGCATCACTAGCCATTTGTTAGAATGCAGGGCTGATTAAAACCCAGACTCCCATATGAGGCTTACAGATGTCATAGAATTAGAGGAAATTAGCTTCAGGTCTGGCAGTGATTTTCTAAAAATGGTTCTCTTGATCTCACTGAAATTGGGGATTTCTTTGCTAAGCTGCCAAGATACATAAATCTTCTATGAGTGCTGATTTTGTAGCAGACCTTGACATGTATGATCTAATTCTAGAAATCTGGCTTTTAGCTGGAAATCAACAGCCTCAGGGAGGATTAAAGATTTCTTTGGTATCCACATGTGTATTATGTCCTGTATGGCACAGATGAGTTTGGAAGACATTTGATATATTCAGAAGGAATGCATAAGCCTCTATACTCTATTAATGTAACATCCCTCCAAATTGCAACACACAGCCAAGAAATGGGTATTTAGGAGGTGGGGTAGTGACCTGGGTGGGAATTAACATATGGTTTTACGTTGTTTGATTTTTTTTTTTTTTCCCAACCTGATGACAGCAGTATTAGTGAATGGTAGCAGTGGTTAAGATTCTTCATAAAATGGAAGGTCTCACCTTCTTTTCTCTTTCTAGAAATAATAGTTTATAAAGTACAAACACTAAAATGAATTATTCTCTTGATTTTTTTCATTGTAAATTGTGCAAAGTGTTTTAGAATTCAGCAGCCAGTTGATTATTTTTTAGAGTCCTCTAGATCCTTTTTATTTAATTAGGATATATTTCTTTTCCCTAGTTTTATAGATGAGCTCCTAATAAAAGAATGATTTGAATATTCATTTATAGAACAACATGATTAATAGAAACTATTTTTTATTGCAAAACCAATAACATCATAGAAAGCTTTTGCTCAATAAAGAAAAACCCCACAGCTTTTTTCATATGCATATTTTTGTTTTCACCTAGATATTTCATTCAATTTTATATGTTGGTTATTCATTTAACATATACATCTTTTTTATGATGAGAGCAATAACATTTATTGTTATGTAATTCATGCAATATATAAAATACATTAAAATCAATTAGTGGTTCTGAAATGTATGTGAAGAAAAATATAGAACATCTTACAGACAAAATATAACAGGTTAAAAATGTAAAATTCATTCAGTCATCCTCTCCTTTCCAAATATCTTTCCAAGAAAAAAATAAAACACTGTTATTATAGAGTGTGTGAATGGATAGCACTACAAACAATATTATCTCAACTAAATAGACAAGGAGGGAAGAACCAATGATCGCACTAGTTTTGCATCTGGTCCTTTTACTGTTTTGAGGAGTTTGTTGAAATGCACTAGATTGTAAACTTACAGGTGATGCTAATAGTGTCCCCTCCAGAAGAGAAAATCAAAAAGATCTTTATCCCATTTCTCTTTTTGTCCTTTCAATAGAAGCTCAGGGAGCAACTAAAGCCCTCTTAATCAGAACTTCATGTAAATGCAACTGCCTTTGTGACTGCTAAGCTCTCTAGGTCTTCCTTCTCTTAGACAGCAACAGCTTGCTTTTACAGGGGTCCCCAAAGAATTTGAAAGTCTCCCAGAATCTGACAACATGAGCTGGACCAAATCACTACATAGTGGGACAGAAGACAAACTGTACCAGCAAAGATGGGATAGAAAAACATATATGCATATTACAATCTCAAACATCTCTTACTGACATTTGGATTAGTACTTCCAGCTTTTAACATTTCATAAGAAGCTACACAGTTCATTGTTAGTAACTGCTTGTTGATCTCTTAGAATTTGGGAATATGAATAGACTCTATCTTCTTTACATTTTGACATCAGCATAGTAGACACATTTGTGCACTGTACTGTGCAGAAATGGCAGAAAAAGTAATTTATATTTGTGATTTAGTCAACCAGTTTATCATTGTTCCCTACCCCCCCCCAAATTTACAACTTTATAGACTCAACCCATTTATAAGCTCAGATCTTCCCTCTATAAGTTCTTCCCTCTGAAGTTGCAGTAGAGATATAGCTAATACTGTTGAAACAAACAAGAAAGAGATAAATGTTAAGTGATACGGTGAGGTCATAATTATAATAAAACATTCAGATGAACATACAAACATATTTAACTTCATCTTAACATATGAAAAGAACCAAGACATACTGGTGTTTCTGATTTGTCAAAAAATACTTCCTAAGGGGCACCTGGGTGGCTCAGTGGGTTAAAGCCTCTGCTTTCAGCTCAGGTCATGGTCCCTGGGTCCTGGGATCGAGCCCCACGTTGGGGGGGTCTCTGCTCAGCGGGGAGCCTGCTTCCCTTTCTCTCTCTCTGCCTGCCTCTCTGCCTACTTGTGGTCTCTGTCTGTCAAATAAATAAATAAAACCTTAAAAAAAAAATAGTCCATAAGTCCCCTGAATACTTAGGTTTTTTTCAAAGATATGTTGTATTTGTCTTTCCAAAGGTTTCTTTTATCTTACTTCTGAGATGAAATAAATTTCATTGCAGTTATTTTATCAGCTTAGATGATGGTTTTTAGGTTTAGCATTATGAATGATTTTTTAATCTAATTCAGTATATAAGTTGAATGCCCAGTTAGTAATAGATGTAAGAGTGGAAACTGTGACTCTGAAGCTATGATGAGATACTAGGTGTTGTAGGAAGTTCGTTCCCCTCTTCCTCCTTACCATATGTATGTTGATACCTGGGATCCCATATATATATATATATATATATCCTACTTTACTGTTCTTCCTTAGCCACTACATCTGTGTCATCTATTAAGAAATAATTTCAGATCCCAAGTGCTCCATTGTATCTACTCAACCTCATATTTTATTCTTTTTCAGCTTATGTCTTGATTTCCATCCGGGCTGGTATCTTCAATCCTTCTATGATTTTGCTCTCCCTTCTATTATCTTTTCAAAATTACCTATCTCTGGGGCACCTGGTTGGCTAATGAGTAGAACATGCAACCTTTGATCTCAAATTCAAAACCCACCTTGGGTATAGAGATTATTTAAAGAGAAAAATCTTTTTTTTTTTTTTTTTTTTTTTTTTGAGATGGTCAAGGGAAAGAGCAGAGGGTGAGAATCCTAAGCAGGCTCCCCACCCAGAGTAGAGCCTGACATGGGGCTCAGTCTCATGACCCTGAGGTCATGACCTGAGGTGAAATCAAGAGTTGGACACTTAACCAACTGAACCACCCTAGTGCTCCAAAAATAAAATCTTAAAAAAAAAAAAAAGATTTTTGAAAAATTATCTATCCCTCAAACTCTGGTATAAGCTCTCTCTTTCTAATCTGCACTGCCTAACTTTTATATGATTTTTGTTTACTTGTTTTATTAACCTCTATCACCTTTTTGCAAAATTAGAATCACCTTTTTGCAAAATTAGAATTATTACATAGGTTTCTCCTTCTCTTGTATGTTCATTATGCCCTACATCAAGTGATGGCTACTTTCCTTTGTATATAGAACCATCCAAAAAATAAACTGAAAGTTCAATTATTTTGCAAGTGTTCTTACAACCATACTTCTTTGGTCTTGTACTGCAGATGAATGTAAATGGTATTATATTAAGCAATGGAAAATTAACAGATGTTAAGAAATTTGTCCGAGTTTCTAATCTAAGCTTGTCTGAAATTAAAGCCTCGTTTTCTAATATTATTATATATTAACCATATTTTCTAAAGATGCCTGTTAAATCTGATGATGGGAATTGTGTCTTAAATGATTCCAAACTCTTAGATTAATATGCAGTATATGATGAATGAGCTTTGGGGGATATTTTTCCAATGATCATGATACCATTGACATTGACTAGAGCTTTGTAGTCAGTGTACTGTGAATTTTTTAGAGAGCTACCCTGGGTACTTCCTTTTTATATTCTTTTGTTAAAATTAGGTAAGAACCATGTATGTTTTTTAAATTTTCTCTAAAACAATAACTGCTATGGTGGACATCATAGGACTGTCTTCATGACCTATGTTTAAAGTGATGAAGAAGATCCATAATAGTTGCTTTCATGTTTCTAAGTCATTGATTTTAGAGATAAAAGTCCAAAAGATGTGAAAATACTTGTCTTTTCAGGGGATCCATCTTTTCACTTCCAAACTCTAACAATAAAATTGAAAGATGAATAGTATCTTGTAAAGTGCCTGAGCTATTTCTGCCCTGTGTGTATGTGTGTGTGTGAGAGAGAGAGAATATATCTGAAGAGATTTGGGCTTTTACTCAAGTGACTATTATATTGGAAAATGACATAATGTAATTGAAAAGTGTGAAGTTTACATTTAAAAATGCCTTTTTGAAAAAGAACTGATTTACTAACCTAGTTAATTAAGAAGACTCTGTTGAGGATATGTACTTGAAGTGATAAAGATCATAGAAATAATACCTACTGATTCTTACTGATGTTTTGACATTTATTTAAAGGCTCTTTGAGGATAAAACTTTAGATTTTTGTGGTGCCTGGGTTGCTCAGTGGGTTAAAGCCTCTGCCTTTGACTCAGGTCATGATCCCAGGGTTCTGGGATCGAGCCCCACATGGGGCTTTCCGCTCAGTGGGGAGCCTGCTTCCCCTGCCTCCTGCCTGCCTCTCTGCCTGCCTCTCCGCCTACTTGTGATCTCTGTCTATCAAGTAAATGGATAAAATCTTTAAAATAAAAAACCCAAAAACAAAACCTTAGTTTTATAAAACTTAAAGTTGGCTTCAGAAGATGATTCTGATGGGTTCTTTAGAGGTGCATTATTGGCCCTTTCTTGCTAAAATAAATTATTCTTGGGGATAAATGCTGACAATTTTTAAACTGTTGGAAATTAGTAGTTCAGCAACTGATCCTATGATAAATCCCCACTCAGCAGGTTCAATTGACCAAAAACTTAACTCAAAGTAAGTGTTAAGGTAAAACAATGTATGAATCACAGTATAGCCAGCAATTCATCTGTTAATGGGCTGCATTTCTAGTTTGGTTTCTCCTTTTCTTCCTTTTGACTTTTCGTTTTGAACCTAGGCGTCATATAACAAAGCACTATCATGCTCAGTCCCTTATCAAAATAGCTCTCACGCAAAGTTAAAGAGCAGTCATGATGGTGAGAAAGAAGATGGTACTACTTTGATTTTCCTAATATTTTTCAGCCTTCAGCATTCATTCATTATTCTTCCAGCAAGTATTCAAACTACTGTATACAAAGCATTGGGAATACAATAATGCACAAGATAAACTAGGGCACAAATTCCACATAGCCTAGATTTTTTGCAGGCTCCCCTGCATTTATGGAAAGTTCACGTTCAAGTTCAAGGCTATTTTAAGTAACATTGCAAACTGGAACCTGTTTAAATTGGGAATTGAGAAGGCAGGGAGAGGTCAGCCCCATATGGAATAGTGGCTTATGTTGAAGGAACATTGTAATATATAATATAAATATATCTTTGAGCATGTGCTCATGTTGGTATGGCAGTAGATTTCTAACACAAAAATGAAACCCACCCTTTGAAAGTATTCATTATTTTCCAAACTACTTGATCCACATTCACTTGGGCCTTAAACTAAATTCTAAGGCTGTTTATTTCTAAGGGATGCAGACATTTTGTTTCTCCCTGCTACCTAGTACACACAAGGTGTGTATTTTATTTTTGTATGTTGATTAAATATTAACTAGTTAATTTTTCAAATCCCCCAAGGAAACGTGTTAACTCATGTCTACTTCCTGCAATAATTTTCATTTGGGGTCACTTTCTAGGTGGCTGGATTTTGTTCTGTTCATCTTTATAGGCTGAGTAGGCTCCTAGCAAATCCTTGGAGGAGGAGTGAATAAATGAAAGAAGAAATTATAAAACAGTAAACAATGAATGCGATTCATTGAATGACTTTTCAAGTTTTTGTGGCTAGATCTGTTACTTTGTTGTTGTTTGTTCTTTTTTTTTTTTTTTTTTTTTTTTGGGAGAACAAGCAAATTCAGATATAGGTTTTACAAGATGCATTCTTACTTTTCTGTTATTTGACTGAAAATAAGTTAAAATTCAGGTTCTCAGTTACAGAGGTTTACCCATCTATCTTTTTCTCCATCTTACATGTTTTTTGAGGACAAAATACAATTTTTATTTACCCTTTTATAATCGTGAATTAGTACCAAGCCTGGAATATAGATGGTGCCCAATAAATCAAGAATGGAATAAAAGAATAGACCGGGCATTTTAAGTTTTGGTTGGGAAATCTAAAGTACCCAAAATCGGGCACCTGGGTGGCTCGGTTAGGTAAACATCTGCTGTTGACTCAGGTCACCATCCCGGGGTCCTGGGATCCAGTCCCACATCAGGCTCTCTGCTCTCTGTAGAGCCTTCGTCTCCCTGTGCCTCTCTCTCTCTCTCTGCTTCTGTCTCTCATGAATAAATAAATGAAATCTTTAATAACTAACTAACTAAATAAAGTACTCAAAGTCTAATAATATATGAAGCTGTGATGGAAGTGATACAACAAATCCAGGTATATATTTGGAAATAAAACACACAGCAGTATGGTATAAAGATTTGCAAAGCAGTGGAAAAGCTGTAGGGATTAGAGGCCTGAAACTGTGCTTCAGTTTGGCAAAACAAAAGGACTCTAGGGATTAACAAAAACAAAACAAAAGGACAGCAGAGCATTAAATGGAAATATAGACAAGCTTTTCCTTTCCCAGTAAACATTATTCTCTACCCAAAATCATCTTTACTTTTATATTAGGAGATATATTAATTCCAGAGCATATTCAAAGAAATGTCATTTACGGACATGGGTCTTTTTTTTTTTTTTTTTAAGATTTATTTATTTATTTATTTGACAGAGAGATCACGAGTAGGCAGAGAGTCAGGCAGAGAGAGAGGAGGAAGCAGGCTCCCTGCTGAGCAGAGAGCCCGATGCAGGGCTGGATCCCAGGACCCTGAGATCATGACCTGAGCCGAAGGCAGAGGCTTAACCACTGAGCCACCCAGGCGCCCCCAGACATGGGTCTTAAAAATAATAATCATTTTATTCCTGTTTTATTTTTTAAGAAGTTCTAAAGTACCAGTTTGAATACAGAGGATTAGGTATTCATTTTCTCTCCCTTCATTGAAGAGTTTATTAAAAATCTGTAGAAAAAAAAAAAAACAAAACCTGTAGAGATAATTGTGAAGTCTTGAGCTAGCTGAAAATTTCTTCCTAACATGAAACAATGAAGTTGGCTTGTCCTTGATCCCAATAGTAAGTCTAGAAAATATTAATTTGGAATACTTATGTTTACTTTATGTCCAGGTTGTTAAGTAATGCAGTATTTGTTTTTAGTTGAAATGATTCGATGGATGTAATGTTATAAAATTTTAATGAGAATAAAATAATTCCCAAATCAAAAATTTGTACCTGATAAACTACAATAATTACTGAGATGGTTACAAATTACGTATTTAAACTTTGAGGACTACCTTAGCCTTGCCATACCATTCTGAGCATTCTAAAGCATTTAATTCTTTGAAGTCATAATTATCACACTTTGTAAATACATAATTATAAATGTGTCCTATTCTTTACAAAACTCAGGAACATGATAAAGACTGAAGAAAAAGTAAAGTTGTTTTTAATTGCCAGATTATAAAGCAGAAGGACATCATGCTTGTAGTGCCTTGCACATCAAAGATATTAGAAAATATTTCTTGATATGCTAGCTGACTTGGTATGATGGCAAAGTGTTTCCTACTATACATTTACTTTGTCAATACCTTGCACACTTAATGAGACCTCAGTTCCCAAGAGTCTTGTAAGTGATAATGGCTTCATAAGAAGATAATCCAGTGCCTTCTGTAAACTTCCTCAATCAATCCAAGCTCAAATCTTGATGGAAGAGTAAGGGTAAGAGAGAGAGAAAGAACATGAATGAATGTGGTTTATAAACATGAGGTATTTCTGGTATTCATTTCAGCATTCCCCTCAAAGAGCCCATCCTCTAGTGTGAGCACAGATGGAGAGTTATATTTGTAGTTCACTTAGTCGTAGTTTCTGCTTGTCCATAGAGTGAGTTAAGCAGTGATTCCAGTATTGGACATACTGTCTTTCATATTTTAGGCACTCAGTAAAACTTAGCTACTTTGTATAGGTCTGAACTGAAGATTTTGTTATAATGAGATTGAATGAGACCACTTAGGGAGGAGGTATGATAAAGGAAGGAAGATCATTGGAAAGACTTGGCTTAGGAATGCTGAAATCTACACCTTTTGCCTCACTGAAATCCTCAATGGACTCAAACCAGTCTTTCACATGTTAGCATTTGAAGAAAAAATGAAGGAGGTATTTTATTTTTAGAAACTTTGTTTAAAAGACAAGCAGAAATTAGAGGGCTTGTAATTGTTTAGCTTTCTGAGAATTAAATCCCCCAATCTGTTTAAACCTATTATTAATTTAACTTGGGACTTTTGTAAACATATCAATAAATATATATACATACACCTACACACACGTATATTTTACAAAATGTTTCATGTAATCAAAAATCTGTCCATAACTACCTCCAAACAGATCACCTCCCAATGGAAAATACAGATAAATAAAATAAGCAATATCAATTTGATGAGAAAGTGCTATAATGAAAATTATAAATACATGAACTAGAGACTCTCAGAATATAGAGGAAGTTCATTTGGAGAAGGTTTTTGAGAGGGAGGACAATTTAACTGGGGACACATAACAGTCTGAGAAGAATGTATGTGTAGAGAAATGCATTAATGAATGCATGAATTCATCAAATTGAGAGAACACTCTTAGGGCGAAGTAACTCAGTGTGACTGTATGCAAGGAAGAAATGGGGAACTAGGGTAAACCATACATTTTTTTAAAAGATTTTATTTATTTGAGAGAGAGAGAATGAGAAAGAGAACATAAGAAGGGGAAGGGTTGGAGGGAGAAGAAGGCTCCCTGCTAAGCAGGGAGCCTGATACGGGGCTCAATCCCGGGACTCCAGGATCATGACCTGAGCTGAAAGCAGATGCTTAACCAACTGAGCCACCCAGGTACCCCTAAATTATAGACTTTAAAGAGTCTTTGTACCATGCTGAGTTTTAACAGCCATGCTAAGTAATTTGTTCTGGCTCTTTGGAGGATACATTGGAAACCCAGACCTGAGACAGACATAGCAATTATGAGATGGCAGTAGGCTACTGGAAGTGGAGAGATCATTAGTTAAGACAGTGGCAGTAGGGATAAGAAATGCAAATGGAGACAATACAAATCAGATTGAGCTTGGTGACCAATTGGATATAGAGACTAAAGTTATGCAAGATGGAGAACTCTAGGTTTTTGTCCTGGGCAGGTGCTCCCATGGTGATACCCAGGATGGTCACGCAGGATTTCATAGGTTGTACACTACTCAAATATGCATGGCTGGATGACTTTGTAGCTGAAATCTAGACCACACTACTTTCAAATCCATGCTCCCCTAGAACCATATAAAGACATTTGCTGTCAAGCTATGGACAACCCTAGAAGGAACCCATATGGAAAATAGGAGACAGGGTAGATTGGAATAAACCCTACTGATAAAACTAAGTGTTGATCCTAATATTTTAAATAATTTTGGCCTGAGATGAGTTTTTTAGATATCTTATTACTGAAGCTAACACAAGGTAGTATTAAATTCACTATTTGGAAGAGACATAAAATTCTCAAGATCAGTCCTATGAATCAACATCACATAGGATGTGCTGCAACCAATGCTGGATTCTGCAATGATTATAGAATAAAGCCTTGTTCTTCTCCTTTGAGAAGAAAAAGGAATAACATCACAACCTGCATCACAAACGACCAGGAAAGGAGGAGTTGCTTTTCTTTATTAACTATTTTTATTAACACATAATGTATTATTTGCCCCAGGGTTACAGGTCTGTGAAATGTCAGGCTTGCACACTTCACAGCACTCACCATAGCACATACATTCCCCAATGCCCATAACCCAACCACCCTCTCTTTATCTCCCTACCCCCAGCAACCCTCAGTATGTTTTGTGAGATTAAGATTCTCTTATGGTTTGTCTCCCTCCCGATCCCATCTTGTTTCATTTCTCCCTACCCTACCCCCAAAACTGCCCACCCTGCCTCTCAACTTCCTCTTTTCAGGGAGATCATATGATAATTGTCTTTTTCTATTAGACTTATTTCACTCAGCATAATACCTCTAGTCCCATCGACATCATTGCAAATGGCAAGATTTCATTTCTTTTGATGGCTGCATAGTATTCCATTGGATATATATGCCACATCTTCTTTATCCATTCATCTGTTGATGGATATCTAGGTTCTTTCCATAGGTTGGCTATTGTAGACATTTTCAGTGATAGTGTAGCTGGGTATTCTTGGCTGCACATTTTTCTCATTTAGGCCTCTGAATATACCATGCCAGTTCTTTCTGACCTGCCAGGTCTCTGTGGTTAAATCTGCTGACAATCTAATATTTCTACCATTGTATGTTACAGACTTCTTGTCCCGAGCTGCTTTCAGGATTTTCTCTTTGTCACTAAGACTTGTAAGTTTTACTATTAGATGATGGATGGGGCTAGACATATTTTTATTGATTTTGAGGACAGTTCTCTATGCTTCCTGGATTTTGATGCTTGTTCCCTTGGCCATATGAGGGAAATTCTCTACTATAATTTGCTCTAGTATACCTCTGCCCCCTCTGTCTTTCTTCTTCTTCTGGAATCTCAATTATTCTAATATTGTTTCATCTTATGACATCACTTATCTTGTGAATTCTCCCCTCATGGTACAGTAGTTGTTTTTTTCTCTTTTGTTAGTTTCTTTATTCTCTGTCATTTGGTCTTCTATATCACTAATTCTCTTTTTTGCCTCATTTATCCTAGCAGCAAGAGGCTTCATTTTTTATTTCACCTCATGAATGGCTTTTTTTTTTTTTTCAGCTTGGTTAGATTTTAGTTCCTTTATTTCTCCAGAAAGGGGTTTTATTTCTCCAGACAGTGTTTCTCTAATATCTTCATGCCTTTTTTGAGCCCAGCTAGCTCCTTGAGATCCATCAATCTGAACTCTAGATCTGACATATTACTAATGTCCATATTGATTAGGTTCTTAGCTGTCAGTTCTGCCTCTTGTTCTGTGTGTGTATGTGGTGAATTTTTCTGCCTTGTCATTTTATCTGGATATGAATTTATGAATGAGAGAATAAAATACTAAAAGAGTGGCAAAAATAATCCCCAATAATGTACGCAAACCAAACAGAAGAGATCCTAAACCAGGGGGAGAAGAAAGGGGTAAAAAGAAAAAAAAAATATATATATATATATATGACTGGTGAATAGAACAGAGCTACCGACTTGATTTTGTGTGTGTTTTGGTCTCTTAGAAGAAACTATATCCCAAAATTTTAAAGAAAAAAAAACTTATAAATATACAAAGATAAGAGTAAACACAATGAAGAGATGGAATTTGAATATAAAGATAAAAATTAAAAAAAAATTCTAAAAAAGGAATTGATAGATTGGTTGGATAAAGAGAGAAAGAAAAAAGAGGAAAGAATTTGCTTAGGCTGAAGACGAGGACAATGCCCTGTGCTAGATTTAGGTTATATTTTGATCTATTGGAAGAAATTGTATCCCTAAGTTTTTTATATTATAAAACACCCTATATGTATACAAAAAATAAGGTTGAATACAACGAAGGATAAGATATGAATATAATAATGAAGATTAAAAAATTTTTTTAGAAAGATATTGTTAAGATTACCTAGTTAAAAACATTAAAAGAGAAGTTAAAAAATTGAAATATGAAAAAAATAAAGTTAAAAAATTTAATTTAACTTTGAAAGACTAAAGGATCATGGGGAGAAAGCCATGAATTCTATGCATTGCTGTCCCCTCGCTCTGGAGTTCTGCTTTTCTCCTTGATCAGAGAGCTTGGTCTTGGCTGGATTTTCTTACTGAGCTTCTGGAGGAGAGGCTTGTTGTAGTGATTCTCAAATGTCTTTTTCTGAGGCAGAACTGCACCACCCTTGCCAGGGCCCGGGCTAAGTAATCTGCTCAGGTTCATTCTCTGAGCTTTTGTTCCCTGAATGCTTTCCATACTTCTTTGGAAGACAGGAATGAAAAGGGCGGTCTCCTAGTCTCTAGCCCATGGCAGCTGAGAGCTCAGGACCTCTCCCCTCACTGCGCCCTCAGAGAAAAGCAGTTAAACACTATATCTCCCTGGTCTATGGCTGCACTGGGGCTCATCCAGCCTGTGACCAAGTGTTTCTGTCTCTGATGCATGGCCCCAAACACAACAGATTCCTGCCGCACTGCTCCTCCAGAGGAGGAAGGTCAGTCTCCCCGGATCTGCCACTTGTGGGATTCCTGCTTGAAGAACAGTGGTCCAACTGTGCCTTGGATCATGGTTTCAGGTAACCCCGATCTGAACGCTCACTCCTTGGCTCTTTCTCTGCAGCTGACTTCCCTGCTCCAATACCTGGCAGCTCTGGCACACTTAGACACCCCTGATCTTTCTGTGACTCCGTGGGACCTGAGACCACACCCCTGATCTTTCTGTGACTCCGTGGGACCTGAGACCACACTGTCCCCTGCTTAGCCTCTGGAGCAATATCCCTCAGTGGAGCAGACTTCTAAAAGTTCTGATTTTGTGCACTGCTGCTCCATGGCTTGCTGGGAGCCGTCCCCTCCCCCCACGGTCTATCTTCCTGTCACTTCGTATTCACTTCTTTGCACATCCTACCTTTCAGAACGTGGTTGATTTTTCTGTTCCTAGAATTATTGCTCTTCTTTTCTTCTATCTCCTGTTGAGTTTGTAGGTGTTCAGAATGGTTTGATACATATCTAGCTGAACTCCTGCAGCCTGATAGCATCTCAGTCTGCTACTGCTCCACCATCTTGCCTCTCCCCTCAGGAGTTGCTTTTCATCCGATCCTTATATCATTCTCTCTCTCAGACCCTTCTGTTTGCCTTCACCAAACCCTGGGATGTTGATTTCTGCTCTAGTGATAGAAATCCCCCCCCACTTTTTAAAAAGATTTTATTTATTTATTTGACAGTGACATAGTGAGAAAGGGAACACAAGCAGACGGGTGGGAGAGGGAGAGGCAGGCTCCCTGCCCACCAGAGAGCCCAATGCAGGGCTAGATCCCAGGACCCTGGGATCATGACCTGAGCCCAAGGCAGATGTTTAATGACTGAGCCACCCAGACTTCCCAGAAATGCTCCTTTTTGTGGATCAAAGAGTGCTCTGGATGACAAAGTCTTTTTTGTTTGTTTGTTTGTTTTTAATCACATCTGGATATCACATCTCTCCTGTTTATGTTTTGAGACTTTTCAACTCCTATAAATCCCCTAATTCTGCACTGTGCTAGGACTCTGTGACCTCTCTCTTGCTTGCTTCTGTTCTGCCTGACTTTCTTCTTGGGTGTGCCCTGACTCCACTTTGCTTGCCTGGGGTGACAGATGATCTCTTGACCCACCACTGTTTCATCTTTTAAGCATCACCTTTTCTGAATCCTTACCTCCTGCTGGAAGGAACGCAAATAAATCTGATCAGATGTTATGGTTCAGGATCAGCAATAAAAACCACTGGACTGAAATCTTCTAGAAGGAAGCAGAATCAAATGACAGTTACTAAGCAAGGCTCAGAAACACAGAGAAAAGGTGTGGGAAATATAACAGTAGCCTGGGAGACACTGGCAACCTTTCAAACCTGGAAGGAGTTTGGGCAAAGCATCAGTAATGGGTTTATGCCTGGGAAATCTCAGGATCTGACACCTGGCCAGAAGCTTGCTGTCACCTCAGCCTTGCTTTCAAGTTTATTTCTTTCCCTGTTAAGGCAATTCAAGTGTCATTATTGCATTTTTTTTCTTTCTATATCCATGCATACAGTATAAGGAGACAGCACTTAGCTGTTTGTGATAGGAAATATAAATGACCATTTTGAAAGTGTGCCAGACAGGATCTGCTGCAAGTTTTCATTGTTACTGCTGCCATCTGTTGTTTTTCAGAGCTGGGACGTGGATTTCCTGGCAAATATCTAATTGTGAACTGTCTTTCACCCCCTTTTAGAGATCTTCACTCACTAAAGTGACTGTTTTAAGGAGTGTTCTTTACCAAGACAGTGTTCTCAATGTTTTAAGATGGAGGAATCTGAAATGTTTTTATATTATCTATTTTAGATATCTCAGAGCAAAAATATTTCTTTATTGTTAAAAATATTTTTCTCTTAAAAGTGAATTCTTGTAACCTTAATGTAGGCTCTTTCAAGTAGGGTAACACAGAACAGGTTTGCATTTTCAACCTTGTTCACAGTTAGGTCTGCAGCTAAGTTGTTGAGCTTTATCTAAGCTCTTTTATTTCTACATAATGTTTCTCTTTCCATGCAACCTTGAAATTATAGTAATTTGGGTGCTTCTATTCTTCTGAAAGAAATAGCTAATGCCAAAAATATTTCAAGTGATAAAGAAGGTTTTTGAGAGGGGAGACAATTTAGCTAAAGATTAATAGCTATGATTGCTATTTATTAAGTAAAATGCCTGTGGCTAAATGTTCAGATATCGAAAAAGCCTGCGAATTCTCAAAAGAAAGAATTACACATTTTTCTCAATAAAGCAAAAGTCATATCTCTATACTATCATACTGCTTTCTTTATTCTTAATATCTGCCATAATGAAACCATTCAATAAATGTTTCATGTACTACTGAGTAAAACTATGCATGGTAATAATTTTTTAGAGTAACAGCTAGTTTCATTAATTTTGAGAAGGTTTTTGAAAGGCTTGAATTCTTAGTTAAATATGTATTTTAAAGTTGTAGTCTGCCTTAAAGAAAAACCTCTGGACATCATTATAAAAGCTAAAGCAGCATTGTATTACTAAAGAAATCACTAAATAGGTCAGTGGAACATACTTGATGATCATTAAAAATACCCTAATATGCGTCATATATTAAGGCTTGATAAGTGAACCATAATAATAAATAGAAAGAAATACTTACCAAAGTTTCTCACCTTACCACAAAAATGGAATATCAAAGAAGGGAAAGGAAGAGAAATCAAATTATATATCTAATATTTCTTGGGAGAAGATATTATAGAAGCAAGATTGATGGAATTGGTTAAAATATTTTTGAAACTTATATATTAAAATGTCAAAAAAATTGATAATCACTAATTAAAGTAAAAACCCAGAAATAGAGGGGAAAGATATTTGAAAGAATTTGTACATATAAAAATGTAATACAAATAAACTGTGAAAAAGACATAGATGATTTATGGATTTAACAATAGCCAATAAACCTACTGAACATTTAATCTCAAAATTTAATCAATGTAGATTAAAACTAAACTGAGCAATTTTCAGATTACTGACAAAAACCATGTTACCTGAAACTAATAGGATTTTGTAGGGTTAATATAGGTATATGGCTGGCAAGAATAGAAAATGATGTGTTCTTCAGCAGTTACATTGCATCTGTAGTGTTTCAAATGTTTATATCCTGTGAATCACTAATTCCCTTTCTAGGAATTTATGCCAAGAAAATAATCTTGAATGTAACCTTTTATGTAAACATAATTGTACAAAGGTATTCATTGAAGTCTTACTTAGAAGAGTAAGAAAATTACAAAGTATATCATATTTCCTAAAACAGAAATGGTTAAATATATAATAATTTATATGATATCATTATGTCAGAAAGATTTTAAGGACATTCAAAATCATGAAAATGTCATATAAAATAAGTGATTAATGAATAACAGATACTGATATTATAATCAGCAAGGTCTCAGCCAGATTAATTGGTTTCTGTTCATACAGTGCATCTAGAAAATGAATGGCTAGAAATCAGCAAAATGTTAGTGGTTGTTTCTTCTGGGTGGGATTGCAGATGATTCACTCTGTCTCTTTTATATATGTTGGGACTGCCTAGTTTTACACAATAAGCACATACTGGCTTTGAAATTAATATAAGATATAAAATGATGCCAGTGGATCTTAATGAGTCCTTGGGTTAACTCTCATGTCATACGTTATAGTCTCAGCTTATCACTAACAGAAACTTTTAAATAAACTTGTACCTATTCCAACCATATAACAGCATCATGAAAATGAACACTGGAAGAAACTAGCAAAATTACAGTAAGCGTTATGCTAGTAATGGGTTTCTGCAAAGTAATTTTAAGTAAGATCATTTTATCTCTTGTGATTTCAGCTCATATTATAATAAAAACAAAAATAGATGTTTCTTATCTGCTTCAGATATCATTAAAACATACAAATCTGCCTGACTGCATAAATTCATTTCACGCTAACATCCTTCATCCCATTTAACCACATCTACTTAGGGCTTTCTTTTGTAAAGAACAAGGGCTTTTCATTTTTCATTTATCTTACCTTATCTGATGCTACAATATAATAAATCTTCATTTTTTGTTTTCTAGAGAAAAGAAAAGGGAACTAAAAGTTTAGTACCTTGAGTTTATTGATTGCTCTCCTTACCCAAAACCCACATGGTAGAAATGTAATCTCTATGAATGTTTCATGGTAAATACATAGCATTTTGTACATACTAAAAATAATGAAAATAGAAAGGTTTTTACTTTATGTTTACATGAATTATCAGTTTATAAAGAGTTATCCACTTAAATTATGATACAGTAGACTATCAGTTTCCCATGGTATGTGAAACTCATGTTTCCAAGTGCAAACTGAATTTGGGATTAAAATTATATTTTGAATCCTACTGATGGATTCTTTACTTTTCTGAAAATACATTCATGCCTCTGGTGCTGGTAGAAAGTATACAAGAGATCTAAAATCTTTTTTTTCCCCTCTTTTACACATTATAACTAATAAAAGAAAACTAAAAAAATCTCTACTCATAGAATGCTTCTGACACCAAATGTTTGGGGCTTTTCCCACAGCAATCAATTCTCTCACCCCAGCTGCCAGTCCTACAGTTGAATTCAACTCAAGTCTGGCACTATCTGGATATGAACATCAGATCCCATAAGTTAAGGCTTCAGTCCCAAAAGACTTCCCCCACTTCAGATACAAATTGCAAGTCCAAGCTTCCTATATTTTTGACTTACTGGCTACAATGGGGGTTCCCACGACTCCCTCCACATTTGGTAATTTGCTAGGATGCCTCACAAAATTCAGGGTAGCAGCTATTTATATTTACTAGTTTGTTATAAAGAATATGACAAAAGATACTGAACATTATCTGAACAGCCAATAGCAGAGGTACATAGGGCAAAAATTAGAGAAGGAGTATAGAACTTTGAACTTCCATGCCCTCTCCCGGCACACGAGGCTCCCAACACCTCTATGTATTCACCATCTTGGAAACTCTCCAAAACTTGTAATTTATGAATTTTTATGGAAGCTTCATCACATAGGCGTGATACATTATTAACTGAATATTCTGCCTCTCTCCCATCCCAGAGGACAGAGGTGTGGGATAAGTCGATAAATGATCTCATCTTACATAGTCACAAAGTAAGGCCTGAACTATAATTCATCCACTCATTCTACACTTAAATGTGCAAATGATTATGAATTGGGGTAAAATAAAAATCAGTGAGCTATCTGGAGCCAACCAAGGGTTCCATCATTAGAACAGAAGATACTTCTATTACTCAGGAAATTCTAAGAGGCTCAGGAGCCCTATGTTAGGTACTGGGGTTGAAGACCAGATATTAGAACAAGAGATGATCCTGGTACCCTTATCACTCATGAAATTATGAAAGTTTAGGAGCTCTATATCAGGAATCCAGGAAAGAGAGAAATAAATATGTATTTATTATGATGTCACACCAACCAAGAACAAATTCTACCATTTTTACCTCCAAATATATCTTGAGAGTGCCTTCTGTTAAGTATTTCCCCGGTCAGAAACAAGAAGGTCACAATAGCCTCCTTGTTGAGCTTCTTGCTTCCATTCTTCCTTACCTCCAGTATATTCATAATACTAAAATACTTGTTAAAATATATATCCTCATGTCATTTAACTGCTTAAATTTATTTGATGTTTTTATTTTGCCTCTAAGGAGGTTGAGTTTCTCCACATTGTCTGTAAAATCCCTTAGGGGCTAGCAATGCCTACTTTTGCAATCTCAGAACTTCCCCATTTCCCCTTGCCTGCTGTACCTTGACTTCTGCTGTTTCTGGGTCTTTACACTTGTCTCCTCTTTCTTCAATGCTCTCTCCTCCACCACTTTCACAGATGGCCTTTCTTCAGCCTTCGCTTGTTTACATAATGCTTATTTAAAATTACCTCTTCAAAGAGATGGTTCTTTCTTCACTCAAACTTAGCAGGTCCCTCTAACTGGTTTCTCCCTCACTTTTTCCCTTTGATTTTTTTTTTTTTAACCACAATTCAAAATTATTTGCCCACTGAAGGGTTAGGATGAGTGAATGAATCAGATGAAGGCTATAGATTGTTACTATGTGAGACTAGATCATTTATTCATTTATTTTGCAAATGTGGAGAAACTGTCATGGGCCAGATGCCAACCTGGGTACAGAGATTCCAGGAAACAAGCCACTCTCCTTGCCCTCAAACGTGATCCTGTGGCTAAAATAGCTTTGTGAGCAGATAAACTACAGTACAGTGGAAGCATTCTAGAGTAAAACACAGATGTGGAAGAATTAGTTTCCTTGAATTTCATGAGAGGATTCACAGGGAAAAAGACATTACAACTAGATTCTAAACTTGCTCTTAAACTCTACTATTTTTGCATAATTAATGAGCATTGGCAGGATGAAATACCTTTGAAGGTAAGACACCTGGGTGGCTTAGGTTATGGTCCCAGAGTCTTAGGGTCAAGTCCCACATTGGGCTCCTTGCTTGATGGGGAGCCTCCTTCTCCCTCTGCCTGCTCTTACCCTGCTTTTGCTCTCTATCTCTGACAAGTAAATGAATGAAATCTTAAAAAAAAAAAAAAAAAAAAAACACTTTTGGAAAGTATAAGCTAAAACTAAAACTAAAAAAAAAAAAAAAAAAACCTGCAATTAAAGACCATTTACATTTTATAATTTGAGGAGAATATATATATTCCTCATGATCTGAACCAAAATCAAGGGTTAGACTGCTAATAACTGAGCCACCCAAGCTCTCCAAAAGAATATTTTTAACATAAAATTATTTTTAGCATGTTCTTGTTGTTATATACTTGGGTTTTTCCAATTCAGAAGTCTTTTTTTTTTTTCTTTATAATAAAATATTTTTCCAGGGAAATGCTGAATAAATCTTTGTTGAAATACACTACATTGCTTTCTGTCAATGACCCTGAAGTAATATAGAATTTACACTTCAGTGGTTGCAATGCTCAAACTTGACAGGTAGTGCATTGTGTTTGCTGATAAACAAAGAAAGAAAGAAAGAAAGAAAGAAAGAAAGAAAGAAAGAAAGAAA